>NW_024870905.1:0-600000 GCF_019054845.1 Dipodomys spectabilis | reverse complement strand
CCCCAAGATAAGAATTCAAAATTTTCTTCTTTTCTGCAATTATTTCTAACATATTTATAAGATGATTTCTTTGTTACTTTGTATGTCCCTCCCGCATGGTATAACCCCTGTTTTCACTGTATTTGAGGTTGGTATAATTTGTGGAGGGGAAGGGAAAATTTTTTTTTAAATATGGATACAGGTGGACCCATTGCACCAATGAGATATACAAGACATTATGTCGAAAAACGAATTTTACAACTTCGGGTTGGGGAAAGGGGAGGGGGAATGGGTTGTAAAGGGGGTGAGATGGGAAGGGATAGTAAGGAGAAACAAAGGAGTAGGCAACAATGCTTAATAAGAAATGTACTCATTACCTTGCCCATGTAATTGTAACCCCTCTGTCTGTTATTTTCCCACTTAAAAAAACAATAAAAACCATAAAATATAAAGTGATTTTGATAAAAAAAATAAAAATGACTCAGAATAAATTATCAATGCAAAAACAATATTTACAGAAGCAAACTCTCAGAGATATTACATGACTTTGAGAAGGATAATGTGGAAGGGATAGGAATGGGAAACAAAGGAGGAGGCTGCAATGCTTGATAAGAAATGTACTCATTATCTTGCCCATGTAATTGTAACCCCTCTGTACAATATTTTCACAATAAAAAATTTAAAAATTGAAAAAAGAAAGAAAAAAGAAAAGGAAAAAGTGGCTGAATTTAATATAAATTTAGAAGTATGACCATTCAGAAAACATAAAAAGATATTCTTTATTTCATTATATAACCCAAAGCAGAAAGTAAATGTTATTTAGATGATTTTTTTATAACAGTCTCTCAGGTGCTGGGAAGGTGGTTCAGTGTAGAGTGTTGCCTTGCATGCATGAGGTCCTGGGTTTGATTCCTCAGCACTACATAAGCAGAAAAAGATGGAAGAGGTGCTGTGACTCAAGTAGTAGCACTAGCCTTGAGCTGAAGAGCTGAGAGACAGCAACCAGGACCCAGAGTTCAAGCCCCCAACCAACAAAACAAAAGAAAAACAAAACAAAACACAGTCTCACTTTTGTGTGCTCAAGATTGTAACACTAGTGCTTCAGTCTAGGGCTATGCTTTTAGGTGTGGACATTTATCAACACTCCTGATTCAGATTCTAATTGATAAAATTTTAATCAATATTTTTTTCTTACTAATTTTGCTCATTGTAAATTCACATATACCTATAAAAAACGATGTGGCCATCTCAATAACATTCTCAAATGTTATTCTCAATGATGGGTTACAAAAAGTTGTATTATATTACAACAAGGAAAACAATGCTACAAATAAGGAAAACCAATACATAAATATTAATGATTAATAAAATAAAAAACAAAACATTTACCACTGTTTCCAGTATTTGAAATGTACTACATATTCGATTTATTATTTTCTTATATTGCTGTACATTTAAAACTGTCTAAGTCTATGATGTTCAACAAGAATTTTATAGGCTATGAGCAGCGTTTAAAGTTATCCAATAAGATTATTATTTATGGTTCATCTCATCATTTGTATATGGCTTCTACCATCATTTGTTCCTCACTAACATATAAAGTAAGGAAGCCCTTAAATTTTGACAGAAACTGTGAAGTTAATATCTTAAATCTTCACTCTGCTTCTTTACACAAACACTTTGCAACTTCTCATTAGTAAAGTTTCTATAAACTCTGAAATGTACATACTTAGTAGTATATGACTGCTACCATGAATCTTAAATGCTTTATGGAAATGTTTTACAATCTGCTAAATAGTCTTAATTTTGGCATATATGAGCAAATTCCCACAATTAAACATATTGAAAACATTAAAACTTTTAACAAACCTTAACACTATCTATAGTGTTCATTATGACAGGTTCCTTGTACAGAATAATTGAATTCCTCCCCCTACACATCCGTTGAACAATAAATAACTGGAATTATTTTGATTTTGACATGTCAATCTTGACTTTATTCTTAAAAGTGTTCTTATGTAAGAAATACATTGTTCTAAAATTTCACGACAATTCTTTTGAATTTAATTTTTGTGGAATTGTCTAGTTTAAGAAAATCAATTACACTTTATATATAAAAAATGTTCTGTGCTCAATTCGGTAGCACATACACTAACATTGGAACAATAAAAAGAAGAATAGCCCCTGATTGAGGATGACACGCAAGTTCGTGAAGCATTCCAGATTTTTAAAAGAACAGATGCTGGAGGGGATGTGGACAGAAAGGAACCTTAATGCATTGTTGTTGGGAGTTTAAACTTGTTCAAAGGCTTTGGAAAGTAGTATGGAGGTTCCTCAAAAGACTACACAGAGCACCCCTAAGACCCAGCAATCTCATTTTGGGCATTCACCCAAATGATCTCAAACAAGACCATACTAAATCTACTAGCAAAACTATGTTCATTGCAGCATTATTTACCATAGCTAAGCTACATAACCAAACCCGATGCCCCACACTAAAGGAATGGATCAAGAAAATGTGTGTGTGTGTGTGTGTGTGTGTGTGTGTGTGTGTGTGTGTATACTGGATTTCTATGCCTCTATCAGAAGGAATGGCATCACCCAGTTTGTTAGGAAATGGAAAGACTTGGAAAAAATTATATTAAGTAAATTAAGCCAGGCCCAAAGAAGTGAAGTAAGCCAGGCCCAAGGAAACATAGATCCCATGCTTTCCTTATTTGCAATAACTAGTATGTGTCTGATACAAGCAGAAAAGTTCAGATAAGTTGATGTTAGGGGAATGAACCCCAAGATAAGTATTCAAATGTTTTTTTTGTTTTTTGTTTTTTTCCTTTCATGCAATTTTTCTAACATATTTATAAGAAGATTTCTATGTTGCTTTGTATGCCCCTCCCCCAAGGTATAACCCATGTTTCACTGCATTTGATGTTGGTATAATTTGCGGAGGGGAAGGGAAAAAAACCAATTCGTTTAACTAGGGATGCAGGTGGACCCATTGCAACAATTAGATGTACAAGTCATTATGTAAAAAAATGAACTTTACAACTTTGGGGGGAGGAGGACCGGGTGGGGGAAGTGTGGGAGTATGGGAAGGGATGGGAAGGGGAAGCAAAGAGGAGCCAACAATGCTTGATAAGAAATGTACTCATTATCTTGCCCATGTAATTGTAACCCCTCTGTATGCTATTTTCACAATAAAAAAAAGAAGCATAGGTCCTATGGTATCCCTTATTTGCAATAACTAATGTATGTCTGGGATAAACAAAGAAGGTATGGTAAGGCGAAAAAAGGAGGAGGCAACAATACTTGATAAGAAATGTACTCATTACCTTTTCCAGGTAATTGTAACTCCTCTGTATGATATTTTCACAATTAAAAAAAGAGAAAAGGTCAAAAGCATGTGCATATGACTAGATAAGATGATGTTAAGGTAAATGAACCCCAAGATAGGGACACAAGTGGTTTTTTATTTGTTTCTGTTGTTTCTAATGTATTTATAATGTACGATGTGATTTTTTTATATGTGCATCCCCCACAGTTAAACCCCTGTTTTCACTGTATCTGATGTTGGTGTACCTCCATCTTGTATATACACTTCTCTAATTTGGGTATGGAAAAGGAAAAAAACAAAATGCTTAAATAAGGATACAGTATGACCCATTGCACCAATGTGATGCACAAGACAGTACGTTGAAAAACGAACTTTACAATTTAGGCGGGGTGGGGGCAGGGCAGCGTACTTGTGGAGGTGGGAAGGAAGGGATGGTGGGGGAAAACAAAGGAGAAGGTAACAATGCTTGATAGGAAATGTATTCATTACCTTTTTCATGTAACTGTAACCACTCTGTACAGTACTTTTACAATAAAAAACATAAAAATGTTCTGGGATGGAAGAGAATATTACCCCTATTTTACCCATATAATATCGTTAACAAAGAAATTAATGCAAAACACTGATATGAATATATTTTGAATAAATGTGTGTGTGTGCCTGTGTGTGAGTGTGTGTGTGTGTGTGTGTGTGTGTGTGTGTGTGTGTGTATGTGCGTGCCTGCGCATTTACATTCTCAGAGTTTGAATTCAGTGCATCAAGGTCTCGCTAGGCTATTCCTCTCTAGGTTGATGAGCTATTATATAAGCTACATCTCCATTCTTGGCTCTTTGCTAGTTCATTAATTAAAAAAAAATCTCATGAATATTTTTGTCCTGATTAGCTTCCAACGGTTATCCACAGATCTCCGGTTCCTGAGCAGATACCCGTGTAGACAGGATTACAGGTATGACCAACCAGCACAAGGCTTTCAGAATACTTTAAAAAGTAGAAGAAAATTTACTTCATAGAGGCTTGTTTATCATCTCCAGCTTTTACAGCATTTTGGAGTGATTATATGTGAATTTATTTCATTTTTGGATTCTTAAAAGACAGTAAGTGATGGTATTTAAAAGTTTAATCCTTTTTTTTTATCAGTCATGTGGCTTGAACTCTGGGCTTGGGCGCTGTCCCTGCGCCTTTCAGCTGAAGGCGAGTGCTCTACCCCTTGAGCGACAGTGCCACTTTGGCTTTCCTAGTGGTTTATTGGAGATAAGAGTCTCATAGACTTTCCAGCCTGGGCTGGCTTTGAAGTGCAATCCTCGGATCTCAGCTTCCTCTGTAGCCAGGATTATAGGCGTGAGCCACCAGCTACCGGATAATTTTAGTACTTTTTAAAACGTATACTGGTACTGTGGAACAGAAGAAATTTGTCACTCTTTAGACCTCAATTTGAGGTCTGAGCATGATAACCCAATGTCACCAACACAGTCTGTGTTGAAGAAAAATGTGACAGAAAATGATTACTGTTGGCAATAATTGCTATGCTATTATTTCTTGGACAACATGAATATTGAATTAAGAGTGTAAGGGAATGGAGAGGATTTTACCTACTGTTTTTATTGCTGACTTTTGGAAATTTTGACTCATTTCCTTCCCCACTGTGTGTCTTTGGGCCATGCATTTAGTGCCTTTAATTACAATATTTCCTAACACTAAAATGTTAATAATATTAGAATTATAGCAAATGTTTTCTTAAGAATTAAGAGAAATAAAATGTGAAAAACTTAACGTAAACATCTAGGAATGAGCTTACAATTACATGGGCAAGATAATGAGTATATTTTTTATCAAGCATTGTTGCCTCCTCTTTGTTTCCTGTTCCCATCCCTTCCCATCTCCCCCAAACCTATCATCCCACCAACCCCCGCCTCCCGCCAAAGATGTAAAGTTTGTTTTTCGACATAAGGACTTGTACATCTCATTATTGCAATGAGTCCACCTGCATCCCTATTTAAACGATTTGTTTTTTCCCTTCCCCTCCACAAATTATACAAACATCAAATCCAGTGAAAGCATGGGTTATACCATGGGGGATGGACATACAAATCACCAAAAAATTATCTTATAAATGTTCGAAACAATTGCAATAAAAAAAAAATGAATCCTTATCTTGGGGTTCATTTCACCTAACATCAACTTATTTGACCTTTTCTGCTTGTCTCAGATATATACTAGTTATTGCAAATAAGGTAAACCATGGGACCTATGTTTTTTGGGGCCTGGCTTAATTCACTTAATATAATTTTTCCATGTCTTTCCACTTCCTAACAAATGGGGCAATGTCATTCTTTCTCATGGTGGCATAGAATTCCATTGTGTATATATATCACATTTTCTTCATCCTTTCATCTGGGTTTGTTCCATATCTTAGCCATGGTAAATAATGCCGCAATAAACATAGTTTTGTTGGTAACGGACAAGGGTCTCATATCTAAAATATACCTGGAACTCAAAAAAATTAAATCCCCCAACGACAAATCCTCAAAGAAACAACTGCTCAATAAATAAGTGAGCTAAAGACTTAAAGAGAAACTTCTCTGAAGAGGAAAGGAGGATGGCCAATAGACACATGAAGAAATGCTCAACTTCTCTAGCCATAAAAGAAATGCAAATCAAAACAACATTGAGATACCATATTACCCCAGTTAGAATGGCTATGATCAAGAACTCTAATAACAGCAGATGCTGGAAGGGATGTGGACAGAAGGGAACCTTAATGCATTACTATTGTTCAATTGTACTATTGTTCAACAGCTTTGGAAAGTAGTATTGAGGTTCCTCCAAAGACTCCACGTAGAGCTCCTCTATGATCCAGCAATACCACTTTGGGGTATTTAACCAAATGATCACAAACTAGACAGCAGTTTTTTTAAATAGTAAATAGAATGCAATAAGTATTACAGAAGCCATTACATGTAATGAGAAAAGCAGAAGGACTGTTCTCTATTGACCATGCTCTGCTTCAAAATCAGCCAGGTGGATACCTTCTCATGCTGTAAATCAAACTGGTTTTATTATGTCTTGGCAGTATAAAAACATCAGGGACAGAATAATGAAGGAATGTTGTAGACTGAGGTGAAGTCAATATGAAAATGTGCAAAACTGATGAAAAGGTAAAAGTCTCTGAGTAGTATATTGTGTTTTACATCATTTAAGTTAAATTGAAAAAATAGGGAAGACCTAGAAGAATTAATTCTCTTTTTGATAGCCAAACAAAGGTCCACAGAAGATTGAACTTTTTCCTCATACTTGTAGAGACATCATCAGATGAGAGGAACACTATTGTTTTTATTTTTTTTTTTTTTGCGTTTTTCAATTTATACTTCAGTTTGAAATCTGAACTACATGAGACTGAAAGAAACCTAGAAAAATTAGACACACAAGCTTTGGAAAAAGTCATGAATGAAACACAAACAAAATACATATAGCCTTGTAAAAGGTCTAACTAAATTTATTTACATAGTCTTAAGTGTAAACAGAAAATGATTTAAACAATATATTATTGAAAATTGAAAAATGTTAGGAGTTGCTTAATTTTTTCCTTTCTACTATATTGAATTAAGTATTGATTTTATATAGAGAGATTAAAGATGAGATTAACAAGAAACGATTAAAAATGGACAAAAGTTCTGAATAGACATGTTTTTCAAAAAGCCCTGAAAAGTGCTAGTGTGTTTACAAAGTAGTTTTTAATACCACTTCTATGCTGGGTTAATGCTTTGTGAACAGAAGTCATTAGAGAAATGCAATTGAAAATTACTATGATACTACTTCATAACTATTATAAATCTTATCAAAAAAAAATCTAAGGAACCAGGTGTGGTGGAAAAGGCTTATAATTCCAAGCATTTAGCAGTTTGGAGTAAGAGGATTTGAGTCTAAGGCCAGTCTGGGGTTCTTCTGCACATAGTTAAAACCTGCCCTTAAAAAACTCAAAATGTAATAATGTTAGTGAGAGTGTGAGAAAAGGAAATTTTCTACACTCTTGGTCAAAATACAGGTTAGTATTCTCATTGTAGAAAGTACTTTGCAGTTTTCTAAAGAAATGCAAAGTTGAAATATCATCTGACACATCAATCATTTGATTATTTCTCTCTGGGTAACTCGTAAATATATCTGTAGTTGTTTGTTATTCACATTGTTCACAACAGCCGCCCAGATATAAATAGAAGTTAAGTGTTCAACGACAGACTAATAAAGCAACTGTGTGCATGCACAAATATATTTTTCTGTTTCATCTTTTAAATAGCAAGAGATTTCTCCAATTAGGCATAAATTACAATGACCTGAAAGATGTATTCTAAATGAAGAAAAATGTTGTCTTCTGATATTTGTAAAACTACACACACACACACACACACACACACACACACACACACACACACACACACACACACACACACACACACACACACCAACCTCAATCATTATGAGAGAATTTTTTTTTAAAGTAAAGCAAATTGGAATTGCTGGGGCATTTATGTCACAATGTAGAAGATAGTAAATATACAGGATCACCAAGTATACAATTTTAATGTACAACATGAATGTACAGAGGACAACACTGGCCTAAGATAGGAATGAAGCTAAATGAGTAAGAGTTGTTCTTCCTTGTAAGGGCTGCTCTTTTAGATATTCTTCCTTCAGTAATGGATGACATGAACGTAATTCTTTAAATATACCTGCCTGTTTGCAGAAATAACAAACAAGGTAGCAATAAGTTGTATGCTCAACATAGAACAAAATGTCAAATTTAAATACATGAGATTATCCTAGATGTAAACTAATAATTCCAAATAAGGGAAACCATGGGACCTATGTTTCTTTAAGTTTGGCTTACATAACTTAATATGATTTTTCCCCAAGATCTTCCATATCAATACAAATGACGTGTTATCATTCTTTCTGATGGAAGCATAGTATTCCATGTGTGTGTGTGTGTGTGTGTGTGTGTGTGACATTCTCTTGATCCATTGATCTACTGAGGAGCATCTGGGTTGATTCTTTATCCTAGCTATGATAAATAATACTGTGATGAACATAATTGTTCTGGTAGCTTTAGTGTGATCTTGTTTGTGATCACTTGGGTAAATGCCAAGAAGTGGAATTACTGTGTAATAGGGGAGCATTATTGTGTACATCAAGGATAATCTTAGTAGATGAGAAGAATAGCTCAATAGCTATGTACATATGAGGGTGTATGGTGATTCCAAGGTAAATGATCTCCAAGATATGTTATTTCTTGTTGTTCTAAATGTAATATGTGATTTCTTTTTATCCTTTTGTGTTTTCCACACCTATGGTTTATCCTCTGTAGTAACTGTATTTGATTTTGATACCCTGGATATTGTAAATATGTTGATCTGAACTAGTTAAGGGAAAGGCAAAAAGCAAAACAGTGAGACAAAGGACAAAGGACAAAAGGGGGAACTTATGCAACAGTGATACTCACAAGACAATACGTTGGAAATAGTCTTGGGGGGGCATTAGGATGGAAGAGGGAGAAAAATGGGGGAAGGGATAACAAGTTATAAAAGAAGTGAATTCATTATCTTACTTATGTAGCTATAACCCCTCTGTACATTAACTTGACAATAAAATTTAAATATAAAACATAAAATACATGATAGCAAGCAGCAGTACAGGAGATGTGAGTGGGGAAATGCTGTACTATACAAAGAAGAGTAAAACAGCTGTGGAGAGCAGTAATTTGACTTTAACATAGGAAGTAATAAACTAGCATGCAGATTTTCAGCCTCATGCCAGGCACTAAAAGGGGAAAACAAAATGTACAATCAGTAAACCAATAGAGATAAAATAGAAAACTAAATAATTAAGGTGAAGGGATGATGTGGACCAAGAACAAAAAATGACACAATTAGTAAACAAATAACAAGCTGGTAAGTTATACAATATTACTAATAATTCTAGTAATGTTTTTTTAACCTCACAACTTGTTGGAACTATACTTCAAATCACAGTTTAATAGTATATCATTTTAAAATTAGGTTACTTCTTATTGATTTCTTAATATTGAATGTTTAATATATAATTTTAATTTCAGTAGCTATAGAAAAGAAAGTGAAACTAAGTTTAATAATATATAGCATGAATTGTAAAATTGAAAAGCATTAGAATTTAAACGAATAACATCATTATTGTTTCATTTCTGCGAATTAATGTAATAATTCAAAGTGTTTTCTACACTTCGCACTCATCTTAACATCAAATAATAAATTATTGCACATGACTTGGTATTAGGTGGAAGGGTTCAGCGCTGTGGTAATATTCACACCACACAGTACATCAGAGTTTGACTCCTCTCATCTAGCTTAAATTGTGGAAATTTGATTTCTACATGCATGTTAAATTCTTGCCAAGGTGACATCTATAAAATTATATACAATTATGTATATGAGGAGTGTTTCCGATGATACTTAAAAGTCAAATTCATTAATTAAATTTTATTGTTTTCTACCAAATAAATACTTTTAGAGAGACTGAATTTCTGAGTTGAGGATTATTTTATATCCCTGCCATTGTTTCTATAGTTGGATTTAATTTTCCATAAAGGGATAAGTGTATTTTATTGGATATATGAAGGTTAACTGAATGTTTATTCTATCAATATTTTGCCACTGGTTTAATCCCAAGTTTAAATTATCCATATGTTTGAAGTAATGAAAATAACAACAGATATTAAAAAAGATAAATCAGTGTGTAGTAGATAAGTATTTTCACCTTTATTTTAATAGTTGGTCCTCTTTTACACTACAGAATATTATAAGGAAAATGTGCTCAAGGTTGACCACAACTGCAGAATATTATGGTTTGGTCTATCATAAGAGAAGGAAGGAAGGGGTACCTTCCTTCCAAAAGTCTGCTCCCAAGGATGTGATCTGTTTTATGTTGGTGACTTGGAAATGAACATTTTTTACAGTCAACCTTGAAAAGCCATCTTGATAGACCATTTTTTAAGTGGTTACATTGGATTTTCCATGGCTTTGCAAGGATGCTGGATTGCCTCATTTTGAGACAAATAAAACAGGAATTTATTCAGCTGTTCTTTGTATCTTTAGGAAAAAAACCCATTGACTCTAGGCCTGGGGATCAAAGGGGTCCAGAGAAGCTACTACCTTGATTAGTAATCCTAGGCCTCTAAAAACAAAACAAAACACAACTCCAGTAGGAACAGCAACTCAGGGCAACTATCACAGCCTACATGAAGTCAGGCAAAATACGGAAGCTGAGAGTCATTTATCTGATGACTAATATATTTTTATGAGGCAGACTGAAATAAGACTTCAGAGAGAGAGTCAAAAGACTGATCAGAGAGACTAAAATTGGTCACACGAAGATTGGAAAATACAAATCCTTGTATAGCAAATAAATCTTAAAAAGCCTGTGCATATAAGAACAAGACAGCAGACCAAATTCCAGATATGTGCATTTTCTTAGAGGTCAGCTTAATGAATTATCAATGGAAATCTTTGCATTCTTAAATATTTGACCACATGTAGGAGAAGGCCAATTGCTGAAGAGAAAGAAAACGTCATCACTCAGTTACGAGGTCCAATATCACATTAGGAAGGAATCAAGCACAGATTTGTAATAAAAAGAGAAAAAAATATTCCAAATGAGGGTTTCATTTGTTTTGATGTAACATTTTCTGATTTATGTGTTAGCAAATACCATACAATTGATCCATTCCCACAGCTGAGTTGATATTTACTGCAGTATTCCCACATGAAGGAAAAGAGAAAATTTACAAATGTCTGATGAAATGAGTTGAGGGTGAAGTGTTCTAATAGTGATATCTGAGGTTTAGACATAGATGAAGAGGGGGATTTTCTTTTTTAAAAATCCCCCATTTTTAGCCTGGTGCCAGAGGCTCACAGCTGTAATCCTAGCTACTCAGGAAGCTGAGAACTGAGGACTGCTTTTCAAAGCCAGCCTGGCAGGAAAGTCCCTGAGACTCTTATCTCCATTTGAGTTGAAGAGCTCAGAGATAGTACACAAGCCCAGACTTAAAGCCCCTCGACCAAGACCAAAAAAAATCTCCCTTTTGTTGGACTGCCTACATCTTTTCTTAACATTCAACAAAGAAGCCATTTTATCACCCACAACATTTAAATCCTGTCCTAGCTACTGCAAATAGAATGGTTTGTTATCTTATGTCAAAAAGTTCATATTTTCGGGATCAAATACCAGCAGTGGTAACATTTTTTTCCAGTCCTTGAACTCTGGGCCCGGGCCCTGAACATGGTTATGCTTGTAGCGTTAATGTGAGCTTGTTTATTTATTGGATTACTGCCCATGAGGGGAATTACGGGGTCATAAGAGAGATCTATGTTTAGTCTTTTGAGGAAACTCCATACTGCATTCCAGAGGAGTGGAACAAGTTTAACTTCCCACCAACAGTGTAATAGAATTCCCAATTGGAGACGGATGCTGGTGGCTCATGCCTGCAATCCTTACTACTCAGGAGGCTGAGATCTGAGGATCATGGTTCAAAGCCAGGCCAGGGAGGTTCCCAATTGGCTACACCCACGGCAGCGTTTGCTATTATTAGTTTTCTTGATAATGGCCATTCTAACTGGGAAGGGGTAGAATCTGTCTTGTTTACTTGTAGATTTGTAGGCACCTTCTAGCTACCATAAATGAATGAATCCATGAAACCTGTATTTTTCTGCGTCTGCATTTCTTTCTCTTAGCATAATTTTCCCAAGCCTTTCATTTTCCTTAAGACTGGTGAAAAGTCATCCTTTCTAATGGGTAAATAGAATTCCATTGTGTGTGTGTGTGTGTGTGTGTGTGTGTGTGTGTAAGATGACTATAGCCCATGAGTTCATTTCTAAACCTACTTTTTCATCTGTAATTCTCTAATTTCATATTAAATTTGGATTGCATTCTCTACTGCATTGAAGAATATTGTTGGGATTTTTATGGGTAGTGCATTGTCAATTGTTTGGGGGCAGAAGTGAAGTTTTCACAGTTATTTGTGAAAGCATTGAAAGATTTTGCATTTCCTTGAATCTCCTTCAATTTCCCTTTTTATATTTTTAAATTTTCACAGTAGAGGTCCTTCACATTTTTGGTAAAATTAATTCCCAGTTTTGTTGTTGTTGTTGTTGTTTTGTTTAGATTTGAGTTGATTTTGAGGCTAATACATATGAGGTTGTTTTTTGGATTTCAACCTGGATGTTCCGATTGTTGGTAACAAAGAAAGACTACTGATTCTTGTGGGTTTTATAACCTTGCTACATTGCTAAAGGTTAGCAACACCTTTACTAACTTGAGGAAGGTAGGTATAGGGTCTCTAAATACAGGATCATTTCATCTGTACAAAGGGATCATTTTACTTCTACCTTATTTGGATCCCCATTATGTTTTTCTCTTGCCTATTGCTCTTGCGAGAATGTCCACTATTATATGGAAGAGTAGTAGAGAGAGTGGACATCCTTGTTTCACTCCAGATTTTATTTTATTATTTTTTGAGTTTGCAAAATCTGGTTTAATTCAAACTGAGGAGCACATTGTGAAAATACATATGCATAAAAATCTAATAAATGCTAGATAAACAACATATTACTTTACAATAGAATAACCACAAATTTGAAGGCTCAAATTGAGTCTGTCAGCTGTAAATACAATTTTATATTTGGCTCAAGTGGCTACTCAATTTCAAATGGTGCCAAGTTTCTCCAAAGCACCTCTTGACCCCCTTAGCCTTGGGAGGATTTTCACCACAGTCTCAGATGAAATTCCAGTCATCCCTTCAACTCTTGGGGCCAATGGAGTCATTGGTACCCAAACACAACTGGAGGCCACGGATTTCCAGTGACCAAAAGTTATTGCAAAGAGAAGTCCATTCTAAGCCAGACTCATGGCTAAGAAGGTGTGAGATTAGCCCTTTAAACAGTAGTGTAGCATTAACATGGTCTATGTTAAGAAATAGCTCCTTAGTGAGAATGTACCAGTTACTAGTTATCACACCAACAGAAAAAGGCAACACGGGAGCTTCATATTTCACATGAAAGACTAGCATTAACTGGGTCTGGCTTCATTCACATAGAGGTATTATTTTATTTTAGACCCAAGAGAAAATGAGTTCATACCAGTCATTTCTTCACATAAGATTTGTGTAGCATTAAAATTGTTTTATGCTAATGATGAGGCCATGCGGGCAAAAATGTGTAATTCTCCTCTGCGAAAACAGAAACACCCCATTTCGACTCCTGTCCAGTTTCCAAAAAAAAACCATACATATACCTTTGTTATTGCACATCTTTCACAAAAATCTGTGTAAGTATTTTATATAATATATATATACAAATATATATATATATATATATATATATTTACACTACACATAAAAAGACTATGGTATTTTACAGAATACATGTTTAACAAAGATCATTCATTACACCACAGACGTTAGAAATGATACAAAACACTTAAATCATTTAATGTAACATTGTGAATTAAAACACAGGTTTGAAGCATCCACAGACTCCAAGACAAACATTTCTGCTTTAGAGTTCATTGAGAAGCCCAGCTTGTCACAAAACTTTAAGCAACAGATGCAGGCAAAATAAATAAGACTTTTCTGGTACTAGCAATTGTTTTATTAGAAAAATAGGTGTGGGTCAAGTGGTTTTTAAAGAGCTGTGTAGAAGAGTTTTAGTCTAGACTTCATTCCAGATTTTAATGTCTTCATGTGTCCACTGTTAGGTACCTGCTTTGTCATACGCATACTTTGTATTATATTGAGGAAAGTTGTATGCATTCCTAGCTTCTCAGACCTTTTAATCATAAAGGGGTATTGGAGCTTATTAAAAGCTATTTCTAAATCCATATAAATGATGATGTGGTTCTTGTCCCTGCTTCTGCTGATGGTGTGTTACGTTTATTGACAAGTTCTTGAATCCAATTGTATCCTATGATGAATCCTGTTCATTATACCTCAAGCAGCACCATTGGTTGTTACTGGAAGTAACGGTTACAAGATGTGCAAACTGATCCCAGGAGAGGAACAAAACATAGAGGAATGACAAAGTTCAAGTTAATATGTGCTTTCCTTTTTACTGTACAAGAAAACAATCCCAAGGAGTGAAGGTAACTCTGTCCCTGACTTTTTCGAGTGTGCTCTTTACTCATATAAAACTTTTCTGTAAACTTTTAGTTGAGTATTACAAAAAGAAATAATGTGCTAGTTGAAGGCCAGCATAGAACAAAAAGAAATAACGTTGCTTTAAAAGTGTTCTACTGCAAAGAAACAAAGACATGGAAGTTTTAAAGTGCCTTATGTGTGGATATTTCACTCCTGAGATGATCCTCTTGTTGCAGGAGTCAGTTATCAATTCCTTAGTCTGGTCCTGAGGTCTCCATAGCAATAAGGATTCCAAAAAGCAGGATCCAGTAAGTATGGTCAGCAAAAGGAACCTCTTCTCTTAAAGGAGTACTCTTTTAAGGAGGGTCCCAAAGACATATCTGTGTTGCTTTTGTTTGCTTGTTTGTTTAGTTTGTGCTGGTTGTGGGGCTTGAACCCAGAGGCTGGACCCTGTCACTGAACAGTTGCCTTTCCTGCCCACCTGCCCCCAAAACCAGTATTCTACTGCTTGAGCCAAAACTCCACTTCTGGATTTTGGGTGTTTAATTAGTGATAAGAGTTTGACCTACTCTCCTGCCTGGGTTGTCTTTGAACTAAGATAGTAAGAAAGCTATGTGATATCAACTGTGTAGACTTCTCTTTTGAAATAAGAAATATTCGATAAAGTTTATTGTAAAGCTAATATTTGACAATTTTTAAGAGAATATGTCCAGCAAAAAAGCCATAACTTAAATAACTCAGCAAAAGTAGGTAAAATGAATCATTTTGGAATTATTTTTTCAGCTTGGAAAGATTATTGAACTTGTCGTTCCTTTTGTGGAAACTTAAAGTCACATTTTACTTTTTGTTGGTCGTGGAGATTGAACTCTGATCCTGGGCACTGTTCCTCAGCTCTTCAACTCAAGTTGAGCACTCTACCACTTTAGCTCCAGCACCACTTCTGGGATTCTGGTGGTTAATTGAAGAAAAGGGTCTCATGGACTTTCCTGACCAGGCTGGTTTTGAACCACAATCCTCTAGTCTCAACCTCCTGAGTAGCTAGGCTTACAAGCGTGAACCATCAGCACTTGGCTCATATTTGCATTTATGTGCACTGAATGACACTATGTAGACAAAGCATGGAAATTTGAACCAAATGATGACATTGCAGCTTTTCAGAAAAATTGAGGTAGCAATAAATATGTCCTCCTTTTCCATGTTTTTACATTAATGACTTATAGGACCCTTACATTAACATCCTCTGCCATCTGTATAGGTGTATTTAGTATCAGGAAATGTTCATAGAGAAATATAGAAAGACTGAGATTTTCAGAAAGCAAAAGAGATTGAGTAGGAAAGAACAGCATAGAAGGAGATACATTTGTCACACAGAGATTAAGAACTAGCCTAAGAAATTTAGAATTCTAAAGGCAATGAGGAATAAGCTCAGTTGATAACTAGTTCTTCAGTAACCAAAAATGGTTCTCTAGAGCAGTTTCTGGTACACCTTAATTACTATCATTTATTCTTTCCATTGAGTTATTCCTTCTCTTCTGTCACAACTGTTAATTAGCCTCTGTGTTTTTGGTACCATGATTGACCAAAAAGATTTCCAAATGTCACTTAGACTCTCTGTGATTAGCAGTGACCACACAAAATCCTGGAATCTTTGAATTTCCAGAATTATTCTTCACCTGACATCTAAGCACATTCCTGGCATTAGTTGCTTTGACCTAATGACCAAAACTTTTTTTTCAACAAAATATGCTAATATAAGTAAAGTACATGAATAAGGGACTATTGTCAGGTGTCAGTATGGAAGGAGCAATTACATATTCAAAGTATGGTTTTTTTATTTTGCATTTACTAACTAAATGGTTTTTTTTATTGTGAGAATACTGTACAGAGGAGTTACTATTACATGGGCAAGATAATGAGTACATTTCTTATCAAGCATTGTTATCTCCTCCTTTGTTTCCCCTTCTTATCCCTCACCAACCCCCCATCTTTTCCACACCCCCCCCCGCCAAAATTGTAAAGTATGTTTTTCAACATAATGACTTGTACTTCTCGTTATTGCAATGGGTCCACCTGTATCCCTATTTAAACGATTTGTTTTTTCCATTCCCCTCCACAAATTATACCAACATTAAATACAATGAAAGCAGGGGTTATATCATGGTGGGGGGACATACAAAGCAACAAAGAAATCATCTTATAAATATATTAGAAACACTCACATGAATGAAAAAATATTTGAATAATTTTTTTATATTGCCAGTCCAGGGGCTTAAACTCAGGACTAGGGAATTATTCCTCAGCTTTTTTTTCCCCTCAAGGCTAGCACTCTACCACTTGAGGCACAGCACCACTTACAGTGTTTTTCTGTTTATGTGGTACTGGAGAATTGAACCCAGGGTTTCCTGCATGCTAGGCAATCACCATACCATGAAGCCACATTCCCAGAACCCCTAAATGAATTTCTTAAGATGGCATTACCTTTGATTCTGTAACTATGTATCAGAATTTTGGCCAGGTGCTAGAAAATGATGTAGAAAACAATACAATACAAGAAGTCCAGTAAGGCTGGATATAAAATGAATAACAATCATGGTCTAGCCAGAGTACAGAGGGGCTTACGTCATGGAGCTGTTTCAACAGGCTGAGCGAGACAGCTCTGGACCCACAGCCTACCTCCAGAATGAGAGGGCCACCATGGGTTCTAGCCACATGGGGACAATGGGCCACCTCCTCCAGCACACATTCAACCAGTTCATGTGAGAGAGAGGGGAAAGAAAGTAAGAAATACACTTAAGCCCTCTGCCAGTGGCTCAGAACTCTAAACCCAACTACACAGGAGCCTGAGATATAAGGATCATGGTTCGTAGCCAGCCCTGGAAGGAAAGTCTGTGAGACTCTTATCTCCAAAGATCCACCAGAAAACTGGAAGTGGTGCTGTGGGCTCAAGTGGTAGAGCGGTAGCCTTGAGCTGAGGAGCTCGTGAACAGCGCCCAGACCTAGAGTTCAAGCCCCATGACTGACAAGAAATGGACTTCCCACTACAAGAAGTGGACTGAATAGCACCCATTTTCCTAGGGAGCATGGTAGAAAAGTCAGGGCGACCTTCCTGTGAACTTGAGGTCATAAATAGGTCACCCAAATTCTCCATGCCTTGTTTTCCCCAGTTGCAAAACTCAACACAGTAAAGGGTACCCTTCCTCATGGGGATAGAGTAATGATGAAAGAAAGCCATGTTTTGTTTCATAATCCCACACCTGTTGTCCCATTAACAACAGGAGTCACCTGAGCCTTTTCTTCCTGTCATATGCTCACAGAATTGTCGAGAACCTTACCTGAAGGCCACTCCCTCTGTGCCTAGCCATGTTCCAGAGATCTCTCTGTATAAATCCCTTGTTTCCTCACAACTGTCCTGTGAGGAGACTGAGTTCCGATGGTTGCGGCCCTACCCAGAGCTTTATCTGTGGTAAAGAATCAGCTGTCAACGAAAGTCTGGTATCACATGGAGGCTGAACAACACACTGCTGAATCAAGAGTGGGTCATGGAAGAGATTAGAAAGGAACTTCAAATGTTCATGCTATTCAACAAAAATGAGCACACAAATTACCAGCTCCTCTGGGACACAGCAAAGGCAGTACTCAGAGGCAAGTTTATAGCTCTGAGCTCCTACATCAACAAATTGGAGAAATCTGAAACTAGCAATTTAATGACACATCTAAACCTCCTTGAAAAAGAGCAGCAAGATAAACCCCAATCCAGTAGACTGAAAGAAATAATCAAAATTAAATCAGAATTAAATGAATTAGAATCCAAAAAAACTATAGAAAGAATCAACAAAATAAAGAGTTGGTTCTTCGAAAAACTTAACAAAATTGACAGACCCTTAGCAAATCTTATCAGAAAAAGAAGAGAACACACCCAAATTAAAAAACTCAGAGATGAGAATGGAAACATCACCACGGAAACAAGCAAGATTCAGAACATTATAAGGGAATACTTATCAAAACTTTATGCTAATAAGTTTGAGAACTTGACAGAAATGGACCTTTTCCTAGCAAATATTGACATGCCAAAACTAAACCAAGATGAGTTAAACCAGCTTAACAGGCCCATATCAAGCATTGAAATAGAAACAGCAATAAGAGACCTCCCAGCTAAGAAAAGTCCAGGACCAGATGGTTTTACAGTGGATTTTTACAAGGCCTTCAAAGCAGAGCTCACACCAATACTCCTCCAACTCTTCAATGAAATTGAAAGAGAAAGCTCACTACCGAACACATTCTATGAAGCCATCATAACCCTCATCCCAAAACCAGGCAGGACTCATCAAAGAAAGAGAACTATAGACCCATTTCTTTGATGAACATTGATGCAAAACTTCTCAACAAAATTTTGGCCAATCGACTTCAACAATTCATCCAAAAAATCATACACGACGATCAAACAGGATTCATTTCAGGAATGCAAAGCTGGTTCAATATACGCAAATCAATTAATATTATTCATCACATCAAAAGGAGCAAGAATAAGAACCACATGGTTATCTCAATAGATGCAGAAAAAGCATTCGACAAGATCCAACACCCCTTTATGATGAAGGTTTTGGAAAAATTAGGAATCCATGGAACATTCCTCAATACAATAAAGGCTGTATATGACAAACCTACAGCCAGCATTATACTCAATGGTGAAAAACTAAAGCCATTTCCTCTTAACTCAGGAACAAGACAAGGATGACCACTCTCTCCACTTCTCTTCAATCTAGTATTAGAATGCCTAGCTACAGCAATAAGACAAGATGCAGACATAAAGGGGATTCAAATAGGGAAAGAAGAAATAAAACTCTCCCTCTTTGCAGATGACATGATCTTGTATTTAAAGAATCCCATAGACTCCACTCCTAAATTACTCAAGCTGATTCAAAACTTTGGCAAAGTAGCAGGGTATAAAATTAACCCCAAAAAATCAATGGCTTTTCTGTATGCCAACAATGAGAAAAGTGTGGCTGAAATTAGGAAAGCAACTCCATTTGTAATAGCCCCACAAAAAATAAAATACCTAGGAATTAACTTAACTAAAGAAGTGAAGGACCTCTATGATGAAAACTTTAAACTCTTGAAAAAGGAAATCAACACAGAACTTAAAAAATGGCAAAACCTCCCATGCTCCTGGATTGGAAAGATTAACATCGTGAAAATGGCAATACTTCCCAAGGCTATCTCCAAATTCAATGCAATAACTATCAAAATTCCACCCTCATTCTTCAAGGAAATAGAAGAGGCAATCCAAAAATTGATATGGAACAATAAATGACCCCGAATAGCAAAAACGCTCCTGAATGGAAAGAACACTGCTGGAGGAATATCAATACCAAACTTCAAACTCTACTATAAAGCCATAGTAATCAAAACAGCTTGGTATTGGCATAAGAACAGACCTCAGGACCAATGGAATAGAATTGAAAACCCAGAAATGAACCTACAGACCTATAGCCATCTAATCTTCGATAAGGGAGCTAAAACAATAGAATGGAAGAAAGACAACCTCTTCAGTAAATGGTGCTGGCAAAATTGTTTAACTACATGTAGAAAACTTAAGCTAGATCCTTATATATCACCCTGCACCAGAATCAACTCCAAATGGATCAAAGACCTTGAACTCAAAGCAGACACTCTGAAAACATTACAGGATGGAATAGGAGAAACCCTAGGTCTCCTTGGCTCAGGCCGAAATTTTCTGAATAGAGACCCGGACACACAACAAATCAAAGAAAGGCTGGACAAATGGGATTGTATAAGTTTGCAGAGCTTCTGCAGGGCAAATGACATAGCTAGCAAGATCAATAGAAAGCCCACGGATTGGGAGAGGATCTTTACTAGCCATACAACGGACAAGGGTCTCATATCTAAAATATACTTGGAACTCAAAAAATTAAATCCCCCAACAACAAATCCTCAAAGAAACAACTGCCCAATAAATAAGTGGGCTAAAGACTTAAAGAGAAACTTCTCTGAAGAAGAAAGAAGGATGGCCAATAGACACATGAAGAAATGTTCAACATCCCTAGCCATAAAAGAAATGCAAATCAAAACAACATTGAGATATCACCTCACTCCAGTTAGAACGGCAAAAATCAAGAACTCTAACAACAACAAATGCTGGTGGGGATGTGGACAGAAAGGAACCTTACTTCATTGTTGGTGTGAATGTAAACTTGTTCAACCACTTTGGAAAGCAGTATGGAGGTTCCTCAAAAGACTTCACATAGAGCTCCCCTATGACCCAGCAATCCCACTTTTGGGCATTTACCCTAATGTTTACAAACAAGACCACACTAAAGCTACCAGCACAACTATGTTTATTGCAGCATTATTTACCATAGCTAATATATGGAACCAACCCAGATGCCCCTCAGTAGATGAATGGATCAAGAAAATGTGGTATATATACACAATGGAATTTTATGCCTCCATCAGAAAGAATGACATTGCCCCATTTGTTAGGAAATGGAAAAACTTGGAAAAAATTATATTAAGTGAAGTAAGCCAGGCCCAAAGAAACCTAGGTCCCATGGTTTCCCTTATTTGTAATATCTAGTATATGTATGAGTCAAGCGGAAAAGGTCAGATAATGTGATGTCAGGAAAATGAACCCTTAGATGTGTATTTTAATGTTTTTTTTCTTTCATGCATGTGTTTCTAACACATTTATAAGATTATCTCTTTGTTGCTTTGTATGTCCCTCCCCCACAGTATAACCCCCGCTTTCACTATATTTGATGTCAGTATAACTTGTGGAGGAGATGGGGAAAAACCAATTGTTTAAGCATACAGGTGGACCTGTTGCAACAATAAGAAGTACAAGTTGTCATATCCAAAACGAGCTTTACAACGTTGGGGCGGGGCGGGGGGGCGTAAGGGGGGGCAAGGGGGGGAAGGAGAAGGATTGGGATTGGGGGGGAGGGGGGAGGCTGGGAAGGGATGTGAAGGGTAAACAAAGGAGGAGGCTGCAATGCTTGTTAAGAAATGTACGCATTATCCTGCCCATGTAACTGTAACTCCTCTGTCCAGTATGTTCACAAATAAAATTAAGTTAAATTTAAAAAAAAAAAAAAGAATCAGCTGCCATGGACTAAGAGTTTGTGATAATCCATCTAAACTGATGACTGAGCATGGCTCTACATGTCTACCATCCCAACTACAGTGCACCAGGTCTGTTGGAACATACCTGTCACAGATAGGAGATCCACCTGAGCTCAGCCCAGCCTGAGCATATATTGTTTCTTTCTCAGAAATGCACAAGACAGAAAGGTGGCTCCTCAGAGCCAGGGATAGGAAACAAACAGGGGATCAGGGTGCTCCCAGAGGCGTGTCTGACCCGGGTTGGGAATGGTGTTGGGGTGGCAACTCACCTGTGCTGCTGGGAGAAGCTGTTGGCAGCTGATGCAGGTAGTTCGAGCAGGGATGTCGGCGGCATTTCAGACATATGGGCCCAGAGCAGAGGACCAGGGGCAGGCACCAGGTCAGGGCCTTAGTCCGGCTGAAATTTGAAATCTAGCACCACAGGAAGGGGGGAAGGGGATTAGGGCATGTCAATTTCCTAATATACTCTAAAGTTGCATTGAGTCTCTTGCTCACCACTCAGCCACCTATACCTTCCTTAACTGCTGGTAGTGGTGTAAACTAAAAGAGGGAATCCTGGTGCTACCAGGAATCCTGGAATGTGGGCATTGCCACCACTCTTGTATCCCATTGGTCAGAAAGAAACATGAAAGAATGGAGGTGTGGCTAGAATCCTGTGATGCAATCAGCATGGGCAGAGTCAAGTTGACAGCAGCTCTCCCAGCCCTTTTCCCAGGGAATTCTGTCCCATTCAGTTGGGGACAAAAGGGAGACCCGCTTTAACTGGATGTCTGCACAGATTGTTGTTTATGTCTGTTTGTTGCCAGTCCCAAACCTTGAACTCTGGCTCTGGGCACAGTCTCTGAGCTGCTTTTGCTCAAGGCCGGCCCTCTACCACTGGAGCTACAGGGCTTCTGGCTTTGATGGCACGGAAGTTGGACAGGGATCTCAAGGATTTTCCTCCTGAGGGTGACTTTGACCATAATCCTCCCATCAAGGCCTTGTAAGTAGCAAAGAGGACTACTGAGAGCCACTGGTGCCTGCCTAATCATTGGTCTTGCTGATGTTCTTGGACAGACCTGTGAGTTCCCTATCCTCTGGTTTAAGTGGTGGGAGCTGGAGCCCACAGTTCAAATCCTGGTCCTACCACCTGCAAATGGCAGGAGATCCTCAGAAACTTGTCCTATCCATATGGTTACCAATGTAATGTGATGTATGTCATGATTGAATGGGCAGTTCTTGAATGATTCTAGGATAAAATTATACACAGTTATGTTATAGGACACTAATCGATTTTATTTAATACTTCTTTAAGCATTTAAACAATCACATTCATAAAACGGAGGAATAATGAAATACCTAAGAATTGGACCTCACATACTATAAAGGTGCCATTTTTCTGCCAGGACTGGGATTTGAACTCATGGTCTGGGTAACACTGTTGTACTGTGTAGGAAGGGGAAGCTGGCCTCCTTGAAGTCAAGAAATTCAAGTCTGTTCCTTAGGCCTGAAATCGATCACCACCTATTCATGTACAATTTACATATATGACTTATATTTATATTTATATACATACATTTACTCCATATTGCATTTGGTGTAGTTATTTTATTTATTTTTGTTTTATTTATGTATTGACCATTTATTATTGACTATTATGGCACATAGAACATTGGTTACATTGATTACATAGGATATAGGCCTGCATATGTATACCACTTCATACCTGACACCTAGGACATTCACAGAAAAAGAAAACGTGTCACCATCAGCTTTTTACTCAATGATTCATTGTTTGGGAGTGCTGGTATCTGACCTCATGGCCTACAGGGCTAAATTCATGAATGGGTGAGTGTGAACAAGCCCTCCTAGGGCAAATTGAGCTGACAGGCTGTTCCCAGGAACAGAGATTGAGCCCAGGAGTTTACAAAATATGAACAGATTGACATGCAGATGACAGTACACTAATAAATATATATCTTTATAGAGTGCCAGAGATGTCTATACATTATTCAGATCTATATACTACGTTCCTATCAATTCTTGGGTATTTATTATGCGTCCATGTAATTAATGTTATTGTTTTCATCATTAAACTTAATAAAATCAATCAGTGTCCTGAAATTATTGTGTTCCTGTAAATAATAATATTCTTTTAAGGCTTCATAAATATTAAATAAAATAAATCAGACTCGTGAAATCATGCTGTCTAATTTTATAGGAGCATCATTCACGATCAACTCATTCAACTGTGGAATTGACAAGATTCCATTGTTATTCCTATGGATGGGAACCAGTTTCTTAGTATCTCCTGCCATTGGTTGGTCAGGTCCCATGTTGCCACGTGGGCCTATGGCTTCCCTAATAGTCTGCCAACCTTCAGCAATACAAGGTGAAGTACCCTTTGCAACAGTGTCATTCAGACCCAGGACGGTCACTGTGCAAAGGGAGAAACCGTAAAAAGGCCACATTTTTTTTCGGTTCATTCTTTTCCCTGAAAGGCCTGAGTGTCTAGGATCCCATCAGCAGCTGTGGGTCCAGTGGCTGCACCAAGACCTAGAGTGATCAAAGCTGAGGTAGAATTGCCACGACCTGAGTTCAAGCCCTGTGCTTGACAAAACAAAAAACAAAAAAACATACATACATACATACATTAAAAATATTTAAAATATTATGAGGATTCTTGGCTTGTAATTCTTGCCATTTTTTCTGCCAGGCCTGGGATTTGAACTCAGGGTCTGGGGAAATCTGCAGCACTGTGGGGGATGGGAAGATCACCGTGCTGGAAGATAAGAAAGAAAGGCCTGTTCCTAGGGCCTGAATTCAATAATAATATTCCTATACATTTTAAATACATGATTTATATTTACATGCACATGTTTACTGCATGTTGCGGTTAGTGTATTCATTTTTTTATGTTTTATTTATTTCTTATGCATTTGAGTGAGTATGATTACATATATAACATTTTTTGCATCCTATTACATAAGACATAGATTTGCTTATGTATTCTACATCAATCCTGAGGCCCAGGACTTTCACTGATAAGGAAAACAAATGGGACAATTGGCTTTTCCACCAGGATTAAGTTTTTGCCAGTTCTGTGACTTGAACTCAGGGTCTAACAGGTCCACTTCATGAAAGGGTAAATGTTAGCACACCAGTCTGATGCAAGTGAAGTTAGTTGGCAAATTTGAGTACCTGAGATCAAGCCTAGGAATGGCCAATATATAAACAGATAGATGTTTAGATTGCTGTGTGTGTGTGTGTGTGTGTGTGTGTGTGTATGTGTGTGTGTGCATGTGTGTGTGTATTAACATATATATATATATATATATATATATATATGCATCTACAAAGGTATACAGAGAGAGACAGACATTTATGTAGATTCTAGTGTATAACCCTATATAAAGAGTGATGTCTATATCTTATTTTTACATATTCTATTACTACCAATTATTTGGTCTAAAATTATGCCTCCATTAATTAATCACAGTAGAATACTTAACAAAGAATTAATCAATGTACTATATTTATTGCATGCAATCTTATACTGTAATGACTATCTAATTAGTAATTCAGTTAGTACATTTCAAACATTCTATTAGTGTTCTTATAGATAGGAACAAGTTTCCTAAGATCTTCAGCCATGTGTAGGTGGCAGGCCTAGGATTGATCTCAGGGCCTAGGTATCTGGGTTGGACTCACGCTTCATTGACAGCCCCCCAGCCTTCATCCATGCAAGGTAACATACAATTTTCAAGCCAAATCATTGAGACCCAGGAGGGTCACAGTGTTAAGGAAACAAAACAAAACCTGTTGTGTAAAATTACCTGGTTTTTTCCTTTTCCTCCTCCATTTTTGTTGGTTTGCTGTATTTTTGCCAGTGCTGAGAATTGAAATCGGTTCCTAGGATCCCTGGATCATCTGTGGGTGTAAAAGCTGCGTCCCAACCTAGGTTAATCATGGTTTAAGACACAATAAAATGCTTCCTTGAGCAAAAGGAGATCAGGGAAAATGTCTAGACTCACAGTTCCAGCTTCAGGACCTGCCACCAAAAAAGAGTCAGTAACTGTGTGTGTGTATGTGTCTGTGTATGTATGCATGTATTTGAATTGGTGAAGATCCAGAGTTGCTATGAAGAAAGGCACCTAGGTAGGAAATTTGCTTTGAATAGAATGATTTCTTAGCACAGAGTGTGCATTCAAGACAGTGCATGTTCCGGGGCTCCCCTCACTATTCCCAGTTAACCTGAGGGGGTCTCCATACCCCAGGCTGCTGGAGGATATCTTCCTCATTGTTGGAACAGGCAGACAAAAAGCTTCAATCCTTTGCATCTGGGTAACAAACAATTCATCCAAGCCAATTAGTGAGGATGAGTGTGCCCAGGCTGTTAAGGTTAGGAGAGAAAAAGCCTCTTTGTAACCCAAGCTATCTCTCTCCCCAGTGCTCTGTTTTGACTGGAAGCCTTCATTTGTCCCACCTGCCATGACAGATCAAGTTCCCTACACTCATCCTGTCTTTGTAAGACTATGTTTCAGTGTCGAAACAAACTGCTACCATTAATTCAACAGTCCTTCTGGTAGACAATTAGGGAGGTGAACACAATAAAATGATTCATTATTGGCAACGGTGCCTCCGTGTGTGTGTGTGTGTGTGTGTGTGTGTGTGTGTGTGTGTGTGTGTGTGTGTGTGTGCATGCACACACACACACACACATACACCAGTCCTGGTGATTGAACTATGGAACTAACCACAGTACCTGATTTTCTCCTATATAAGGACGGTACTCTACCACTTGAGCCACACAGCCACTTCAGGCTTTTTTTCTAGGGATGTGGTACTGAGGATTCAAACCCCGGGTTTCACACACACAAAGCAGTCTACTCCTAAAAAACATTCCCAGCACTTCACTTCAGGTTTCTTTCTTTCTTTTCTTGTAAGTTGGAGGAGTTGAAGTCTGTGCCTGGGTGCTGTCTCTGAGCTCTTCATCTCAGTCTAGCACACTACCACTTGAGCTACAATGCCCCTTCAGGCTTTCTGGTGGTTTATTGTAGATAAACATCTCAAGGGATTTTCTGCTCAGGCTGACTTTGGACCATGATCTGGGATACTTTTGAAATGAGATCCTCAGCTTCCTGAGCAGGCAGAATGATAGACCTCAGCTAAAGACATCTAAGCCATGACACATTGCTGCAAGTGGGTCCTTGGCTCAGCATGGTAGAACATGAGCCATGAGCCCAAGAAGAAAGCAGCATCTAGGCTCTGAGTTCAAGGTTCATGATGGAGAAACCTAAACCAAAACAATTGTCTGCAGGAGACAAGTCACTCGAGTTTAGTACATATATAAATTTGGCCCTGCCTTGGGGACATATCTGAGCCTCAACTTTCTCATCTGCACAATCACCTTACTTGTGTAGCTCTTATAAGGACCAGATGAAATAATACAACTCATGAAGGACTTAGCACATATCACCCTGTGAAGGACTCAGCACTCAGTACCCCATGAACAACCCAGAAGCACTCAACACCCTGCACCCCAGGAAGGACTCATCACATAGCTATATCCCACAAACTGTCATTAGAATTAGGGTGCTTTCATCAGTATCACCATTCTTTCAGATACACGTCACAAACCGCACAAGTTCATATCTAACAGTTTAGAGGGGTGTTTTGTGTGGAGAGAGTCATCATCCTCAGGGATTTCACTCATAGATTGGAGGTACTGTCCTAAGATCTTTTCCTCAAGGCTAGATCTCTACCACTTTGAGGCACAGCTCAGAGTCTAGCAGACTTCCTGCCACGGCTGAGTTTTCAACCCCCAGTGTCTGATCTTACCCCCTGAACAGCTAGGGGTGAGCCAGCAGTGTCTGGTTCCATGATGCTGGGCTGCAGCTCTTGACCTCTGGCTAAATCAGGTTAGATGACAGCCGTCAGTTTCAGACACCCAGCTTGCTCTGTGATGAGGTATTTGAAATCCTATATAAATTCTATAACTGCAGTCAGAACATTCTAACTTGTTTTTGGTGCCAGTCCTGGGGCTTGAGTAAGGGCCTAGACACTGTCCTTAAGCTTTCATGCTCAAAGCCAGTGCTCAACTGCTTAACAGCACTACTTCTGGGTTTTCTGTGCATGTAATAGTGTAGAATCGAACCCAGGTCTTCATACATACGAGGGGAGCATTATGCCACTGAGTTCCAGGAATGACAAGAGTAGAAATAGATATGTAGATTGTAACATATATATGTATGTGTATATATATATATATGTGTGTGTGTGTGTGTGTGTGTGTGTGTTTGTGTGTGTATAAAACAAGACAGAGATGTCTGTATATTATTTAATTATATATATTATATTACTACAAATTATCAATAAATTATTCCTTCCTGTATTGAAGTATTATGGTTGAATACATAACAAACTATTAATTGAAAATTATTCAATGTAGTATAATTATTGTGTATAATTTTATAATATAATCAAACACTAACGTAATTGTTACTTTACGACATTCCATTCATAAGGATGTATATCAGAATGTGTTTCTTAGGATATCCCATGATTCATAGGTGGGAGTTCTGGGATTCACACCCCAGGCCTAGGTTGCTGGTTTGGGCTATCGCTTCCCAGATAGCCCACCAAACTTCAGCAGTGCAAGGTCATGTACACTCTCCGAGCCCTGTCATTTAGACCCAGGATGGTTGCAATGCAAAGGAAAAAACTATGTAAAACCGCCTTCTGATACTTCACAGTTTTAACCTTCTCCTTTTTTCCCCCTTTCTTTTTTTCTTTTTTGTTTTTGGTTTTGGGGCCAGAACTCTGGGTTTGGGTGCTGTCCTTCAACTCTTCAGCTCAAGGCTATTGCTCTACCACTTGAGCCATAGCACTATTTCTGGCTTGTTTCTGCTTATGTGGTACTGAAGAATCGAATCCATGGCCTTATGCATGCAAGGCAAGGACTCTATTACTGAGCTACCTTCCCAGCACTTCTCCTTTTTTTTTTTTGCCAGTCCCAAGATTTGAATTCGAGTCCTAGTATCTCAGGATGGGCTGTGGGTACTGAGGCTACACCCCAGCCTAGGATGATCGAAGGTGAGGAAGAGTTACCAAGAGCTGAGTTCAAGCCCCCGGCCTGGCCAAACTAAATTTAGGCCCTGGCTTGGAATTCGCACCATTTTTCTGGCAGGTCTGGGATTTCAACTCAGGGTCTGGGTAACTCTGTGGCACTGTGGGGGAGAAGAAGCTCACCATAATTGAAGACAAGAATTTCAGCCCAGTTTCCAGGGTCCGAATTCAAGCCCCAGCATTGAAAAAAATAATATTCATATATGAGATCTATTTACATACATGAGTTTACTCCATATGACATTTATTACCCATATTTTTATTTTATTTAGTATTATTACATATATAACATTTATTTCATTTATTACATCTTATCTCATGGATTTATTTGCATATGGATTATACATCATACTGAGACCCAGGACTTTCACAGAGAAGGAAAACAATGTGTAAAAATTGGCTTCTGACTCCACATATAAAATTTTGGACATGCTGGGATTTGCACTCACAGCCCACAATGCCCAATTCAAGAAAGGATCAGAAAGGATCAGTTGTAGTACAAAAGCCTTTGGCAAAGTAAGCTGCCAACCGGTTCTGATGACCTGGCAACAAGCCATAGTAGTGGCTGATAGATATAGATATAGGTGTAGATATAGATATGGATATAGATATAGATACAGATAGATTAATAGATGTGTAGTTTGCAATATATATGAGAGACTGTGATGATATTAGATTATACATATTATGAATTATTATTAAATTATGCCTCCATTTAATGAAGTTTCATTGTTGAATACTTATTAAAGCATTAATGTAAAAGTAGTCAGTAGTCTTTAATTGGGAGAATCATAAAAAAACAGCTAGAATGGAAGACATAATCCAATATTTTTGTGTGGCCTTCTATAAAACAATCATGAACTAACTGCAAATTCAATTGTTACTTTTATAATATTCCATTAAACATTCACATGAATAGGAAAGACTGTCTCAAAATCTCCCTCCATTTGTAGGTGGCAGTCCTGCCATTGGAACTCCAGGCCTGGGTAGTTTACTGCAAAATGCAAACCATTAGGATGACATTGTGAAGATTGCAGTTTGTCACAATGAAAAAAAGAACAAAAAGAAAAGAAAGCCAGGTGTCATTTGTTCCTGCCTGTAATCCTAGCTCATCAGGAGTATGGGAGGTAGAGAATGCCAGTTTGAATTCAGCCAGGACAGGAAAGTCCACACACTCTTATTTCTGAGGGATCAAAGTAATAAAAACTCGCCATGAGTGGGGCTGTGGCTCAAGGAAAGAGCACTACCCTTGAGCAAAAGGAGCTCAGGGACAGTGCCTAGGCTCACAGTACAACCCCTGGACCTGCCAAAAAAAAAGCAAAATAAAAAACAAGTAACTCCATGTTTCCCCATGCATGTATGCATGCATTTCTAACGGTAAAGAGTCCCTATGATGAAAGGCATCCAGCTAGAAAATTTGCTTTGAATAGAATGATTTCATAGCACAGACCATGCTTTCAAGACAGTGCATGTTCTGGGGCTTACCTCACTGTTCCCAGTGTAGCCTGAGGTTTTCTGCACACCCCAGGGTACTGGAGGAAGTCTGCCTCATTGTTGGAACAAGCCGACAAAAGGCCTCACTCCAGTACAGCTGTGTAACAAAAAACTCCATCCAGGCAAATTAGTGAGGAGGAGTGTGGGCAGGCTCTAAAGGCCAGGAGAAAAAGTCTGCTTTGTACCCCAAGCTATCTCTCTCCCCAGTTCTGTTTTGACAGGAAGCCTTCATTTGTGCCACCTCCCGTGGCAGGCCAAGTTCCCTGCATTTATCCTGTCTTTGTTAGACTATGTTCCAGTGTTGAAATAACCTACTACAATTATGTCAAGGGTCTTTTTGGCAGAAAACAAGGGAGCGGAACCTAATGAAATGATTCATTATTGGCAACGGTGGCTTCCTTGGTTTCTGGAAGCTTGCTAAATCTAAGCATGTGTAATATCACAATGCTCCCTGTCATTTAGGGCTGCTGATGCTCATCAGGTTTTGAAACCTTTGACTTCTCCTAGTTGGGCCCCAGGTGGCTAGGTTTTGGGGTTGAACAGAGGGCCTGGGTGCTGACCACGAGCTCAGAATAGAAGCTCAGTGCTTTACCATTTGGTGTCATACCTTCACTTCTGGTATCTTTATTTGTGTGTGTGTGTATGTGTGTGTGTGTGTGTATGTCTGCGTGTGAATGTATGTGTGTGCATACACTTGTCTTGGATCTTGAACTCAGGACCTGAACACTGGACCTGAGTTTCTCCGGTACAAGGATAGCATTCTATCACTTAAGGCACACAGCCACTTCAGGCTTTTTCCTAGTATGTGATACTAAGGAATCAAACCCAGGGATTCATACAGACAAAGCACTCTACACCTAAGAAACATTCGCAGCACTCCACTTCAGGAGGTTTTTGGTAGTTCACTGGAAAGAAGCCTCTCAAGCAATTTCCTGCCCAGCCTGGCTTTGGACTGTGATCCTCAACTCTCAGGCTCCTGAGTAGCTAGGATGACAGGTGCGAGTCACCGGCGCCAAGCTTTCAGTTCAAGTTTCTAAGTGGTGAAAAGAAGATAATAGTCTCATGGGACCTTTTGTGTCAGGGATAGTTTGGAACTGTTATAATCATATCTCAGCTTTCTGAGTAGGCAGGATGACAGATCTCAGCTACCGATACTTAGACTTTAACACTCTATTGCAAGGGGGTCCTTGGCTTCACATGGCAGGGGGCTAGCCATGAGCCCAACAGGGAAGGGTCAGGGGCTAGGCCCTGAGTTCAAGGTTCATGACCGAGAAAAATAAACCCAAACAATTGTCTGCAAGAGACAACTCACTAGAGTTAGGTACAGACATAATTTTGGCCCTGACATGGGGACATATCTGAGCCTCAAGTTTCTCTACAGCACAATCATCTTACAAGAACCAGATGAAAAACCTCATGAAGGACTCATCACATAGCTGTATCCTACACACTGTCATTAGAATTAGGGTGCTTTCATCAATATCACCATTCTTTCAGAAACATGTCACAAACCACACAAAGTTCACATCTAATGATTTAGAGGGTTTTTTTGGGGGGGGAGAGGTGGAGTCAGCCACGGGGATTACATTGAAAGCCTGGTTACTGTCCTAAGATCTTTTGCTCAAGTCTAGGGCTCTACCACTTTGAACCACAGATCAGAGTTTCGCAGACTTCCTGCCAGTACTGGGTTTTAAACTCACCAGTGTCAGATCTCAGCCCCCAAGTATCTTGGATGACACGGATGAGCAAGCCAGCAGCATCTGGTTCTGTGCAGCTGGGTTGCAATTGTTTACCTCTGGCTAATTCAGGTGAGACAGCAGCTGTCTGCACCAGACTCCAGACTTGCTCTGTGATGAGGTATTTTCAGTGATATCCTTATATAATTGCAGTCAGAACATTCTATCATTTTGGTGCCATTCCTGGGTCTTGAGTAAGAGTCTTGACACACAGTCTCTAAGCTATTATGCTCAGCTAGTGCTCAGCTGCTTGAGCAACAGCACGACTTCCAGATTTATCTATGCACACAGTAGTGAGGAATCGACCATAGGACTTTGCATGTACTAGGCGAGCACTCTACCACTGAGCCCCAGTAGTGACAAGTGCATATACAGATAAATGTGTACATTGGTAGATAGATAGATAGATAGATAGATAGATAGGTAGATAGATAGATAGATAGATAGATAGATAGATAGATAGATAGACAGACAGAGAGACAGACAGACAGACAGACAGACAGACAGACAGACAGACAGACAGACAGACAGACAGACAGACAGACAGATAGATAGATAGATAGATAGATAGATAGATAGATAGATAGATAGATAGATAGATAGATAGATAGATAGATAGATAGATAGATAGACAGATAGATAGATCGATAGATAGATAGAGGTAGATGCATCAAACAAGAGATAGATGTCTGTATACTATGAAATTGCATATACAATATTACTACCAATTATTGGCAATTAAATTATTCCTTGCTTTTTTAACTATCATGGTTGAATACATAATAGAGGATTAATTGAAAATTAGTCAATGTAGTATAATTGTTGTATATAATTTTACAATATAATCATACACTAACTACCAATTTGTTACTTTTGTAACATTCCATTTGTATGGATATATATGGGAATGGGTTTCTTAGAATCTCTGCCATTCATTAGTGGCAAACCCAGGATTCGACTTCCAGAACTAAGTTGCCAGTTTCGGTATGGCTTCCTTAATAGCCTGCCAAACATCAGCAATGCAAGGTCATGTACATTTTCTGGGACTTGTCATTTAGACCCAGGATGGTCACAATACAAAGGAAAAAAAAAGTAAAACCACATTCTTGAACTTCTCAGTTTTATGCTTCTCCTTTTTATTTTTTTTTGCCAGCCCCAAGATTTGAACTCGGGTCCTAGGATACAAGGGTCAGCTGTGACAGAAATGCCAAGACCTGAGTGCAAGCCCTGTGGTTGGCTAATAATAATAATATTAATAATAACAATAATAAAGCCCTGGTTTGGAATTTGCACCATTTTCCTAGCAGGCCTTGTATTTGAACTCAGGGTATGGATAACTTTGTGGCACGGTGATTGAAGGGCAAAGGCTCACCGTGCTTGAAGACAAGAAATTCAGAGTAGTTCTCAAGGCCTGAATTGAAGCCCCAGCACTGGAAAAAGGAATATTAATATATGAGATCTATTTACATACATGGGTTTACTGTGTATGATGCTTATTACCCTTATTTATTTAGTATTATTACACATAAAACATTTCTTTTATTACATCATATCACATAGGACATATCCGCATATGGATTATGCATCATACTGAGACCCAGGACTTTCTCAGAGAAGGAAGAAATAAATATGTCAAAATTGGCTTCTTAATCCACGAATAAATTTTTGGCCATGCTGGGATTTCAACACACAGCCTTCAGTGGCCAATCCATAAATGAGGTCAGTCTTAGCACACCAGCCTCCGGCAAACTGAGTTGCCAGGAGTTCTGAGAACCTGTGATCCAGCCATAGGAGTGCCTGATACATAGATAGATAGATAGATAGATAGATAGATAGATAGATAGATAGATAGATAGATAGATAGATAGATAGATAATGTAGATATATATATGCATACAGAGAGATGGAATGTGAGGATATTAAATTATATATGTATATATATATAATTACCAATTATTCATTACTAAATAGTGCCTCCATTTAATGAAGTGTCACAGTTGAATACTTATAAAAGCATTAATTAAAAATTAGTCAATAGCCTTCCATTAGGGGAATTATACCATCGTGCTGGAATGGAAGATATAAATCCAATAATTTTTATGTGGCATTCTAAAATAGAATCATGGATTAACTGCAAGTTTATTACTTTGATAATATTCCATTAGCATTCCCATGAATAGGAAGGATCTCCTTCCATTCGTGCGTGGCAGTCCTATCAATTGAACTCTAGGCCTGGGTAGTTTACTTTGAATGCAAACCATTGGAATGACACCATGAAGATTTCAGATTGTTACAATTATATAAAATAACAAGAAGCAAAGTAACCCAGGAGGCATGGGCTCCTGGATGTAATCCTAGTTCTTCAGGAGGCTGAGATGTAGAGAATGCCAATTTGAATTCAGCGGGTGCAGGAAAGTCTGTGAGACTCTTATTTCTAAGATATCACAAGAAAAAAATGAATAAAGCTGTGGCTTAAGGGCAGAGCACTACCCTTGAACAAAAGGAGCTCAGGGACAGGGCCTAGGCTCATAGTATAAACCCAGAACTGCCCCCCCCCCAAAAAAGGAGGCAATAACTCCATGTCTCTGTATATGGATGTATGATGTATGGATGATCGGCATTCAGCAGGTTGCCCATGTCCAGCCCCCCAACCTGGTCAAGCTGGGACAAGCCCTGAAGAGTACTCAGTCTGAGCCTGCAGCTTGACCAAAGCATCCTTCTCTGCCATTTAATAACTGAAGACTTATGTTCTGGCTGAAGTCTCCAAACAGGAAACCTAGCAGCCAGCCACTGCCTAAAGGAAGACCACAGTTCCTAGACTGTAGGAGTTGTCAAAGTTTCTGGCTCCATAGTCTCTATGCCTCTGTAGGATGTGAGCCTAGACCTCTGGGGCCTGGTGGATATCACTCATTTATCATTCCTCATTGCCGAGTCTCAGGCTGGTCCCAAATCTTGGCAAAGATAATAAATAGTCAGCAATTTCTATGCCCAAAGGGGTATGCCAATAAATCCCACCCTCATAACGCCCATTAGAAGTGAGCCTTGAGCTGTGAATGTGGCTTAGTGGTATAGTGCTTACCTAGCACACACTAAGTCCTGGGTTCGATTCCTCAGTACCAAAGAAACAGAAAAAGCCAAAAGTTGCACTGTGGCTTAAGTGATAGAGTGCTAGACTTGAGCAAAAGAAGCTCAGGAACATACCGAGACCCTGAGTTCAAGACACAAGACTGGCAAAAAGAAAAAAAAATGAGCTTGGTATGACATATTCTTGTGGGACTCAGAGGAGGGCCATGGTTATAGGTAAGAGGTAGGGTAGAGGGCAGTTGCTGGGGCTCACCTCTGTAAGCAACTCAGGAGGCTGAGATCTGAGATTCCCAATTGGAAGCAGGGAAGTCTATATGAGACACTTTTCTCTAATTAAACACCCATAAAGCCAGAAGCAGAGTTGTGGTTCAAGTAGTACAGTGCTAGCCTTGAGCACAAAAGCTCAGGGATCGGATAGAATCCAGGCCGTGAATTCAAACCCCAGGACTGGCACACACGCACACACACACAACACACACACTCACACACACACACACACACATCAAGGTAGAGCATTTACCAGTCACCTTGCACAAGTTCCATCTCTAGCAACTCAATATTAAAAAAATAGGGATAAGGTAAGATAAGACTTGCTCCAGGAAGTGATATAACCAATGCCAAAATTCCACAGGTGTTCTAAGATGTGGATACAGGACAGAGAGCCTTAGGCAGAAGGTACAGCATAGGCAAAGGTCTTGAGGTGTGCTGTAGAGCAGGTGGTGTGGGTGGAATGAAGGTTCTGTGGCTTCAGAAGAGTCTGGCAGGACATTCATGGCTTTTCACCATGGACCCCTGCCATTTCTGGTGGCTGGAATCCTATTTTTCACAGCTCTTGACCCTCAGAATTCCTTTGCCTGGAGGAATCAGTGCAAACGCATGGAAGAACTCTTGCTTAAGAAAAGCTTCTAGCCCAATGCTACCAGTGGCTCAATCCCTGTAAATCCTAGCTACTCAGGAGACTGAGATAGAGATCGTGGGTCAAGCCAGCTTAGGGGGAGGGGGGGAAATTAGTGAGACTCTTCTTGCCGATGAACTACCAAAAGCCAGGAATGGAGTTGTGGCTCAATTGGTAGAGAGCTAACCTTGAAGGAAAAAGTTAAGAGACCAGAGCCCAGACCCCTGAGTTCAATCCTCAGTACTGGCACCTAAAAAATAAAGAAAAGCTTTCAAGAGCTTCTATTCCACTTTGTTGAAAGGCCAGATCAGCCTGGCCCCAGTAGCTCATATCTGTACTCCTAGCTCCTCAGAAGGTTGAGATGTGAGGATTGTGGTTCAAAGCCAGCCCCTGCAAGAAAGTCCCAGAGACTCTGATCTCCAAGGAACCTCCAGAAAACCAGAAGTGGCTCTGTAGCTCAAGTGGTAAGCTGTGATGAGCTGGGGCAGAGTGCCCAGGCCCAGAGTTCAAGCCCCATGACCAACACCTAGCCTGCTTGCTATTACTCTGTGGCTCTAGAAAGAGTATTTTCCAGTGGGCCCCTGAGGGTCGGTCTCCCAATGTCTAGATCTCCTACAAATCTTGAGAGGAGCCTGTTTGGAGGCCATTGCCTACAGAGCGGCCACACTACCAGAGAAGGGTGGAGCCTTGAGGTATGGAGCTAATCAGAAAGGCATCTGTCATGGGTGCAATGTCGATCTGAGCAGTAATTCGATGTCTCAGACCATGGTTCTAGGCCAGGAGGGGCAGGAGCTGCAAGATGTCACACCAGGTAACGCCTGCTCATGAGGGCATCACAAGAGTGTGAGTTTGTCAGGCACACCTTGGGCAGGTGTGGAGTTGAGCTCATGAAAGGCTTGTAGGCTTCAGAACCCACAGCTGGCTGACTGCTGCTTGTAGCAGTCGCTATCTCAGGAGATCCAGTGCTCAGACCACTGCTTTCCTCACCAGTGCAAGGAGGTGGAAGGGGGCAAATGAAGGTTGGCAATCGTGGACTGACTACTAAGGAGCATCCCTAGTGTCCTTCCCTTGGTCCTGTGGCCCTGCGCATGAATGGAAGGGCAGGTTCCATTGAACTTACTGCCATGGCCCAACCCCACAGCCCAAGAAGGACTTAGGGAGAAACCACTTGATCTGGCTTCAGAGTTTACTATGAATATGACTCAAGACTGCCCCCTGTTCTAGCTCAGCTCATCATTACCACCTTCCTCTGTGTGTGTGTGTGTGTGTGTGTGTGTGTGTGTGTGCGCGCGCGCACCTTCTCGTATACATCTTGGTACTAGGGCTTGAACTCAGGGCCTGGGCTCTCTCCCTCCCTTTTTTCATTCAGGGCTAGCACTCTACCACTTGAGCCAAAGTTTCTCTTCCAGCCTTCAGGTGGTTATTTACAGAAAAGTTTCTCACAGACTTTTCTAGCTGGGCTGCCTCTGAATGGCAATCCTCAGATCTCAGACTCCTGAGTACCTAGGAATATGAGAGCATGAGCTATTAGCATCTGGCCAAATTTTCCTTCTTGGCTAAAACAGACTACCTCTCTCCCAGCTGAGCACCCATCTACAGGTACCCCTCCTACCTCAGGCTTCAGACAAAACATAACCTCCTCCCCTGAGAAAAAAGAAATGTGAACAGATTTGAGGTTTATATTCTCCACACAATCAGGGGCTGGTGGGAGCTGACATGGAGGTTAGAGATCTAGTGTAGGGCAAGTAGACAGCTGTTAGAACAGAAGAGAATATGAAAAGTCATCCTTGCAGCTGGATGCCAGTGGCTCATACCAGCAATCCTAGCTACTCAAGAGGCTGAGCTCTTAGGGTGGCAACTTAAAGCCAGCCCAGGAAGGAAAATATGTGAGACAATTCTGTCTATAAACTACTTAAAAAGATGAAAGGTGAGTTGTGGTTCAAGTGTTAGAGTGTTAGCTTTGAGCCAAGGAAGCTCAGGGACAGTGCCAAGCTCTGAGTTCCAGCTCTAAAATGTTTTAAGACACCCCCCACCCCAATCAGGCCATAAATCCAGATTTTGGTCATCCTAGATCTCACTTCTGCTCCTGACACTTCCACAGCACAAGTGGCCGGGATGTGTCCAGCACTGGGTTAAGAAGTGAACTTACACAAGGGGGGCATAGCCAGGTCAAGACTAATGTCCCAGAACATTGAGGTACTGGCTATACCAGTCTCTCATCCCCCAGTTCCCTGGCCCTGGAATCTAAAGTCTGTGCCTCTGTATTCTGGCCATCCAGAATTGTCTAAAAGGACCTAAGAGTCCCAGCTGTGGCTGAAAGAAACACTTGCCTTCAGAAACGTACATTGACATTTCCTAGACACCGACCAATACTTCCAACCCACCTTGGCCTCACCTCCCATGTAGCCCCAAATCCACCTTGCTTGGGCAGCCTTTAGTCAGCTATCAAGTTTGAGTTGGCCAGAGCCACTGGCAAGCACCCTTCCCCCACTCCACTACCAGACTGCTAGAAGTAGAACATGCAGCCAGAGGCCCAGCTGAGGAAAAAGACAGGACATCGCATGACTGACCCTGCCCCCCACCTCAAGAGGCAGGCGAGAAACTATGCCAGCCATCCCTGCAGACCCAGAATCCCCTGGAGGCAGACAAAGATATGGACAGCTTGACTTGGGCCCCAAAGAAAAGCTGTAATATGCAGGTCTCTGGCAATTTAGGCCTCATTGTAGATCCTGATGGGGGCTAAAGGCAAGGTTGCCATTGAGCAGTGACACCATCTGAGGTCAGAAAGAGGCAGACAAGCACCAAGGCAGTGGACAGAGAGAGATGAGGGAAAAATACACCACACACACACACACACACACACACACACACACACACACACGTGGGTAACCCAAGTCCTCAGCAGTGCCTGAGCACCTGAACATCCCAAACTCTGAGAAGATGGCACTACTGTCCCCAGACCAAAGGTAGACAAAACACAGAGCCTCTCACACATCTGGAATGGCTCATAACACAGCATGGCATTTCCTTCTGTACACACCTCTATGAAGAAAACTCACCTACCTTACTTTTGGTTGTAGGTAATGGGGTTTGAACTTTGGCCTTCCCTCAGACTTCAGCTCTTCAGCTGAAGGTGTGCACTCTACCACTGGAGCCATAGCACCACTTCTGGTTTTCTGGTGGTTCACTGGAGATAAAGTCTCACAGACTTTCCTGCCCAAGCAGGCTTTGAACCATAATATTCAGATCTTAGCCTCCTGAATAGCTAGGATGACAGTTGTGAATCAATGGCAGCTCCCAGCTTCAGCCACCTTCTTACACCCAGGGGAAATCGAACTTATCAGGCCACAAGGCACATGCAACTCTTCACTTCAGACTTTGACACCAGCATACAAAACCATTCTTCCTTGGGTGGAAAGAATATAATTGACACTACCCTCCCACCCCTGTTCCCATTCGCCCACTCCCTGCCTAAGACAGGCCACAACCTCTGGAGTTCTTGGTAAGGAAACGCCCACCATGCTATGACTTCACACTCCGGCAAACCTGAGTAGTTCTTAGAAATGTCTGTACACTGAGGCAAGCACCTGGTCTCCCAACCACAGCAACCCCACTCCTTCACCATCTCTTGCTAGCAAGGGTTGTCTTTCTTGTTTTCATGGTTGAGGGGCTTGAACTCAGGGCTTGGGTACTGTTCCAGATGATGATTTTTTGCTCAAGGCCAGTGCTCTACCACTTGAGCCATGGTGCCACTTCTGGTTGGAGATTGGAGATGAGACTCTTATGGGAGCTTCCTGCCTGGGCTCGGAAACAAGATCCTCTTGATCTCAGCCTCCCAAGTAGCCTGGATGACAGGTGTGAGCCACCAGCCCAGGGCTTATGGTGTCTCATTTTTTTAGAATTTCCACCTAGTCCTCCTCTAGAAACTACCACTTAGACACTCCGTATCTCATTCAGGGACAGGGAGGCTCGGAATCTGGATAGGGACATGGGCATTAAATGGCCCCCTTTACATCACTACCCATCTCTAAGTTCCCATCCACCTCCTCTGGATGGTCTGATCTTCCGGGGCAGATTATACCACTAGGACTTCTGAGGCCTGTATCCCCCTGCCCCACCCAACCAGTACCTGGGGATTTCTGGGGCCAGCTCCTCCATGTTTCAGTGGGAGATGTTTGGAGGGTTGCTGATAACCGGTTCCAGGGGTGCCCAGGGCAGAAGGAGAGTCCATCTCCCCTCTGTCAAAGAAGGAGACATGACACATGGATGGATCTACTAAGAGCTGCAGTGCATAACAATCCACCCATGTCACTTGGAGTGCTGTTTTATGTTGACAGTCCTTGGGCTTGGCCTGGGGGCCCAGGCACTCTCCCTGAGCTTCCTTTGCTTGAGGCAAGCACTCTTTCACCTGAGCCACGGTGCCACTTCTGGCTTTTTCTGTGTATGCAGTACCTAGGAATTGAACCCACGGTTTCCTGTGCACTAGGCAAGCCCACTACTGCTAAGACCCAATCCCAATCCTGGATAGTGTTCTTATGTGACCTCTTGGGCCTGTCTTGGGACAATCTTGTACATCTGTACTCAGTTTCTCACCAGCAGCCCTGGCAGGAAATGAACATGCTCCAATTTGTTGTCCTTTATCTACAGCATCTTTACTCTCTGTGCTTCCTATCAGATCTTCCTTGTTAAGAAAGGCCCCCTTTCAAGTGCTGCCTTTAAGAAGTCCACTCCACTTGCCCTGGCGGGGATGGGGGATTGGGGGGGATCTTCTCAGCTCTACACAATGCCGGCCTTGTCATGCTCTTCCTTCCGGCTGGTGTAGATTGAGAGTGCTCAAAGGGGAAAGCCTGGCTTTCACCACCCAATTTCTGAAGGCTCCGATACACTACCCAGGGACCAGTGCTGTATCACACTCCATGAGAGGGCACTTGAGGCCCACGCAGTCTATGGGCAAGAAATGAGGCCATTTCTTTGTGTGGGCTTGAACTGAGGATCTGGGAGCTGTCTCTCTGAGTTTTTCTGCTCAAGGCTGGTGATCTAGCACTTGAGCCACAGCTCCACTTCTAACATTTTGGTGGTTCCATGGAGGGTAGAGTCTCACTTGCTTTCCAGCTTATGGCTGGCTTCGATATTTGAACCTCAGATCTTTGCCTACTGAGGAGCCAGTATATCAGGCCTGAGCCTGAGCCAGGTATGACAGGCACCAGAGCCTTTCTTTTGAGCTTCTGTTTATCTTGTGTCAACTATCAAGCCCTAATTAAAATAGTCATTTACAGGGGATCAAGTTCCTCTCCTAGGTCAGTTAATCCAAGGAGATAAAATGTCTTTGGAAAAGGCTAGTCTGGGTTGGCCTAGGTGAGTGTGTTTGTGAGAGTATGAGTTTCATGGATACTTACCCCCATCTCTCCGGTGCTTCATTCTCCCACTGGTAAGTACATCCATGATCTCTACCACAAAGAAGGCAGGTAGGGGAGGGTTCATAAGGTCACATCAAGTGGGATGATCTGAATTCTATCCTGCAACTGAAGCTGGGAGAGATAATAGAGAGGAGAGCCTTAGAGGAACATCAAGGCAAGCCCCTTACATTTGGCTACAAGTACCAGAGAGAAGAATGAATCCATCCATTTTGGTAGTGAGATAACAGGTGCCCACTCTTCATTTATTTTATATTTTTGTGAGTCCTAGGGCTTGGATTCAGGGCCTCAGTGTCATCCTTGAGCTTATTTTACTCAAGGTTGAGGCTCTACAAATTGAGCCACAGCACCATATATATCTTTTTTTTGTGGGGGGGAAGGTGGTTTATGGGAGATAAGAATCTCACAGACTCTCCTGCCTGGGCTGGCTCTTAGTCACGACCATCAGAACTCAGCCTCACGTATAGCCAGGATGACAGGCTAGAGCCACCAGCACCTGACCACCACCATCCATTTATAATCCCCTGGGGCTAGTTCCGGGCCACTCGCACTGCACCATAAATGAATGAATCTATGAAACGTATATTGCACTGAGTGTGCATTCTTCTCTCTTAGTATAATTTTCCCAAGCCTTTCATTGTCCTTAAGACTGGTGAAAACTCATCCTTTCTGATGGGTGAATAGAATTCCATTGTGTGTGTGTGTGTGTGTGTGTGTGTGTGTGTGTGTGTGTGTGTAACATGACTATGTGCCCATGAGTTCATTTCTAAGCCTTCTGTTTCAATTGAAATTTTGTAATTCCATATTAAATTTGTATTACTTTCTCTACTGCATTGAAGAATATTGTTGGGATTTTGATGGGTATTGCATTGCCAATTGTTTGGGGGCAGTATTGCAGTTTTCACAATGTTAATTCTTCCAACCAGGAGCATTGAAATATTTTCCATTTCCTTGAATCTCCCTCAATTTTTCGTTTTTAGATTTTTAAAGTTTTCACAGTAGAGGTCCTTCACATTTTTAGTTAAATTAATTAATTCCTAGTTTTGTTGTTTTGTTTTGCTTAAATTTGATTTGATTTTGAGGCTAATACATAAGTGGTTGTTTTTTGGATTTCAGCCGGGATGTTCCCATTGCTCGTAACACCGAAAAACTACTGATTCTTGTGGTTTTTATATCCTGCTTCATTGCTGAAGATTAGCATCACCTTTACTAACTTGACTGAGGAAGCTACAGGGTCCTTTAAATACAGGATCATTTCATCTGTGAAAAGGGATAGGTTTACTTCTTCCCTATTTGGATCCTCTTTTTGTTTTGCTCTTGCCTATTGCCCTTGCTAGAAAGTCCACTACTATATTGAAGAGTAGTAGAGAAAGTGGACATCTTTTTCTCATTCCTGATTTTAATGTCTTCATGCCTCCACTCTTAGTTACATGCTTATTATCTTTTAGTCATATACATACTCTATTATACTGAGGAAAGTTCCATGTGTTCCTAGCTTCTCAGACTTTTTAATCATAAAGGGGTATTGGATATTTTTAAAAGCTATTTCTACATCCATATAGACGATCATGTGGTTCTTTTCCCTGCTTCTGCTGATGGTGTCTGTTATGTTTATTGACAAGTATATTGAATCCAATTGTATCCTAGGATGAATACTGTTTGATCATAGCATACCATTTTTTGTTAGTTGCTGAAATTGGTTGGTGAGAATTTTATTGAGAAGTTCTCTATCAATGTTTATCAAAGTGTTGGGTTCATAGTTCTTTTTCTTTGATTAGTCCCTATCTGATTTGGGGAAGAGTCTAATTCCAGCTTCATAGAATGTGTTTGATACTTCCATTTCCCTTTCTATTCTATTGAAGAGACAGATCTGAATATTGTAAGTTCTTTGCAGGTCTTAATTTCATGGTAAATCCATTGAGTCCTACATTTTTCTGTTGTGGGAAATTGTTTATTGAGATTTCATTTTCATTACTTCTTATATATCACTTCTTTGTTCAGTTAGAGTATAGGAAAGCATAAATTTCTCCAGGATTCTCCAGGTGATTGACATATGGTTTTCAAGTACTCTCATATAACCGTCTCAATTTTGCTAATTTATGTTGTGGTCTCATTTTTTCTCTAATTTTATCTATTTGAGTGAGGCCTCTTAGGAGCTCTTAGGAGCTGTGAATCATCTACTCAATATATTTACCTTGTTCTCTGGTAGGCAGCATGTCATATAACCAGTTCCTGTTCTTCTTGATCTTTTCTGAGAAGAGTATTTTTGATTAACTTCCATCCTGCTGATTTGGTGGAGATACATTGTTTCAAGTTTTCTTTGTCATGAAATATTTTTATATATCCTTTAACTGTAGAGGAATATTTGGCTTGGGGCCATATTCATGGTTCGTAGTAGTTTGCCCCTAATGTTTGCTATATATCATGCTGGCCTCTTCGTTTGTTTTTTTTGTTTTTTTTTTTTTTTTTTTACCATATCAGCTAAGAAATCTGTAGTTATTCTGACTGTATATCCTTTATAAATAATCAATCTTTTCTCTATGGCAGCTTTAAGAATCCTTTCCTTGATTTCTAATGATCCTCTAATGGATTATGATGTGGTGGTGGGTTGTTCTTTTCTAGAATTCTCTGCTTGGTGTTCTAAAGGCTTCTCTTCTCTGAATGAACCTATCTCTTTGGATGTTTGGAATGTTCTTTGCTAGGATTCTGTAATATGTTTCCTGTTTCCCATCCATTTAGTGTCCTGCTGTTCTCCTTGATACCAATCTTTCCCAAATTTGATCTCAGTCTTGAAGTTCTGGCAAGATCATTTCTTATTCTTTGGATTTGTTCTAAATGATTGCTTCCTCTTTCCTATTAGACCTATTTGACCCCTGAGATTATCTTCTATGTCATCTATTTGCTGTGGAGATATTCTGCTTTGTTTGTGATTTCCGTCTTCTAATTGGTCATTTTTATGGCTTCTATCTCTTTATTAAAGCTTTGTTTTAGGTCTGGTATGGACTTTCCTTACATAGTTTCTTTAGGTGGGGTGGGGGCGATTGGAAGTGTTGTTTTTTAGCTGTGTTTTCTCTCATATCTTTAACTAGGCATCCATTTTTTCTTTGGACTCCCTTCCCTTTTCAGAATTTCTTTCTCTGTTTGTAGTCTCCATGAGTTATTTTGCTAATCTATAGTTGGCCTTATCTTGTTCACAAATTTCCTTGTAGAGGTTGTGTATCTTTTCATTAATCACATTTTTCAGCAGTATTTGTAATGAATTTTCAAAACTATCTTCTACATCCTTAATTGTCTGTTCTTATGAGTGGTTATTTACTGTGTGAATTATACTACTTTGACATCACTTTTCTTGTATTTTTCTGATTTGTTCTGTCTTGGGGGATTTCTTTTGGGGCATCTATGATCTTAATAGGTGACTCTTTATGTTCTTGTTTGAATTACCAGGTGTTGGTTTGATCTTCTGTTTTGATTTGTTTTTCTGGAATTAGGTTTTTGTCCATTAAGTGTAGGTGTAGAAATCAATTATGGGAAGATGTAGTGATGTTGTGGTTCCAGTGACAGTTCGGGCTGTACAGTGGTATCTTGAATTGTCTCTGAGTATGGATTTGGCTGTCTCCGTTGTACACTTCTGTTCCTGCTTTTTTTCCCATGTGGATCTTTTATTTCCACACTGCAGCTGTACTTTTGAATATGTTGGCCACCACCTTCACAGCAGGCACCTGCCTGGCTAGGCACCTTTTCAAAGATTTCTGTTTGCTTGGAAGACATATAAAATCTTCTTTTGAATTGTATATCTATATATAATTATAGCTGACTTGGTGTGATGCTCTAGAAGTGGCGTACCCTCTAGGACTCTAAAGATCTGTTTCATTAGAGAGAGCTAGGGTAATTTTCTGTTGTTATTGTGCCATTGGTTTTCCTCTTCCTCAGATTTATTTTATTTATTGCTGATTTTTTTCACATAATTTAGGATTTGTGATGGTGGTATCAGGTTATTTTCGTTTTCTGTTTATGTTAAATTGACATAGTCATTTCAGGCTTGTATGAAGAGACAGTAATAATATTAAATGTATGTTATTATGTTGAAAGAAAGATAGCAGACATTTTAACCTATTAACTACAAGTAAATTAAAATTAAGCAAAGCTAATTGAAATAATTAGTTCTTTACTCTTCAGAGGATGAATATAGTACTCTTGGATATCTCGGAATAAAAGACTTTAGACTCATTACAACTGATGCCTTACATTGATATTACTGGCTAAACTTTCTTCTTCAGAAAGGCAAACCTCCATTTCTTTCATATTAATATTATAAAATCATGATATCTGCATGTTGAATAGTTTTTCTCTGCTATTTTCAAAGCCATTATTCATCCACTATGTTTCTAGGGCTTTGAATGACTAATTCCTTAAAATAACTATACTGATTATGATGTGATATAAATCTCAGTAATATTTTTTTACTTATAGATTTTTTATGGTGAAAATGCCATTTCCCTTATTGCAATAACTAGTATAGGTGTGAATCAAGCAGAAAAGTAACATTAATATGAATTTTCATCTGAGTCTCATGTTAAGCTATATTCATATGAAATTTATGCAGTCTCAAGCAAGAAACCTGACAATTTTACTCTTTTCTGTTTTAATCAATAAATCCATTCTCTTTAGAAATATGTTCTCATCTTTTATATTGCTCCAGTAAACGTCATGTATTTCTAGGACTTTTACTGAAATAAATTTAAACTATGGAACATTAAGACAAGCCCCCCCTTATCACTTTAAAGTAAATCCTTGGGGACTATTTTATATATAAAAATAAAACAGTGCGATGCACATGTTTATACATGAATTATCTAATAGTTGAGTCAAATAGAAACAAGAACTACCATATCAAATCAAGTCTCAATTTATTTAAAGGCACCAAAATATTAGTGTTCACTGATTTTTAAAAAAATGACTAGTTACAACAAAGTTTATATTACATTTCAACTTTAAAAAGTGAAAATTACCACCAGATTTGCTGTCAATATCCTGTTTCCAGGAATACATTTATTCAGTAGAAAAACAAAAAGTAAGTGTTTGTCACATAGAAAGACAGCTGTAGAAACAGACTGTCTTTCCTTAACATGATAAATATTTGCAAATCATGTGATTTATTCGAAGATACTATAGCAATTCATAAGAGAATTTGTGATCAGAAGTGACAGGTAAGCAGAGCAACTGCAAAACTGTATATGTAGATTGAAATTTAACTATAAGATCACAAGATTACAATAAATGAGTCTACAGAAGATGATTTTGTATCTCTAACACACATCCAGTGTTCTACATTTTCCCACATACTCCTGTTCTCTTACCTCAGTTCCTGATCAATGTTCTTCTACTTTCATGATGTCAATTCTTAATAATATAAAAAGGTGGGTATATTTTGGTTTCTAGATCCAATAAATTTTAGTATTTTGTAATAGTAGTGTGAATTCATAGAGTTTGCCTTGAATGTCAAGTTTGAGGATACTGTATTCAGAATACTGTTAATTGGTCTGAAGCAGCAAGGAACACACAATGAATATATAGACACAGTATATTAAGAGCAAGGGATTTGATTTCAGAGAAACGTGTAGGTCCAAGCAAGATCTTCAAGAAAAGAAAAACCAATGGAGCAAACATCAATCAACTATCATTACAAAGGAACTGAACTGACCTCTGATGTGTGTGGGTGGCAGCTGTGTGTGTGTGTGTGTGTGTGTGTGTGTGTCTGTGTCTGTGTGTCTGTGTCTGTGTGTCTGTGTGTCTGTGTCTGTGTGTGTAGAGAGAGAAAATTTTAGTGGGGCTTCCATATTTACAGCCCATAGACCATTACTAGTTAAGGAGAAGGTGCTCATATCAGAACTCTGGTACCACTCATCACATTTTACTGAGAAAAACACTTGCTTAATCTGTACTTAAAAAGAGAAAAATAAACTAACATCTTAAATGATTGCTTTGAGAATTAATTGGTATATTGAAGGCCAAAAGGAGGAATTGGAGATCAATAACTGTGATTTCAGGAGTCTCCTGCTATGTACTTACAGCTGAATTACTAATATGCTAAATAATATGAAATATATGATAGAGAATTAGATCAGCCAGCAAATACAAAGAACTAGTGATGAGACTGAACTTTTGAGCAGGGTTGTCACATCTTTTAGGAATGTAATTCCTTCATATGAACTTCAAATTTTGTGGATTACCCTGTGTGACTAAAACGTTAGAAAGTACTGTAGAAATGAGATTTCCTGATAGCCAAGTAGAAAGAGCTCATGATCCCATCCTCACGTTACATATTTCCATTTCATAAAGAATCTCTTTTAGAATGCTTTTATTTAATATACTTCAGCACCTCACCCTTGCCTTTTGGAGACAGGAAAATAATTTTTGAATATTATCTTACATTATCTTACATAAGTTAGTGTGTACAGGCATGATATGTATGCTTATAAAAGTTAGTATTAAGTGTAAATAGGAATCATGTCAAAACTAAAAATATAATTAGGGGCTGGGAAGGTGGCTCAGTGGTAGAGTGCTTGCCTTGCATGCATGAGGCCCTGGGTTCGATTCCTCAACACCACATAAGCAAAAAAGAAAAAAGCCAGAAATGGTGCTGTGGCTCAAGGGGTAGAGCGCTGGCCTTGAGATGAAGAACTGAGGGACAGTGCCCAGGCCCAGAGTTCAGGCCCCATGACGGGACCCTCCCAAAAAGTATATATATATACATACATATATATACACATATAAATATATATATATACATATATATACATATAAATATATATACATATGTATATATATTCATATATACACATAACAAGACTAGAAGGCACAGCATTTTGTTCATGAAAACGTACATTAGATTAGTTGCAGAATTTCTATTTTGAGATAAACTTTATATTAAAGTAAAATTTACTTTACCTAAGGATTGAAACATTTTTAAAAATATATTTAATATATATAATATATTTAATATATATTTAAGATATTGTAAGATATTTTTGCTGCATAAGTTTAAGAAAATTCTCCCATAATAATCATTTTTCTCATTACTTTCCTGTTTCCATGTGATTAACCTCCAAATTATAAATCCAGATATATGATTTGATTTAATTGAAACAAAAATATTATTGAGTATAAGAACCTTCTACTCTCTACATTCTTCACACTAAGATCATCAAATATGGTGAGTTTGAAATAATTAGACTCTGTGTGAACTATGTTAATATTATTCAGAATGTGAGTGAAATGTTTAAAAAGTCGTATTTATTTTAGTTTAATTGCTTTGAAGAGAAAATGAATGATACAATCAAAACCTAAAAAGGATTAGGTTTAAAATTTAGAATTCAGGAAATTTTTTTTTACCACACTGTTTACTGGAGCCTCCACAACAACCTCATTAGATAAGTTATGTTACTGCAAAAATCCCAGTGGTTAGACATTTACAAATAGAAAAACCATGTCATTCTGAATATGTAGGGTTACATAAGAAACATAGAAAATTTAGCTTTTACATACCTGAATATAGTAATACATTTAATTGCAGGGAGATAAAATTGCATTTATTTTGAAAAGTAAACATAAGTATTCATTTGAATAAAAGACAATGTTTAAAACATCACCCATTCAAAAACAAGATGTACATTTAGCTGTTTTTTATGCCAATCATGTTCTCTAAACTTACTAGAAATACTAGATTAGTAAACCTAAATCATTGATTTGTAGGGAAATAGAAATTTAGTTTATTAAAAGTCATGACTAGTTTTTCTCAATTACTAACTGATTTATATTTTTATAATGGAATTTTATTTGATATATTTTTATTGATTAAGTTAAATAATTGGCAAATAGCAATATGGATTATGCATGAACAAAGTTTATCTAACACAAGTATTTTATTCACAAGACATATTATGGCTCTCTTAAAGAACATTAGATGGCAGTGTGTTATTTACTTATTAATTTTTAGTTATTTTGTTAATGGTTATTAATTGTCAGAAGTGACAGTTTCCTTATGCTCTTTCCAAAAGATATTTAAAGTATTTGATTATACTCCCTCTATTTCCTTTTCATTACTCCTTCTTCCAAAGTTTTCTGTTTTTCACATAAAATTACATCTTTAAATATGCACATATAATCTAATTTGGAAGATTTAAGGTGAACTGCAACTTAATTCAATATGTACAGTGGATTAAAAGGATGAATAAAAACTTGAATATTTTTTTCTTATCTTCTGAATTGGGCTATTATTTTTATTATGGTTAGGGTTAGAATCCCAGACAGAATTAGAATTAGGGTTATTGACAATGAAAATTTAGGTTCAACACAAGATGAGCCATTGCAACAATGATACTCACAACACACTATATTGAAAATGAACTTTACACCATGGGGACAGAGGAGTGAAAGAGGTGGGAGAGGGAAGGTATAGTGCGAGAAAAACAAAGAAGAGGGTAACAATGTTCAACAAGAAGTGTACTCATTACTTTACACATATAACTATAATCCCTCTGTAAGCCTCTTTACAATAACTAAAATTTAAAGAAATGTAAAAAAAAAAAAACTGACAAAATTGAAAAACACTAAAAACCTTAGGTTCAAAATGCAAGTAAAATTTAGACCTACATGCCTAGCATGAGTTGGGATAAATGTGAAATAGAGGCTTGCTAATAACATTTTGATTCAGTTATCTGTAGGTTTAGGATTCAGCAAGGTGTTTCAGGTAGAGCTGGGGTTAGGATGAGAAAAAGATATGAAGTATTTTGTAAAACTGCAATATATTTTAAGAAGAATGAATGATATCAAAGTTAGAATGAATGAAAACCAACGTCTGTGTTACTTTTAACATTCAGATATGATTTGGTTTAAATTATGAATTGCTGTTTTAGTTCTTGTTAGGGTTAGCGAAGGATAAGCATTAGGGTAAAATTTAGTTTTCCACTAAGAAGCAGAAGCAATAAAATGTGTGATTGAATAGAATCCAGACAATTTTCCTTACATAACCATTTGGTGTTAATTCAGATTTTGATTAGGATTAGGTTTCTGGTTAAAGGGGGTTGAGGAAAGAGTAAAGAATTTGGTTGAACTGGTGGCTTGCACCTATTATCACAGCTGCTCAGGAATCTGATTTCTGAGGACTGCAGTTCAAAGCCAGCCCTGGCAGGAAAGTCTGTGAGACTCTTATGTGCAATTAACCACCAGAAAACCTGAAAGTGGTGCTGTTGCTCAAGTGATAAAGTGCACAACTTGAGATAAAGAACTCAGGGATCTTGCCCATGCCTAGTGCTCAGTGATCGTGCCCAGGCCCAGAGACCAAACTGCACGCCCAACAAAAAGAACAAAAGGATGGGTTAAATGTTAAGTAAATATGAACTTATTTTAGGTTTTAGGAATTCAGGGAAATCTGGGATAATGGAAGTACAATGTATTTCATAATATCAGGATTTGAAATAAATGGGTATAAGGATTCCTCTTATGGAACAAGATAGCTTCAAAGTTAAGAGTGAAAAAATCTATAGGGTTTAGGAAAACCTGCAATTTATTTCAAGAATTACAAGTGGAATTTCAGTTAGGATGACACAAAACAAGCATTTTTCATAAATTTTAGATTTGGGATACCATTAGTGTCAAGGTTATGGTTAGGAGTCTAACCATGGTTAGGGTTAGAGTGTATGAGAAAAAAAATGAGGATCAAATTGAAGGTAAATTTCAGATTAAGCCAGTTAAGAATTAGAATGAATGTGAACTAGAGTACTGCTATTAATATTGGTATCTACTCACACTTAGGCTTATGGTTATTCTCAATGTTCCAGTTAAGATTAAGTAATGGTTAGAAAATGACTAAGATATTGGGGAAAAAATTGAAACCTATGTTTGCAAGGCTTATTTGAATCAAGTTAGGATGAGTGAAAACTAGTTTACTTGTGTTAATGTTAGTATTGATATATAATTTGGATTAAGATTAGGGTCAGTATTTTGTTCTGATTATGATTAGTGTTATGAGTAGTAAAGGTTTTAGTATAAAATTCAGTTTTCAACCCAGGAGCCGGTGGCTCATGCCTGTAATCCTAGATACTCAGTAGGCTGAGATCTGAGGATCATGGTTCAAAGCCAGCCCGGGCAAGGAAAGTCTGTGACACGCTTATCTCCAATAAACCACTAGAAAACCGGAAGTGACGATGTGGCTCAAGCAGTGGAGCCTTCGCCTTGAGCAGAAGAGCTGAGGGATAACGCCCAAGCCCAGAGTTCAAGCCCTATGACCGACCAAAAAAAATTCAGTTTTTACTAACAAGTAGAAGCAAAAATGTGAGACTGAATAGTAACTAGATCATTAGCACTATATCTATTTCTCAGTGATCATTCTTGTAATGATTAATGAGAGATTTCCAGCAAGGATTAGGTTGAGAATTAGCGTTAAGTAATGGACAAGACGGTAAGTAAATCTGAAACTGTTTTAGGGTACAGTGGTTCAGGAACAGGTAGGATCAATGGAAACTACAGTATCTTTCCAGATAAAAGAATTTGAGAACATATAATTGGACATATAATAATATGTCCAATAATATAATGGTTCATGTTAGGGAACAAGATAACTTCAGAGATAGAGTCAGGAAATTTGTGGAAAATAGGACAAATTTAAACTCATTTCCAGAGGACAAACAGGAGTATTCATTAGAATGAATAAAACTAGAGTAGTTTGCTTAAGCATTAGAATTGGACTATCATTAGGGTGAAAGTTAGGTTTCAGTTCCAGCTGGGGTTAGTGTTAGTATTAGGGAAATGGAAAATATAGGGTCAAACTTAAAGTAAATCTTCGAATAACAAGTCAAGTTAGAATTTGGATGAATGCTCACCAAAGGTCTTCAACTCAGGCCTGGGTCCTGTCTTCAGCTTATTCTGTGCAAGGAAGGCACTAAACCACGTAGCGACAGGTCTTCTTCTGGATTTTTAGTACTTAATTTGAGATATATATCTCATGGATTTTCCTGTCTGGACTTAATATTCTGATCCCCAGCAATCCTTGGGTTAGTGTTACCGTGGGTGGTACCACAAAGTGACAGTTCATTAAACTAGGAGCAATATGGACGTATATGCGCAAGATCCCAAGTAATCAGTTCATTAATTTGGGAGTACCACAGGATCGCATTAGATTGCCTTCAAACCCATTGTTTCTGATGAGTTGATCTGAAGCCCAAAGCATAATCAAAAGCTATTAGCCACACTGTATGAAGTAGCACATATTTATGGTGTAGAATATATACAATGAATTAAATCCTGAATCAAAAGTCTTTGCTGGGCTTTCTACTTAAAAACAAATCAGAAATAGAGTGATATTGAAATGAAGTCCAGACTGGAAGACTGTAGTGAGCAGCAGAGCATCTGCTTAGTGTAAGTCCAACCCCCAGGACTATAAAGAAGAAGTAGAAGAAAGTGAAATTGTAGGAGAAAGAGTAAAGGAAAGGAGGAGAAAGAGGTAAGATAGGAGGAAGGGCATAGCAGGAGGGAGAACAGGAGAGGACATGGAGAAAGTAGAGGGGAGGAGGGAAGAAAAAGGGAAACATCACCCTGGGGAAGAGGAACAGGAGGGGAGACAGGAGGAGGAAGATAAATGCAATATAACCCCAAGAATTGTTGGGAAACATTTTGCATAAGTAATCTGCATGTGCATGGCAGGATTTTTTTTCGCATCAGAGAGAGAGAGCTTGCACAGTGACAATATGGGTGATACCTATTGCTCTGTCATTTTATTCTCTTTCTTCAGTGAGGAGTTCAGAAGAAATCCTGAGTTTGGTGTTTTACAAATACATTTCAAAATTTGTTTTTCATGGGGGCTGGTAAGGTGGCTCAGTGGTAGAGTGCTTGCCTTGCATGCCTGCGGCCCTGGGTTTGATTCCTCAGCACCACATAAACAAAAAGAAAAAAAGCCTGAAGTGGCGTTGTGGCTCAAGTGATAGAGCGCTAGCCTTGAGCTGAAGAGCTGAGGGACAGCACCCAGGCCCAGAGTTCAGGCCCCATGACCAGACCCTCCCCCAAAAAATTCATTTCTCATGAATCTAATATGGGAAAGAACTAAATGCAACCTCCCTTAATTAAAAGAAATAATAGAATCTATATTTATTTGTATTACTGTGCATGAAGAAATCCTGGAGATTTCTATTTAACTCAGAGGGCCCCATGCAAAAATATAGGAAAAGAGGAAAGTAAAACTGTTTGTAAAGTATAATAGGTTATCATTGATGAAAAGTTTTAGTGGACCTTTTTCCTTTTCTTTTTTGCCAGATGTTCAGTGCTGCAGCAAGGCTGTGCCCTAGAGCCCTTTCCAAGTCACCACGTGAACACCCATTTCTGTATTTCCTGTGGGTGTGGGTGCCTCCTAAGTTTACCCGTTGAAAAGGGGCCCCCTCCCTTGTGGTGCATGTGCAGTGAGGGGATGTTTGTGCATGCTACCCAGCATTGCCAGATGAGCCCTGCCCACCCTACCCAACTCTCTTCCCAGTCTCAGTTCCTCCATTTCACCCAGGAGCTGGCAGCCATGGGGCTGGATTTGAATCCACTGTTGTCCTATCCTCCTGCAGCTTTGCTGGTTATGGTCTGATGTGTTCCTGGGTGAGAGTGCCATGCCAGGGAGACTCTGTTCTAGGCTCAATGCCTGCCCCCATTGGTGTGGGGTGGGGGGACACCATGTTTGTACACTGCACAGCCCATGGGAGAAGGAAGGCTGGGCATGCAATCCTCCCCCTTGGGACCAGGAAGCCAGCCATGGTTCACCTCATCAGTCTTTAAGGTGGTCTGGAGACTTGGAGCCATGTGCTTGCTCCTCTGCCAGCAGGCTTGTGACAGCTGCCGAAGCTGAGGAACCTGGAGCCCCTTCAGCATCCCCACGGACCTCAATTTCCTCGTCCCTGTGGACTCCGGTTCATGGCCATCCCTGCATATACCCATCAGTGACAGAGGCGCCTGGACTTACAGAGCACCAGCTGCAGGACCGGGGGCCCAACGCCCTTTGGATTTGCTTTGTAGCCTCCTCCATCATCCTTCTGGTCCACATAAGCCCAGCTCTGGATGCCATTCTGAGGATATTCTGTTTGGAGGCTATGGGCTCACCTCCTACCCTTTTGGGGCTCCAAAGCAGGGCAATGGGTCTGGCCTTGGCAGTGTAGGCCACACAGATGGAAGGCAGGACTTGGGGTCTGCCCTGCCTTCCCTCCTTGCTTTGGCACCTGGGTTGCTTGGTTTGGTCACTGATGGAGCCTTGCTGGCTTAAGCCCACCACAACAAGTTTCACACCTGCTGCAGCAGCAATGTGGTGTCCCGGACCCCCTCAGGGTCACCACATGGACCTCTGATGGGTCTACATGGACTGGGTGTGAGTGTCATCCCAGGACTCTCATTAGGAAGTGCACTCCTCTTCGTGGTACTGAAAGCAAGAGGTGCCACATATAATTTCTACTTCCTAACATTTTCCTTCCCTGAGATAAACAAAACAGGGAGATATGAATAAGTTTTATAAAAACAAAATATGTAACTTATATCACTTCAACTTGTTAAACCATTGTAATATTTTTCATCCAGTAGGAATTCTTTCTGTAATTACTTATTTTAATTTTGAATGTAACTAATATAATATATCTTGTGTGTAATTTACTATTCTAACATAACTTTATTTGCATTATGTACATACTTTTTTTTCAAATTCTGAGATTTTATCATGTGTTTATTGGATAAGAATATTGTTGTATTTTTATTTCAGTTTGCCATAATGGCATTGTAAATACAAACAATAAAATCCATTCTTGCTATTATCAAGCTCAATGATTTTGGAGACTAGAGACTCAAGGATATACCATTATATATCATAAAGTAATGTGTATCACATTGTTTAAAACTGCTCCATAAGATAATTAGTAATTTAGGTGGCAGCCATTTCATCTTGCATACTGGTCCCTCTGGTGAAGTAGGATCCTTGTGGCAGCTTGCTCAATTCGGGCCCTTGTGGGCACCTTGCCTGGAACTGTGGGAGAAAGATCAGGGTGTACCTGCTGTTGGGCTAGGGCAGCTACCCAGCAGCTGATGCATGAATGGCACACAGTGCCACTGACTCACATGTAGCACCAACCTGCCCCGTGGGCCGGGGCCCTGAGGATCAGCCCTTGGGAGCACACACACACACTGTGGGGTGGGGGCTGCCCACCTAGGAAAAATGCAGACCAAACAGAAGCCACTCTGCAGATGGCGTTGTACAGTGTTTATTCTCTGTGGTGCGGGGGAAAATTCTGCTCCACTGTGGGGAGAAAACAAGAAAGAGAGGCCCAGACAGGGTGAAGCCAACTTTTGTACTCAAGCTGGAAAGGAAAATTTCCTCCATGCATTCTCCAGCAGGTTCAGGAAGCTCTTCCATACTCCTTGTCAATGGCATAGCAGCCAAGGACACTCAGGTCTAGTACTCCTGGTTGTTTTTTTGGGTTTGTATGTTAATTTATACAGAGAGCCCCTCCCTCAGACAACAGAGATATTCTGGGTTTTGTAAAACATTCTGCATCTGAGCATTCCCACTGTTTGGTTTTTGTATTATTTCTTCTAAATACATAGTGAAATTTCTGTTTTAGGTGTTGAGGTATGAGAGAAGGAGTCAAATTATGAACATAGTTTCCTACAAGCTTTTCATTTAAAAATAAAAACATATTCTCTTTAAAAATGCCTATCACGAAATAAATTTGAGAGGGGGGAAAAAGGCTGTTTTCTCATGAGATCAAAATGTGCTAGTTTTATATGCATGTTTTATGCGTTCAAAATACAATTAAGTAACTGATTATCTAGGAACAATTGTCCAGACCTAAGAGTTAAATGTCTTGGGAGCTGGAAGCAGGATTTTTGTGAGCTTTATCCAAAAGGAGGAATGAAAGTTAAAATCCATAGATTGTGAATCAAAGTGGTAATACAAAATGAGAATCACAATAAACTTCTTTGCTATTCAAGGTCTTTTATTGCTCGGTATGAATTTTTGGATTGCTTCTTCTATTTCATTGAAGAGTGACATTAGGATATTGGTAGATATCACATTGAATTTGGATATAGCCTTTGGCAGTATTGCCATGTTCATGATGCTAATCCCCCCAATCCATGAGCATGGGAGGTTTCCCACTACCTAAATTCTGTTTTAATTTTCTTTTTCAAGTTTTTAAAGTTCCCATCATAGAGGTCCTTCACCTCTTAAGATAACGCCTAGGTATTTTATTTTTTATGCGGCTATTAAAAAGGGGTTGCTTTCCTAATTTTAGCTGCACTCATCGTTATTGGAATACAGGAAGGCCATTGATTTCTGAGGATTAATTTTATACTCTGCTAGTTTGCCAAAGTTTCTGATCAGCTCAAATAACTTGGGACTGGAGTCCATGGGGTTCATTAAATACAAGATCATATCATCTGCAAAGAGGGAGAGTTTTACTTCATCTTTCCCTATTTGGATCCCCTTTAAGTTTGCATCTTGTCTTATTGCCCCAGGTAGCATTCTAATACTAAGTTGAAGAGCAGTGGAGAGAAAAGGCATCCTTATGTCATTCCTGAATTTATAAGATATCAGTATAACACTGGCTGTAGGTTTGTCAATCCTTAACAGAAAGAACAGCAGTAGAGCAATATCAGTTACAAATTTCAAACTCTACCAAAAAAGCCATAGTAATAATATCAGCTTGATACTCGCACAAGAACAGACCCGAGGACCAATGGAATAGGACTGAAGACTCAGAAATCAACCCACTGACCTATAGCCACCTAATCTTTGACAAGGGAGCCAAAAAGTAGAATGGAAGAAAGACAGCCCTTTCAGTTAATGGTGTGGGTTTGGGCAAAATTGGTTAAACACCTGTAGAAAGTTACATCCATAGATAGATAGATAGATAGATAGATAGATAGATAGATAGATAGATAGATAGATAGATATAGAAAGATAGATATATATCTATAGATATCTATATATCTATAGATATAGATATATAGATATCTATAGATATAGATATATCTATAGATATATATATCACCCTGCACCAGAATCAACTCCAAATGGATCAAAGACCTCAAAATAAAAGCAGACACCATGAAAACATTACATGAAGGAATAGGAGAAACTCTAGGGCTTTTTAGCACAGGCCAAAATTTTCTGAACAGAGAACCAGATACAAAACAAATCAAAGAAAGATTGGACAAATAGGATTGCATGAAACAGCAGAGCTTCTGCAAGGCAAAAGTCATACCTACCAAGATCAATAGAAAGCCCACGTACTGGGAGAAAATCTTCATGAGTCATAAAATGGACAAAGTCTTATATCTAAAATATACTTAGGACTCAAAAACTTAAATCCTCCAACAACAAATCCTCAAAGGAACAACTGCCCGATAACTAAGTTGCCTAAGTCTTAAAGAGAGACTTCTTTGAAGAGGAAATAAAAATGTCCATTAGACACATGAAGGAATGCTCAACTTTTCTAGTCATAAAATAAATGCAAATCAAAACATTGAGATTGCACCTCATTCCACTTAGAATGGCTATAATCAAGAAATGTAATAACAACATGCTGGAGGAGATGTGTCTAAAAGGAACCTTATTGCGTTGTTGGTGGGAATGTAAACTTGTTTAACCACTTTGGAAAGCAGTATTGAAGTTCTTTAAAAGACTCCACATAGAGCTCCCCTATGACCTAGCGATCCCCCTTTTGGCATTTACCCAAATAATCACAAACAAGGTCATACCAAACCTAACAGCACAACCATGTTTATTGCAGCATTATTCACAGCAGCTATGATATGGACCCAACTCCGATGCCCCTCAGTAGATGAATGGATCAATAAAATGTGTTATAGGTGTGCACACGAGCGCGTGCACTCTCTCTCTCTCTCTCTCTCACACACACACACACATACACACACACACACACTCACACACGCACACACAGACAAACACACACACTGGAATTCTATGCCTCCATCAGAGAGAATGGCATTGCCCCATTTGTTAGGAAATGGAAAGACTTGGTAAAAAAATTTTATTAAGTGAAGTAAGCCAGACCCATAGAAACATAGGTCCCATGGTTTACCTTGTTTTTCCCTTGTTTGCAAGGACTAATACATGTTTAGGACAAGCAGAGAAGATCAAAGGCTTGGTACTTATGGCCATATAAGATAATATTAAGTGAAATGTACCCCAAGTAAGAGACGCAAGTGGTTTTTTTCTTTCTTGCTTTTGCTTTTAATATACTTATAATGCACTATGTGATTCTTTTCTAGATTCATCCCCTCACTGTATAACCTCTGTTTTCACTGTATTTGATTCCAGTGTCCTGCATCTTATATGCCTCGCCACCTCCTGCAGAGTCTGCATGAGAGATCGTGCCAGACAAAGTATAAGCTTCAAGGAAACATGCCTGTAGGAAGGGGGTGTTAGTTAAGGCTTCCCATACACTTGGCTGCAACTTTATAGCCTCTACCTTTATTTTTATTATATTCTCCTTGGCTGTACATTCGTTGCTTTTATTCTCGTTTTGGCTATTTTTCTATTGATCCACGAACAGAGCATGTTGTTTATTTCCAGTCCAATAGAGACGGCTTCTCTGAATAATAAAGACTAGGACCAAATATTAAATATGGGTAATGCCCCAATCAATCTATCACCTGATGTAACACTGCCTCCAGAAACTCCTACAACTTCAAAAGCAGTTTTGCGGCTCACTCATAGTAAATATAGAAATTAAAATTTCCAGATATGTTACAACAGACAAGATTAATGAATTAAACTAAGCTAGAAGGAGTTATCCCAGAAGCACAGAGAGTTCTAGAAAAAGGGGCCCATGATAATAAAACGGAAAAAAAGATTCACCCAACCGTTATGACTAAGCTTAGTCCAGCTTATGTTACAGGGAAAGATGATGGTTTTCCACAAAATATAAAGTTAGTGATATCACATTTCGGAGCCGACTGATGAACCATTGCTTTACACAGGAGTTTATAAAGATAATGATAAATGGATTAATGTAAAAGGAAAAAGGATATTTTGGAACTCATTAGATTTTATTCAAAGATTAGGCAGATCTAGACCATTATGGTGTTTATTATCAAAACAACAAGATAGATTAAAACAACAATTAGAAATTTATGTGAACAAATACTGGGGTTAAAATTATAGAAAACGTAGAATGCCTGACTCAAGCTGGAAGTGGTTTTTAGGATGGTTTCAAAGGAACTTGAATATATATGGAAAAAATAAAAAGAGTACAATATATGTACATCCCTGTCTTAGTTTTGTTAATTATTAAACATAAAAAAGGTTGAATAGATGATGCATTCTATTAAACTATGTGCTAGACTTGTTTCGCAACACTTAGCTCAAACAGTTGGTGGGACAGTCATCAATTTTCATGTAAGCCATCAAATTTTTGCTTTTCTTAAAAAATTGATTACGTGCTTAAATAAAAAAAGAATCTATGTCATAATCACACACGGTATAAAAATGTTAATTCTCTTCAATAAAGACAAACTCAGATGCAACTCTTTTGAGTCTGTGTCTGTTTGTCACTTCGCCGACTCCGTGCCCACCTATCCCAAGATCCCTGTCTCTCTGGTACCAGTGCTCCAGCCGAGCTGGTCCGTCGCACTTATATACACTTTTTTGTAATTTGGGGAGTGGAAGGGATATAGTAGAATGCTTTAATGGGGATGCAGGTTGGCTCATTGTGACTAGGAGATGTACAGGACAGTTTGTTGAAAATGAATTTACAATGTCAGGCAAGGGTCGAGTAGGGAAGATTTGGAGATGTGGGTAAGGAAAGGGTAGTAGGGCAATAACAAAAGAGGAGGTAACAATGCTCGATAGGAAATGTACTCATTACCTCGTCATGTAACTGTAAGCCCTCTGTACAGTATTCTTACAGTAAAAATATATTTAAAAAAATCTCTGCCTGGTGTAGATTTCCAGTGTTGCCCTCTGCATTGCATTTTCTGCCTTTTCTCGCTGTGGTTAGTTCCACCTGCCCAGTGGATCAGTAGTCTTCAAGGCATCTTGGTCCTGAAGTGGGACTTGGATTATCCAGTGGTGTTTGGAACCAGGCCAAGTACAGGACAAAACCACTTCCAAGACATGGCTTCTTAATTCCCAATGCAATTAAGATTGCAAGCAGAATTTCTCTGAATTTGACAATCAGTGAAACAAAAGGCAAGGCCACCAAACACCTCTCTATTCCCCCCATTCACTCCTTTCTCCTTCCTTGGTAAAGTACAAAATAATTTTTCAGGTTTTGGCAAACACACAAATTGCCCACCACCTCCCCTGGTAAACTGGGTTTCAAGTCACTAAGTCATGTAAATGGATAATGCCTCACTCATTATTCTAGACAACATCTTCAGGTTGTTTGATGCTTTAATTGTTGTTGTTGTTGTTGTTGGTAGGGGGGCCTGAACTCTGGGTCTGGGCGCTGTCCCTGAGCTGTTCACCTCAAAGCTAGCACACTACCACTTGAGCCACAGCGTCACTTCCAATTTATTCTGCCTATGTGGTGCTGAGGAATTGAACCCAGTATCTCATGCATGCGAGACAAGCACTCTACCACTGAGTCTCCATCCCAGCCCTAATGCTTTAATTTTTTAAAATTCCTTTTTGTCTGTCATGGGGCTTGAACTGAGGACCTGGGTATTAACATATCCCTGAGTTCTTCAGCTCAAGGAGATCCTTCTCCCAATTGAGCAACAGTGCCACACAATAAGTGTCTCACAGATTTTCCTGCCGGGGTTTGCTTTGAACGGTGAATTTTTAAATTATATTTCTTCTAGGTATTTTTTGGTACATTACAGGTTTTCTGGAATTTAAAGTTTTCTGTAAACCTTTGTCTTCAAGTAATCCAACAGCATTAAATATTACATTTAGAAGCTATCCTGTAACACATCCATTTTGAAATTATTATGTTCAGATGAAATTCGTATTCATTGTAGAAACAGCCCCTTAATTCCAAATGGGAAATACGTTAATTTCAGCAGCCTTGACTCTCCTTCCTCTTTTTTTTTCTCTTCAGTATCTTTTCTTGTTTTGGAACAAGTGTCATGGACTGTCCAACCATTCAAAAGGAAGCTTATTCCATTAATTTAATAGAAAATGAATCCAGCCTGCCTGCATCTCAAGGCAACTCTGAGTATAATGTTAATCTAATAATTCACGTCAGTGTACTTGCAGTCATTTTGATAACTTTTTGTTAAACCACTCATTAAAGAGGTTCCAAAAACCGAGAAGCAAAAATCATGTTCTGCTTTAAAAGAAGGTTTAAAAAGCTAGTAATTCAAAAAGACACATTCTATTCTTCCAAGATTCCATGGTGAAGAATTTGTCTTTGATCATAGCCCTTACTACTGATCTTTTCCCTTCAAACTTGTAGTTTTATTCAGTTTTCTTATTTCAGCTTTCATTTTGGTACTAGCCTAAATAATCTCATTGTAGTATCTGACAATGAAATTTCATTTGTTGTTAGAGACCTCAATTCATATTGCCAAAGGCAGACTCATGAGCATATCATAGAGGATAAAATATTGAATATCATTAACATGATCATATGCAACTATTCCATAAATTAATATAAGTACCACATAAATGTGCAACTTCATATACATTTTAAAATGCAAAGTAATTGCATATCTATTTCATAAAATAATTCAGATCACTAGGAGAAGATATTAAGCTAAACCTTTTGCATTATCCCCAATATTCTTTGTAAAAAATTTTTTTCTCATTAACTTTTACCTTAGGGCCTTCTTTTCCTAGCAACACGTTATAAGTTGATGTCCTTGGATTTTAGTCACCTCTGAGTAACCTCTTTCCTTTCTACCACCAGTTAGAACCTCACGTTAAATATCTGAGAAGAAACTTGTCCCAAAGTGCCTGCAAGAGGAGTACCCAAGTCGACTGTCTGTGCCCACTCTTGCCTTCTTTCTTTGGGAATGGGGTATCAGAGACAGGGATGTCAGGGATCAGGTGGCTGGAACCATGGTGTTAAGATTTTTTTATGGGTAGCAGAAAAGAGTAGCAGAGAGTAGGATACCAGGGAAAGGGTAATTGTGACTGTAATTGCTGAGTTGCAGTGGCAGAAATTTGGGTAGCAGCAACAGCTTTGTAGGAGTTGGGGTAGCTAATACAGGCATCCAGAAAAGTTTAGCAGGGACAAGGAAGCATTGACAAAGTAAAAGATAAAAGTTGTGAGGGATTGTGTGGCACAGTCAGGGTTACAAGATCATGGGTGTGCAAACTGGGTAGCCAATACTAGGTTAGAAGCAATTGGCATGGTGGACTGATGTGGTGCAGAGATCTGGGTTTGACTATCCAGTTTTGGCTTTTAGATCTTTAGGGAACTATCTCTAGCAGCTCATTATCAGCTTGTTGTGTTCATGCACATGCCATCTATAAATGTCTAATGTAAGTAAATTGCATTCTTTGACACCAGCTATAGGATCTTTCCTTAAGCATCCTGAGAGACCACACTCCACAATGCTGCAGAACAGGCTCCATATATTGAGCTGCAATCACCTCATACAACTCTCGCTGCTCCTCTCCAGTGTCAATTTTCATGGTAGCAAGGGATCTGAGATGTGCTCAGCAGCAGTGATCTGCGAAGCTACCAATACTTACTCTGGCATTCTGGGAGCTCCGTAGAAATATGCAAGAGCACTTGCTGATGCTCTTCCAACTTCTCTCTGAGGGTCTGGATAGCCAGACTGTTGTTCCTCAGACGGGTTACTTTAATGTCCAGGTGGCCTCAAACTCTCTCTATCTTCTCTCTCTAGGTGCTCATCAGCTTCAGCTGCCTCTCCTTTTCCCTCCAGGTAGCTTGCTTCATCTCCACATCCTTTGAATTCTGCTTCATATCAACCTGTGACTTTCACACCAAGCCCTTCCACTATCTCATCTGCCTCTTTAGCTGTGAATCAGGCACAACAAGCTTCATGTAAGTTCTGTATCTGTTTATCAAGATTTGAGCTGGAATCCAAGGTGGTACTAGCTAGAACATGGGGAGCATCTTAAATACTCCCTGCCGTTCACTGCTCATTGAGAAAGATGTAAACGTCTTGTGGTCAGTCTCTCCTCCATTTCTGGTTCAGCAGAATAAAGTGAAGTCAAAATGGAGCTACCAGACAGCTGCTATGTCAGCAAGTGACCCAAACAAAGATAATTTAGTGAGGGGATACTTATAAAATGTAGTAGGGAAATGTACATATTTGTAGGACACAACTAAGGGCTTTTATCAAACTAGTGATTTTATGTCCAAAATGGCAGACCAACTTAGGCTCTCCCCTAGATCTTCCTGTTATGAAGTTCCTGAGGATTTCTACATACAACTCAGACCTACTGACATAATTGAATAAAAAAGTGAGTATGGATAAATATTCTAATATATGCTAAGGTGTTATCTGTCATGACCATCATGAAATCAATGCACTTTCTCTGAACTTCACCATATCTTTTTAAGTGGCAGATTTCTTAGTGTGTCTTTTTTTCCTGTTATTTCATGCCCAACCATGGGTTTCCATTGTCCTAGTAGACGTTTTGCATCCCAGTGCCTTCCTTCCAGGTAAGTCTCTTCTTGGGCCTCATACGCATATGCTCACAGAAGTGAGTGTCTCAAAACCATGGAATATAGTTGCTCAATAATGATTAGCTCACAGAGAGACTCAAGCAGTTTGGGTCTGGAGCTTTTCTGAGAAGCCTTAGGCTAGGTGCTCTGGACAACATTGACAGTAATTCCTCAGAGGAATACCACTGACAGCAAGTAAGCCCTGACTACTACTTAGCCCTTACTAGTTCTACCTAGGTTATGAACACATGAACAATCCCTGCCTATTGTACAGTGCCCCCATCAATTAAATCATTTTGAGCCTAGGAGAAAATCTCCATTTGTGAATCAGTACTCATAAGAAGCAGATGATGCCCCACACTCAAATGCGCAAGGAGAACAGAGTGTAAGGCTGTCTACACAGTTGGGAAATAGGATTCTGAGTGGTGGGAAGGGATGATTTTAGGTAAAAAAAACTTAGAAGCAATTATGTTTATGAATTCCTTACCTAACTTCCTTCTGCCCTTGAGATCCAATTCAGGAAGTGGTGGAATGTTTATGATCACAAAATGGAGTTTTTAATCCCAGGCCTAAACTCTAAGTGTTCTTTTTACATCTTCCTACCTGCTCCTGATGTACAGGGTCAGAAGGGAAAAGGGGAAGGAAGCCCCATGCTCAGGAATATAAATGCAGCTTACAAGCCACTACAGTCTCTGACTTTCTATGTTGAAGGTAAGATAAAAGGCAGCTTGAGTTTCTAAGAACTCAGTGTCTATATGGTTCCTTCAGAACTCCTTTTCCTTCTCCTGTGTTTTGAGAGCAACAGTTAGTAGAGTGCCTCTGTCTCTTTGGAGCAATCTTTCTCTTCACACAATGCTTAAAGTAGACAATAGGTGGAAGCTGCCATTAAATAAAAAAAAAAAAAATAGCACACAGTGAGTGCTTCCCCTGAATTCCTGGACCTAACAAGTTCCCAATTCTGAAGACAAAGTGATTATGGGTGAGTACTAACTACCTCCACTGAATGGTGAACTTAGAACACTTTTCCCAAGGCAGGTCTCCCCAGTACAGTAGTTGCAACCTATAATCCTGGTTATTAGGATGGCTGAGATCTACTGGATCAATGAACTTACAGACCATGCAACACAGAAAAGTCTAAGATTTTGAGTCCCAAAATAAGAAACGGGGCTAAGAAGAGAAAACTTATCATTGCTGGAAAAGGAGGAAGTGTTAACTGGGAGAAGGTTTCTCTGAATATAGACATGGAAATTATAACAAAGTTCTAAGTTGTGGCTCATCAGTAGAAACTATCAAGTCAAACCTTACTAAAGATAAAAAAAAAAATGGGCTGGGAAGATGGCTCAGTGGTAGAGCGCTTGCCTTGCAAGCTCGAGGCCTTGGGTTCAAATCCTCAGCACCACATAAGCAAAAAGAAAAAAGCCGGAAGTGGCCACTGTGACTCAAGTGGTAGAGCACTAGCCTTGAGCTGAAGAGCTGAGGGACAGCGCCCAGACCCAGAGTTCAGGCCCCCGACCGGACCCAAAAAAAAAAATAAATAAAAAGATAAAAAATACAACTTATAAAAATAAAAAAAATCTATTTCCATTTCAGTATTAACATCTTTTTAAAGGTGTGTGTGTGTATGTGTGTGTGTGTGTGTGTGTGTGTGTGTGTGTGTATGTGTGTGCTGTCTGAGATTACGTATGGGACAGCATTGGTTCTTAGCTCCACCACTTGAAACACTCAATTCTTGCTTTCCTCTGGTTAACTGGAGATAAACATGTAATGGATATGTCAACCTAGATTGGTTTCAAACTATCATCTTCAGATATGAGCCATTATTCTCAGCCCAGTATTTCCAGTAAATTACTTAACCTTTCTGACTCTCAGCTTCTTCCTGTGTGGAAAGTGAAAAGAATTACTTTGTGGACCTTAGAATCTGGTGGGAGTTATGACTTGGTGCAGGAAGTATAATTGTTCGGGATGTGTGGACAGACACTCTCATAAAACTACTGATGTTTATATTTGTTTATATTGAAATGAATTCCAGGAATTGGAAACAGGAGGGATTTTCCTGTTGTTGTTTATCCTTTTATGGACATTGAGGGAGCCACAGAAATTCAAAGAGAACAGGAAAACAAATGCAGTTGTACTCTGCAGATATTATGTTCACAATGAGCTATACCTCTTGTGGACAGGGACAGGAGGGAAAATCAGAGAGAGAGCAAAGGAAGGGATGAGATTGTCCAACAAGAAATGAACTCATTACCGACTTACAAAATGGTGATCCGTAGGTACAATACCTTAACCACAACAATTTTCAAAATACGGGTGACTGATTCACTCCTCGAGTTTTTGAAAGGGCCCTTAAGAATCAGGCCCACCAATGGAGTTTTTGAAGGTCACATTATATGATAATTAATGTAGATCCAGAATCTCTTAAGAAATGTAATAAAAAGTATTTCATTTTTAGTACCTGTTTCTCTTTGAGTGGCAATTCTATATGTTGTTGGCAGAGTTAATCTTTTACTTTTTGTTTTGTCAGGTTTTGAAATCTTTCTTAAAGCTTTGCAATAAAGGTCTGCTATATCTTGTCACCCTGCCCATAATTAAAATGGTAATCAACCTTTGAGATTAATGTACTTGAGTAGGAGTTTTATTTATTGATTTAATTTGTCGGTGGTGGTGAACTCTGGGCCTGATTGCCATCCCTCAGCTCTGCAGCTCAAGACTAGTGCTCTACAACTTGTGCCACAGTGCCACGTCTACCTTTTTCTGCTTAGGTGGTGCTGAGGAATCAAACGCAGGGTCTTGTGCAGTCAAGGTACGCTGTCTACCACTGATCCACCTGTGAGTGATATTTTTGTGCGTGGGTCTATCAAGCAAATCTATTGAGCAAATATATTCATTTGTCACTAAACATTTATAATTATGAATTATCTGATATTTTAATGACTAGAACTGTTATCATTGTTACTAGGAACTGTTTGTCTCTCCATGCTAAAAACATTTAGGAGGGAATTTTAAACTAAAACTGCAAAAGAAATTTTAAGATCTTGGTACTAACTAATCGGTCCACGTGTTATTATATGAAACAGAAAATTCAAAATGGTTTTTCTTCATGAATACAGAGATAAAAGGTCTTATAATACTTATTTCAAAATGCAAACTAAAGGGGAAAATCAGTCAGGAGGTAAAATTTATATTGAATGTTAATATTTACAGAGGAAAATAAGATCCTAGACGAAAGACTGAAGACAAAGCAATATCAGAGTCCTATATGCTCAGTAATAAATAAGAAGCATTATTTGAAAAATTGAGCTGGAATGTGTTTATCAGGCAAAGGCAAGCAATCAGAGCCTACCACCAACAAAGAAACACCATAATGTATATCTCAGAAAAAGGATATACATTATATACATTATATGATACATATAACCCCCCTACACACACACACACAAACACACACACACATACACACACACACACACACACACATACACACACAGAGGAATGTGTGCAAGAGCTCAATCTACTCACATTCATTCAACATGGATCAAAGATCTTCCTGTAATATTTGAATCTTTAAAAGTTTCAAGTGTTGTAAATAATTTATAACAGATGCATAAGCAAATATTTTCTGAAGAGCTCTCTGCTATGGAAATGAGAGTTCATGATGGTTATGACTACTTAAAACATCTCTGAATCTTGAAAGAATTAAACAAGAGATAATCCAAGTTTTGGGACTATATTTCTACCAGCTATTCTACAAAGCCTTAATAAGAAGTTACAAGATCCAATATTAAATACTAAATTAATACAATTAATATATGTGTAAGTGAAGTGAAAGACAGTGATCAAAGATCTATGCTTCCTCCAATTCTCAGCCTGCTGCACACTATGACACCTTTGATTCTGCTGGGCCAGGCCCACAGTTGTTTTCCCCAGAGCAGTGGCCCTGCTGGGGTTGGGTATGGGGGCTGTGCGGAGAAGGTGGAGGCCACAGGGCAGGTCGAGCTGGGGGCTGTGGGGAGAGGATGGGAGGCTCTGGCAAAGGCTGTGAAGAGAGGAAGGAGGGAGTAGGCCAGCAGCTCAGGCAGCAGCAGCCCCAAAGGCAGCTGGGTTCTGCGGAGTGTCTGTGAGGTGTAGAATTTGAGGTGGATCCACTGGGGCCTCTTTTCTTTGTGAGGAGATAAAGGAGTCTCATATCCCACCCAAACGGACAATGAGAAATGAGACAACTAGTGGCTGAAGAATTTCAAGGACAAAGGCAGGGACTTATAGGTAAACTCTGGGGGCAGGGAGGGCATCAGCGCTGAGGCTGTGGTTGCCATGCCTTTCTGGACACCTTTGGAAGTGAGTGAGGGCCAGCTCTGCTGTGGGCTAGGCATCACTCTTGCCTTGAAGCAGGTACCAGGAACATATGGCACAGCCTCGGCCTGCCCATTGGAGCTGGCCTGTTGAGGGTGCTGCAGACCCGGCAGGTGCTAGGAAGCTATGTGCAGCAGGGTTTTGTGGCATTGTAAACTAGTGCAACCCATATGGAGATCATAATGGAAGTTTACACATTAAAAAAAAAAAACACCTATATTGATGACCTTTACCACAATGGGATACATATTGAAGGAATATAAATCAACATGAACATCCATGTTCATGGCAGCAATATTCATAGCAACCAAGCTGTGTAATCAACCTAGATGCACGAGAAAGAGGGCATAAAGAAAATGTGCTATTTATCTAGTATATGTATGAGTCAAGCAGAAAAGATCAGATAATGTGATGTTAGGAAAATGAACCCTTAGATATGTATTTAAATGTTTTTTTTTTCTTTCATGCATTTGTTTCTAACGCATTTATGAGATTATTTCTTTGTAGCTTTGTATGTCCCTCCCACACAGTATAACCCCTGCTTTCACTATATTTGATGTGAGTTCAATTTGTGGAGGAGAAGGGGAAAAACAAGTCTTTTAAGGATAACTATGGACCCGTTACAACAATGAGAAATATAATTTGTCATGTCGAAAACGAACTTTACAACTTTGGTGGGGGATGAAGATTGGGTGGGGGGCAGGGGGAGGCTGGGAAGGGATGTGAAGGGTAAACAAAGGAGGAGGCTGCAATGCTTGATAAGAAATGTACTCATTATCTTGCCCATGTAATTGTAACCCCTCTGTACATTATGTTCACAATAAAAAATAAAAATAAAAAAAACAAGAGAAGTATGTTTCTACTGCATCATTGCTAAATATTTTTGGATATATACCTAATCCTAATTTTAATGGGTTTTGTGGCATTCTGTTTTTGCTTTAATGAGGGACCACCATATTGATTTTCAGAACAGTTACAATAGGTTGAATATATCCTATAATATGTGGATATTAGATCAAAATTTCAATATATCAATGAACAAATACAAGATCGTCATATATAGTTTATAATTTTAAGCAATTTTAAGAAGGCAACGGTTGGTGAAAAAGACGATGTTAGAAGCTTAATAACAAATACACAGACAGAAAATACAAAAAAAAATGTGGAACTAATTAGTACTAATAGTAACAAAATATTTTCCTCAAGTTTAAAAAATGAAACTATTAAAAATAATACTTAATAGCATCAAATAACTATGGCATGGAAGAAAATATAACATAGACTATGTTTCCCCATCATTTGTTGTATTTTATAACAAATGGATTAGAAGAAAATGTAATTACATGTCTGAAGATGATAACACTTTCAAGTGTCATTGATTGAATCCAGCAGAGGAAAGTAACAGATAAGTAGAGAGTAAGAACAACCTGGGGTATGGATGAAGATACTCAGTAGAACTTTGTGAGCAAAGAATGTGCTCCATTTTCCTCATCAAAATAGACCTAGGACAGCTACCTTTTGACAGAACACTTGTAATGTAGAGTAGTGGAGTTACTAATTTAGGTAGTAATTTATAACTTTTATTCCCTAATCTTATGATGGGATTCCCAAATGATGTGAGTGATCCTAGATTTTCTGAGCCCTTTTTTTCACCCAAAGTTTCTAAGTCCTCCCCCTACCAATGATTCTTCTGCTACTTTCATTTCTCCTTGTTTCTCAACTCAACTCCTGTGACATTTTTGTTCATGAGAAAGATTTGGAGAAATATGAGGATGGCCAGGAGTCTGAGCTAACATCCACTCCCGCTTGGAGGATCTGGTGAAGGACTTCCACCTGGGCCTCAGAATCAGATATTAATCGATCTCTTTGGTAATGGAGAAACTCAATCCCTCAGGCAGAATCTGTCATTCCTTGACTTTCTCTGAAGAGATTTGGTACTAGGGCACAATTCAGAGAACGAGTATTCCCATTATCAGAAGGAACAAGTTCAAAACTAAAAGAGGCTTCAGTTCCCACAGGGCCAGTCAGAAGCCAAGAGATCACACTTTGCTCCTCATCAGGGATCTTCTGGTAGGAATAGAGTCTGAGCAAAGTCTAAGATGGAGATAAACTGAGACTGGGCCTAAGGAGAACACAAAAGAATTACCCTCTCTTTGACTACAAGTGAGTTGTGTAGTGAGACCTGACAACTTCCTTCATATATGAAAATTCACTAGATGAGTTATCTCACTACCACTTTGCAAGAGGTCAATTTCCCCAAAGGAGAAGCTGTTAAGTGTTGTGATCCAGTTTGCTCTCTAGGCTGTTGTCTCTCTCACCCCTTCCCATGCAGGAATGCATTGCGTCTTTCAGGCACTCAACTATTTGTCCTGACTCCTAAGCAGGAATACTGTAGGCTATTCTTTGGAAAACCTCTATTTGATATTGAATAGGCCCAGGCTCTGCTCATGCAAAGAGGTAGATCTAAGAGGTGAGTATAAGCTCAGATTTGTTCTGAAGAACAATCATATTGAAAAAAAATTAAATGAAATTAGTAGTTGAGTGATTTAGGGTTTAGAGCCACAAAATTTAATTATTTATTAGTAACACATATGGAATGATGGATTAGGAAGAGAACAGTGAAGTAGGTTCAGGATACAATGGAAACGTCACAACATAGCTATAACATGAGATGAGAATGTGAAGGAACTATTGGCATAGGTCCTTTTACTATCTTAAGAGTGACGTTGTATTGGAGACTTTTAGAATAATATCTAAAACAGAACGACTTGCTGGGCACTGGTGGCTCACAACTGTAATCCTAGCTACCCAGGAGGCTGAGATCTGAGTATTATGATTTAAAGCAAGCCCAGGCAGAAAAAGCCAGAAGTGGTTCTGTGGCTCAAGTGGTAGAGACACTAGCCTTAAGATCAGGGACACTGCCTAGGCCTTAAGTTCAAGCTTCAGGATCAGCAAAACAAAAGAAGGACTTAAAGATATGTGATGGAATGATGATCAAGTGTAACTGTTTAGGGAACATAAAGGAGACAAAATTTGGAGCAAAATGATACCTATTCATTACTAATCAAGGATGCAATCTGAATGCCAAATTCCTCTTCTCAAAAACTTCCAAACTTGGGCTGGGTAGGTGGCTCAGTGGTAGAGTGCTTGCCTTGCATGCATGAGGCCCTGGGTTTGATTCTTCAGTGCCACATAAGCAGAAAAAGCCAGAAGTGGTGCTATGGCTGGAGTGGTAGAGAACTAGCCTTGAGCTGAAGAGGTGAGGGACAGTGCCCAGGAACAGAATTCAGGACCCTTGACCGGCCAAAAACAAACAAACAAAGAAACAAAGCAAAAGATTCCAAACTTCTTTCCTCATAATTGAGGAGAGGCTCCTTTTACCGGAATTCTCCTTATCTAGCTCAAGATCAACAGAATTTCATTAGACTTTTCTTGTTCAGATGTAATGCACCTAACTCTACTGAACCTAATCATGGCTAGGAAAGTATGGACATTGATATGTTTGTTGTACTTTTCCTCATAAATATATAATACTGTCAGGTATTATATATAATATATATTATAATATGCAATACATTATACATTATATATAATATATTAAATATGTTATAATATAACATATATTATATATTAACAGACTTCATATTTTAGAGTTGGGAACCAGCAATATATAGAAAGAAAATGCATGAGTCTCTGAGCAATTTCTCTTCCACAGGAAAATACCAGGTTCCATTCTTATTACCCAAACAGCAACATAGGAAAGCAATGCCCATGGAGGTGGTTTTCTGGATTTTTTGGAAACTATGGTCAGCATATATATATATATATATATATATATATATATATATATATATATATATATATATATATACACACACACATATACATATAAATATATATGTATATATATGTATATACATACATATACATGAAATATTGTTTTATACTAGTGAATGTGTAAAATTATAGTAACAGATAAATAAGTGGACACCTATGTGTACACATACTCAATCGCTTTCAAATATAAGAATTTCTTTCTATGCTACCTATTCACCTACACAGAGATTACATGACTTGCCCTTGAATTGTCCTGTAAGTTCTTTATCTGGCTACTGTAGCTTCACATTCTTTGTTCTCTAAGTATCCAGATGTTATGTATTCAACAACAATACTTGTTACAGGCAAAAGTATGCACCGCGACACACAGAGGAACTTAGATTTCAGAAATGCCACAAATAAGTGGGAGGTACAGCAGTACTTTTCAAAATTAAATAGATTACATACTTTTAGAAATCTTGTAAGAAAAAAATCTTCAGTGTATGATGAAACACTTGAAGAAAACTACAGTTTAAATTACATATAGCCGGGTGCTGCAATAGACAATACATAAGAATAAAAAAATAAATTACATATGACATCAAATTATAAAGTTCCAGGGCATTTCCCTACTCTTGACAACTAAAGTAATCCATATTAAAAATAAATAAATGAAAAGACGAATGTTTTATAACAAATTTCAAAACATACTATATGTTATACAAAGGAAATGCTTTAAGAACGCATTTTACAGTCTAGTAACATCATATGGTATGAAGTCTAATTCTGTGTTCCATTTGGAATACTATTGTAACTTAGTTTATAATCTTTGTTGTCAGAAAAAATAAACTACAAGTGCTAAAGTTTTCAATAAAGAGACAATTTTAGGTATGAATTAAATTTTATGTGCTTAATAAGTTCCTGAAATTATTCATTTTAGGTTACACATCCCTAACAAATATTGTTTATGCTTTCTCATATGATGTATATAGATTTTTATGTGATTTCTTAGATATCCATAAATAAAACAGTTCAGAAGAAGAAAAGAGTAGGTAAGAAGTCATAAAAATTACTATTATGGTGTTTTTAATGGCTAAGTATAAAGAACATGTAACAAAACAGTTGGAAGATTCATTTGCTCTTTTTGCTATTCACTCGCCCTTCTTGGAGAAAGGTTCTCACTATGAAGTGCCATGTGGTCTGGACCTTTCAAGCCTTGTCTCAGCGACGGAAGTGATGGGATTAGGGACATGAGCTCTCATGACAGGCTTTTAGGAAATTCACAATAAAGCAATACCAGTACATATAAAGAAACTTTTGTGGGTGATGTGTATTCACTTCTTCAGTTACCAAAATTTGATTCATATGTCAAAATTACTTACATTATAATAGATGCAGTTCAACTGGCATCACTGACACCTCCATAAATCAAATGCAACCCAAAAGTTCTACTTCAAAAACCAATATCTAAGGAAGTGTTGGAAATACAAGAATATACACAATAAATCTAAAGGAGTGAGATCTTTAACACTGGCAATGAGCAATGATAGCTGAATTTTTAACCAGGCTTGAAAAGTTCAGGTGTCCACTAACTATGTGATTAGAGTTGCGGAGTTGACCTTGGTATCAAGCTTGGAGTTAAAATTCAAGGGCAGCTAAGGTTGCTGCAGTATTGTAACTACATTGTGACTGTCCCTGATAATAGTAAAACACAGAGTAGAAGCTAAGTCAGTAAAATGTATAGGAAAGATTCTCCACTGAGAATATTTGCAGGGGGTGATCATCACTCTTGCTTTGAAAATGTACAGCCCATCATTCTACTTTAAGCTCTAGCATATTTCTGATCTGAAGACAATTATAACACATCAATGTGCCGTGAGTGCTAAGCAGTTTAGGTGTATATTACTGTAATATATGTAAAACATTTAGAGGTATGGAATGGCAACAATGAGATGTACAAGTCGTTATGTCGAAAACGAACTTTACAACTTTGGTGCGGGGCGGAGGGATCATTGGTTGGGGTTGGGAGGAGGATGGGAAGGGTTGGGAAAAGGAAACAAAGGAGGAGGCTACAATGCTTGATGAGAAATGCACTCATTATCTTGCCCATGTAATTTTAACCCCTCTGTACAGTATTTTCACAATAAAAAAGAAAAGAAAAGAAATAAATAAATAAGAAAAAAATAATTATCAGAAGTAAAAATACTCCTGAATTATACTTTCTTGCTAGAAGATCACAGGATGACTGCTGATGTGTGGTATCTTTCCAGGTGCTCCTATACGATTGTGAATCTTCTCTGAGGAAGTGTTTTTCCATAGTTTGTTTTGAGGTGTTCAGAATATCAGCACTGTCGCTAACTGCAACCATGGAACAGCAAAGATGATGGGATACTTGGTCAAAAAATGAGAAATCACAGGAAGTTATAGGAAAGAAGACACCAGAGGACCCAAAGCCTCGTTGCCAGCTTCTGGATCCCCAAATCCTGCTTAACATGCTTTATATTCATTCCACTACAGGAGTGGGGTGGTGAGTGGCTACAGGTATGTCCACAAACTAAGGCATCAATCTAGCTTGTGGTTACAACTATTAAACTGAGGAATTGTTTGTATATATAGTGATAATTGAATCCCTTATTTTAAGGGAGCAGAAGGGACCATTACAACCGTAGCACAGACATCCATCTTGTCTTCAAAGTCTTAAACTTTTAGTGTCCAACAGCTCTAACTTAAATACTCTTGAGGCAATAACACATACCCCTGTCTTCCCTTGATTGTTTGACCATTCCAGAGCACAGCTCTGTCTTTTCATTGCTGATTGAGATGGCTTCCCAATCTATCCCTTTTCAGATCTAACAGCTTGACTCTAGAATCACTCACAAGTACTGTTACAGATGTATTATTTTGAAAAGGATATTTTTTCTAGGGTATGTTCACTTCTTTAAATTTTATTTTATTTAAAATTACTGTACAGAGTGGTTACTGTTACATGAGTAAGGTACATTAATTGATGAATATTGTTACCCACTCCATTGTTGTTCTCCAATTCCTTCGATCCCTACACACCTCTCCCCACCCCAACGTTGTAAATTTCTTTGCGATATAGTGTCTTGTGAATATCATTGTTGCAATGGGTCATTCTTTGTACTTCCTTCATCATTATGTTATTTCCCTTTCTTTCTCCAAATCAGATAATGTATATACAAGATGGAAGGTACCAGAATCAAGACAGAGATTGCCAGGGATAAACCAATGGAAAAACACAAATAAAATAAAATAACAACTAGATACACTACTTTACCGACATCAAGGTTGACATCTGAAAAAAAGACTTGTTTCTATGTCTTGGAGTACATTTCAATTAGGATCATTTTGTATGATCAAATGTGCATAGCTCTGTAGCCAGCAATCCCACGCCTGGGCATTTGTCGAAATGACCTCAAGCTAAAACACTCTAAAACTACCAGCCAACTGGTACTATAGCAAAGATATGTAACCAATCCAGATGCCCCTCGATAGATGAATTGATCATGAAAAATGGGGTATATATGCACAATGGAACTTCATGCTTCTATCAGAAAGAATGACACAGCCCCTTTCTTAAAAAAATGGAAAGACTTGGAAAAAATCTTATTAAGTGAAGGAAGCCAGACTCAAAGAAACGTAGGCTCTATTTTCCCTCATTTTTATTAAGTAATATATGCTTAGGATATTCCTGGCATATTCCATTTTTTCTCTCCCTCTTCCTCTCTCATTCAATTTTTGTGTGTGTGTATGTGAGTGTGTGTGTGTGTGTGTGTGTGTGTGTGTGTGTTGTGTGTGTGCAGTAATGAAACTTGACTCGGAGCCTCAAAATCTTGCTTGTTTTTTTCACTTATGACTGACTGAGTCTGCACTATTTGAACCAAGGTTTCACTTGTCTTTGATTGAACAATTGAACATAAATGTCTCCTGGATTGCTACCCAAGCAATCTGTGAACCATGATCTTCCAATCTCAGCCTCGTGGGATGACATACTTGCATCCAGCTCTATTGCCAAGTGTCATTTGCTTTGTTTTGTTTTGTTTTTGTACATCCAATATCTGTAAAGAAAATAAATAATTTATAATCAAGACTATTCACATAAAATGTGTGTTGTTTAAAGATTACCTTAATAATGTTATCCTTTTGCATCCACAATATGTAATTTGATTTTTTGAACTCTATTTTTCAGGCAAGTCCCTTATATATAAGTGGAATCTTCTTGTCTTGGTTTTATCGTGTGTTAGGTATTTCAAAACAGAATTTATCAAGGTTTAACTCTGCACTACTGAAGCAGGACCTTTATGATTATTCAATGTCTTGTAAATCATAAGTCACTTCTCGTGGCACTATTTGAGCACAATTAGTTTCCTATAATACCTCCACATATTATAGACCTCAATGCCATGCACTCTTCTGCCAATATGCAAGGGCATCCTTTGCAATTTTCCATGCATTTTCACTGTTCTTCTCTCTACTCTTCAGTGTTAAATCCTGTGATGGTCATGTTGATTTTCTCCCCTGTTATATTAATTATTGCATCTTGGGAACTACAGGTATGCACTAACGTACTTCTGTCCGTTCTCCTTGTGCTTTGGCTTGTATCCCTCTCATCTTGATGGTCCAGAAATTGGGGATATGTTCTTCACTCTTTATCTCAGACATCTTTCTTTGCTTTCTAGCAATACATTCATTGAATTTTCAAGGCACTATGCCTTGAAAATGATTATTGCAATTTCATGGCATTATTATTTGGCATTATGGAAGAACATAGGTCAGTAATTGTACCTTAGATAAAAGAAGATTGCAATCATGCCTAATAGGTATTGCTCATTGGATAATGTTTACTTCAAGGTCTGCCTGACTGCTTCCTTTTCATTGTTTTGTTTATTTTTCAATGCAGCCTTTTCATCTGGAAAATATTTTTGGGCCTAGAGAAAATCAATTCCTACTGTAATTAGTCATTAATTTTATTCCAACATCATTTCACAGATCCTTTTGAGTCCCTTCAGGGTCTATATAGAAGTGCTTTACATTCTTAGATATGTTTTAACAGCGATGCATCCAATGATAAATACACATTGTTTAAATCACCATTTTGATGACTGGAAAAAAAGCATGCTGCAATCTCACTATATAGCAATGTTATTGTTTTAAATTCTTTTAGATTGAAGTTGATGCTGGCGAACGAACAATCTGTGTACAATTTTATATTTTCCTAATTAATTTTAGTATAACTTCCAATATTATAAAATGTTAAAACATTACTACTACTTACATAGTTTTAGGATTTCTAAAATGGTCAGAGTGAAAGTTTTATTCATTCACAATTTTAAGACAATAGAGTGTGCATTATGACCAAGTGAGACATTTAAAATTTTTACTTGTGGTCTTAAAAGTTGTGCTGGGAAGTGGAGTTCCGGGAAGATGGCGGAGGAGAAGCTGGAGGCTAAACAAGCTCTAGCATAGAAAGCAGTTTTAGAGTTCCTGCGAATAGTCCCAAGCAGGAGAACCACCTTCACAGGACAGAGAGTTAGGCCAGAGAGGGAAAATATAGGCAAGGAGACAGCTATGAGCACTTGCCAGCAGCCGCCACTGCGGTGGCAGCGGTGGTGGTGGCCGTACCTGCCATATCTGAATCACAGAGAGTCTGGGATGAAGGAGCCAGACGCGGCGGGCGAGCGGATTCTACTCAACACCAGCAAGAACTGACAAGGAGTGGATATTTTCATCCTGAAGTTCGCAGAACAGAGACGACCCAGGAACCAAGACGTGGTGTGAGTAGAAGAAGCCTGACGTCCTCACTCCTTCTCAGGGAGCAGAGGAGGGAAGGCCACCACTCCCCCCCCCCAGTACTGGAGATCTCCATCTTGGATACCAACAAAGCTCGGCGGAGCTGCTAGCTCCAACTCAGGCCTTGGAAGTAAACTAGAGTCATTTAGAAGGTCACAGGAGCCTAACCTGACCTGCCAGACTCAGCTCTACCCAGGGAAAAGTCAACCAGCCCAGGACGCCAGCCCTAGGAGTGGCTTTCTTCACCGGGTAATCAGAGCCAGAGGCTGCCCCTCCCTTTAGCAGCCTCGACAATCAATTGAAATTCAGTGAACATAAATCCTGAGAGTGGCTCCAGGCTGGGCTCGGTGTGTTTCTCACAAACCAGCCACCGGGAAAAGCTACTGTTTACTGAAAGGCCTCAAATCTACCCAGAACCTAGCCTTACCACAGCATCTCCAAACTTGAGGAAAAAACCATCTCCCACTTTTGTGATACTCAAATCAGATCTGCCTCCCATTCACTAACCTGGGAGGAGGATCGCAAAACATTGGGGAAAGCAGAGCATTTTTCTGCCTGTTCAAAAAAACTAACTTAAGACACCAACCAAGCCACATGAACACAAGCAGACCAGAGAATCCAACAAGAGGCTGCTTACGGACATAAGGGAGATAAAGGATTTTCCCCACCCCTCCCAAAAAAAAGTCAAAGAACTTTTTTTTTGTACCATTTATAAAAAATTTTTTTTCTAAAATTTTTTTTAATCTTTAATTTTTACCGTTTTTGAAAAAAAATTGTTTTCTAGTAATTTTTTTTCTTTTTCCTCTTAGAATTTTATTTTAGGCGTATAAATGTGTGCACATCTTTCTTTCTTTTTTTGTTTGTTTTTGTTTGTTTGCTTTTGTTTTTTGTTTTTGTTTTTTGTTTAGCTCTACTGAACTTCTGATCTTTTTTCTTTCTTTCTTATCCTTTTCACCTTTCCTTATCTTTCGTTCTTTATGTAACTTAATTGTTGTTCTGCATCTTATCCTTTTCACCTTTCCTTATCTTTCGTTCTTTATGTAACTTAATTGTTGTTCTGCACATCCTCCGAAAAATCCGTAGTTGACTATAAGACCATATCCCCCATTGTGTACACACTTAATCCACAAATTCATTACTCAATTCAAAACCTCTGAGAATTAAATTCCTTAATAGCAGTACTACCTCTTTATACCTATATAATATTTTAAGTATTTTTATTTTTAAATTTTTCACATCTCCTTTATATCCCTCCCCTTCTCCCTTTATATTCACATTCTTCTCTGAATAGTTTGTTCTTGGTTCTTCAGAATATTATTAATTTTTATTTTTCTATTTTTTTCTGGGCTCTTTTCTTTTCCCTTTCTCTTTCTTCTTTTTTTCTCTCTCTCTACTTTCATCCTATCCAACCTATTTCCTGCTTTGAAGTTAGGACTTAGTTAAGTTAACTCTCCCTGTACCTCCCACATCACTCTATTCCTATTTTTTACCCACATCTCTCCTAACCCTAATAATTTCTGGTTTTCTAAATTCTTCGATGCAGTTCTTAGCCATTAATATATAGATATTGGATGTTGAATAGATGTATCTGTTGAACTAGATTGTATCTGCAGACTATTGACTGTGCAAATACAGACTTTGGTTGATGCTTGCCTTAAGATAGTGTTCTAGCACAAAACTGGTGTTATTCTCATCCCAAATGGGCAGTGTAAGCCGGAAAAACACAAGAAAAATGGCAAGTCCGGGTATCTCAACTCCTACTCATGATAATCAGGGGACAGAACAGATAATGAATAATCCAGAGGAGAGTTCACAAATAGCTCTACAAACACTGCTGGCAAACATGATAAATGAAAAGATTGAAAACATACAAAGGACTCTGTATGAGTGTGATAGAGAGAGAGAGGAGGCAAACAAAAGGTCAATGCAGGAAAAGACTGAAAACCTACAAAGGACTCTGTATGAGCGAGATAGGGAGAAAGAGGAGGCAAATCAAAGGTTTATACAGGAATATCATGAGCGTGAGGAAGCTACTCAAAACCTGATATAGGATTTGTGTGAGCAGCTTGAGAATATTCAAAGAGAAAGGCAAGTATGGCATGAGCAGGCTGAGAACACTCAAAGAGAACTACAGGAATCCCACGAACGGGAGGAAACTAAGCAAAGAGTAATAAAGGAATTGAGAGAGCAGGATGAGAATACACAAAGATCACTAAAGGCATTCATGGGATCCATTAACAAAGAGCTGAAGGAACTCAGGGGTCCACAAAGGGAATGCTGAATGGAACCCAACAGAAGGAAAAGGAGTCCAAGGAAACCATAACCAATCAACTAAGTGATTTGAGAATAAACACTGAACACCAAATTAAGGAAGTAAAGAAGTTCATACAAGATCTAAAACAAAGCTTCAAGAAAGAACTTGAAGCTATCAAAGCTGACCAACTAGAAGGAAAAGAAATATAAAACAAAGTAGAAGTCTTGACAGCAGGTTAGGCCATGCAGAAGATTGAAACTCGGGGATTGAAGACAGCCTAGATATTATAGAGAAAGAACATACAACCATCCAAGACAGGTCCAAGAAATATGACAGATCTATCCAACACCTGGAAGACACAATCAGAAGGGCTAATCTAACGATAATGGGTGTAGAGGAGCACCTAGAAACAGAAGTTAATAGTCTAGGAAATTTGTTTAACAGGATCGTAGCAGAGAACTCCCAAACATGCCAAAAGATAGACCTATTCTGATACAAGAAGCTTTTAGAACTCCAAATAGACCAGACCAGAATAGGACATTCCACTGTCACATTATAATCCACACAGGATCAACTCAAACCAAGGAAAAGATCCTTAAAGCTGTCAAGGAGAAAAGATTAATCACCTATAAAGGGAAACCAATTAGAATCACCTCAGATTTCTCAGCAGAGACAATCAAAGCAAGAAGAACCTGGAATGATGTATGCTATGCCCTAAAAACAAACAACTATCAACCAAGAATACTATACCCAGCTAAACTCTCCTTCATAACTGAAGGCAAAATAAAAAACTTCCATAGCAAAGAAAAATTGAAACAATACATCTCCACCAAACCTGCCCTACAAAAGATTCTTAAAGATGTCCTACACATAGAAAACCAACAAGACCACAATAAAAGTCAAGAAACTGCACCCAAACTGAGAATCCAAAAAACATAGGAAGAACCCAGTTTTCACAGCCCACAAGAAAGTGGATAACATGGCATGAACTCCCAAATACCTCTCAGTCCTATCTCATAACGTTAACGGACTTAACTCTCAAATTAAGCGACATAGACTGTCTAGTTGGATTAAAAAACAAGATCTTTCTATCTGCTGCCTTCAGGAGTCACATCTTGCCCGTAAAACCAAAAACATTTTCAATGTCAAATGCTGGAACAAAATCTACCATGTAAATGGAACCCATAAACATGTGGGAGTTGCAATCCTAATATCAGATAAAATAGACGTCAAATTAAAATTTGTGAGAAGAGATAAAGAAGGTTGTACATACTAATTAAGGGATCTCTCCTTCAGGAGGATATTACAATTCTAAATATGTATTCGCCAAACAACAGAGCACCCAAATTTATCCAAGAAACACTACTTTCCCTCAAATCCCACATAGATTCAAAGACATTAAATGTTGAGTATTTTAACACACCACTTTCCCCACTAGATAGATGAACTCAGCAAAAACTCAACAGAGAAACCGCAGATTTAAACAACTGCATAGATCAAATAGATTTAACAGACATCTACCGAATATTTCACCCAACAGCATCAGAATACACGTTTTTATCAGCAGCACATGGAACATTTTCTAAAACAGACCACATTTTAGGCCACAAAGCAAACTTGTCTAAATTCAGAAACATTGAAGTTATACCTTGCATTCTCTCTGACCACAAGGGAATAAAATTAGAACTGAAAACCAGAAGTCACCAAAGAAAGTCCGGTAATATATGGAGGCTGAACAACACACTGCTGAATCACAAGTGGGTCAAGGAAGAAATTAGAAAGAAATCCAAAAGTTCATGCTGTTCAAAAAAATGAGCACACAAATTACCAGCTCCTCTGGGACACACCAAAGGCAGTACTCAGAGGCAAGTATAAAGCTCTGAGTTCCTAGATCAACAAATTGGAGAGATCTGAAACCAACAATTTCATGAGACATCTGAACATCCTTGAAAAAGAGCAATCCAGTAGATGGAAAGAAATAATTAAAATTAAATCAGAATTAAATGAATTAGAATCCAAAAAAACTATAGAAAGAATCAACAAAACAAAGAGTTGGTTATTTGAAAAAATTAACAAAATTGACAGACCCTTAGCAAATCTTATCAGAAAAAGAAGAGAACACACCCAAATAAATAAACTCAGAGATGAGAATGGAAACATCACCAAAGAAACAACTAAGATTAACAACATTTTAAGGGAATACTTCTCAAAACTATGCTAATAAGTTTGAGAACTTGGCAGAATTGGACCTTTTCCTAGCAAATATTGACATGCCAAAACTAAACCAAGATGAGGTAAACCATCTCAACAGGCCCATATCAAGTGTTGAAATAGAAACAGCAATAAGAAACTTCCCAGCTAAGAAAATCCAGGACCAGATGGTTTACAGCTGAATTCCACAAGGCCTTCAAAGCAGAGCTCACACCAATACTCCTCCAACTCTTCAATGAAATTGAAAGAGAAAGTTCACTACCGAATACATTCTATGAAGCCATCATCACCCTCATCCCCAAACCAGGCAGGGATTCATCAAAGAAAGACAACTATAGACCCATTTCTTTGATGAACATTGTTATAAAACTTCTCAATAAAATTTTGGCCAATCGACTTCAACAAGTCATCCAAAAAAATCATACACCATGATCAAACAGGATTCATTTCAGGGATGCAAGGCTGGTTCAATATACGGAAATCAATTAATATTATTCATCACATCAACAGGAGCAAGAATAAGAACCACATGGTTATCTCAATAGATGCAGAAAAAGCATTCGACAAGATCCAACATCCCTTTATGATGAAGGTTTTGGAAAAATTAGGAATCCATGGAATATTCCTCAATACAATAAAGGCTGTATATGGCAATCCTACCTCCGGCATTATACTTAATGGTGAAAAACTAAAGCCATTTCCTCTTAACTCAGGAACAAGGCAAGGATGTCCACTCTCTCCACATCTCTTCAACCTAGAGTTAGAATGCTTAGCTACAGCAATAAGACAAGATGCAGACATAAAGGGGATCCAAATAGGGAAAGAAGAAATAAAACTCTCCCTCTTTGCAGATGACATGATCTTGTATTTAAAGAATCCCATAGAGTCAACTCCCAAATTACTCAAGCTGATTCAAACCTTTGGCAAAGTAGCAGGGTATAAAATTAACCCCAAAAAATCATGGCTTTTCTGTATGCCAACAATGAGAAAAGTGGGGCTAAAATTAGGAAAGCAACTGCATTTGTAATAGTCCCACAAAAAATGAAATACCTAGGAATTAACTTAAGCAAAGAAGTGAAGGATCACTATGATGAAAACTTTAAAAACTTGAAAAAGGAAATCAAAACAGAACTTAGAAAATGGCAAAACCTCCCATTCTCCTGGATTGGAAAGAATAACATCGTAAAAATGGCAATACTTCCCAAGGCTATCTACAAATTCAATGCAATACCTATCAAAATTCCAACCTCATTTTTCAAGTAAATAAAAGTGGCAATCCAAAAATTCATATGGAGCAATAAAAGACCCCGAATAGCAAAAACGATCCTCAACGGAAAGAACACTGATGGAGGGATATCAATACCAAATTTCAAACTCTACTATAAAGCCATAGTAATCAAAACAGCTTGGTACTGGCACAAGAACAGACCTCAGGACCAATGGAATAGAATTGAAAACCCAGAAATGAACATACAGACCTATAGCCATCTAAACTTTGATAAGGGATCTAAACAAATAGAATGGAAGAAAGACAGGCTCTTCAGTAAATGGTGCTGGCAAAATTGGTTAACTACTTGTAGAAAACTAAACCTATATCCTCATATATCACCCTGCACCAGAATCAACTCCAAATGGATCAAAGACCTCGGAGTCAAAACAGACACTCTGATAACATTACACGATGGAATAGGAGAAATCCTAGGTCTCCTTGGAGCAGGCCGAAATTTTCTTAATAGAGACACGGAAACACAACAAATCAAAGACAGGTTGGACAAATGGGATTGTATAAAGTTGCAGAGCTTCTGCATGGCAAAGGACATAGCTAGCAAGATCAAAAGAAAGCCCACAGATTGGAAGAAAATCTTCACTAGTCATACTACGGTCAAGGGTCTCATATCTAAAATACACTCAGAACTCAAAAAATCACATCTGCCAACAACAAATCCTCAAAGAAACAACTGCCCAATAAATAAGTGGGCAAATGACTTAAAGAGAAACTTCTCTGAAGAAGAAAGAAGGATGGCCAATAGACACATGAAGAATTGCTCAACCTCCCTAGCCATAAAAGAAATGCAAATCAAAACAACATTGAGATACCACCTCACCCCAGTTGGAATGGCAAAAATCAAGAACTCTAATGTGGACAGAAGGGAACATTACTTCATTGTTGGTGGGAGTGTAAACTTGTTCAACCACTTTGGAAAGCAGTATGGAGGTTCCTCAAAAGACTTCACATAGAGCTCCCCTATGACCTAGCAATCCCACTTTTTGGCATTTACCCAAATGCTTACAAACAAGACCACACTAAAGCTACCAGCACAACTAGGTTTATTGCAGCATTATTTACCATAGCTCAGACATGGAAGCAACCCAGATGCCCCTCAGTAGATTAATGGATCAAGAAAATGTGTTATATATATACAATGGAATTCTATGCCTCCATCAGAAAGAATGACATTGCCCCCTTTGTGAGGAAATTGAAAGACTTGGTAAAAATTATATTAAGTGAAGTAAGCTAGGTCCAACGAAACATGGGTTCCATGGTTTCCCTTATTTGCAATATCTAGTATATATATGAGTCAAGCAAAAAGGTCAGATAAGGTCATGTTAGGAAAATGAACCCTAAGATATGTATTTAAATGTTTTTTTTTTCTTTCATGCATTTGTTTCTAAAGCATTTATAAGATTATTTCTTTCTTGCTTTGTATGTCCTTCCCCCACAGTATAACCCCTGCTTTCACTGTATTTGATGTTGGTATAATTTGTGGAGGGGAAGGGGAAAAACAAGTCGTTTAAATAAGGATACAGGTGGACCTGTTGCAACAATGAGAAGTACAAGTTGTCTTGTTGAAAATAAACTTCACAACATGGGTGGGGCTGTGGGGAAGATTGAGTGGGGTACGGGGGAAGGCTGGGAAGGGATGGGAAGGGTAAACAAAGGAGGAGGCTACAATGCTTGATAAGAAATGTACTCACTATCTTGCCCATGTAATTGTAACCCCTCTGTACAGTATTTTCACAATAAAAAAAAAAAAAAGTTGTGCTGGGGAATCAAGTCCAGTGCTTCATGTGTCTTAGTCTACTGTGTGCCTCTGAGCCTGATGTGACCTGTGGTTTTGTTTTACTCAACTGGAATAAAGAAAATTTTCACTAGGAAGGAATTATTACTTGGTTACTTTCTCCAATATCTCTCACATACACAAAAATAATATAATTCTATACTGACAGAAAATGGTGTTCCTATTTGGAGTAACTGTTTATTTTTTGTCGCCCCACTCTACACTAAGTCTTGCCACTTTCCTATCCCCCTTCCCATTAAACATGACTGGATCCACTGGAAACCCACTTCCAGCCAGCCTCCTCATTTAAAATCCAACCTTAACTAATCTACCTACTGGTAGTCCTGCTTTAAACCTTCAAATGTCTCCTTCTATGTCCCTCCTTGCTCCACCAAGAACCCAGCCTACATCGGGCTCCTCCCTCGAATCCTCACTTCACCCACCAGATCCCCAGCCCCTAACTACTCTATTTCCGCATAAACCCATTGATCCCATAACATAGTACCTCCAAGCTCCTCCCTTCCCTTTCATACCTCACCCCTGATGAGACTTCTCCCTGCAGCCACTTCTGGTTTCATCAGAAATTCTGCCCATTTCTGTCTACTTCTAAGTGGCCTAACTTGTCAAACCCAGCCCCGAATCTACCTCTTCCCACAAAGCCCATCATGCTACACAAAAACCCTCCACCTCCATATAACTGCCCTTGAAGCCCAGCCTTGGTTGGCCAGAAGCTTCTCACATAGCCCATCTCTGCCTGGAAAGCCAGCCCTGCTTCACCACAAGTCTCTCCACCTCCCATACCTACTCTCTCAATGCTTTGCATTGCTCCCCAGGTAAACCCGACCCTATTGGATCCTCCCTCAGATCCACACCCTACTCCAACAGATACCCTGTCCTTAATTATCCTACACCTTTGTAGACCTTCCACTCCGTCTCAAAGCCCCTCCTCCAATTAGCCCCATGACTCTAAGCTCTGACCTGCTCTAGAAAACCCCCACTAAAAACCCCCCAACAAGCTGTCTCATCTCTCAACACCCACATTGCTCAACTGGAAACCACTTCACCAGTTGGCCTCCCTCTGGAAGCCTCACCATGCTCAACTGTAAATATCTGTCCCTCTGTGGTCCTTTTTTGAAGATTGCCTTGCACTACTGGAAACCCTGTCCAAAGTCCTTGTCCAGCCTTGCAACACTGAAATCCCCACCCAACCTTACTCCTCTTTTCGAAGTGGTGACTGGCTACACCAGAAACCCATATTAACTACTCTAATCCATTGGATCCTATCCTTGCTTTAACAAAGCCCTGGTCCTGAAAAGCTTCTCTATACATTGTGAATACATCCTGCTCTGCCAGAAACCCCACCTCCTCCCTAACACACTTCCCAAAGGCCTGCCATTGTCCACCAGAAACCATGCCCCTTACTAGCCCACTTCTTCCTAGCACTGCCCTGCCCTCTTAAAGCCAGACCCTGAAAAGCCTCTCCCTCATAGCTCTGTATTCCTTCACCAGAAACCTCACCTTCTGTCAGCCTCTTGCCTCCATTCCGTTCGCTGCCTTATGGGAAACCCCACCCTACATATCCTACTAGGGCTCACAGTGCTCCACCAGAACCCCTCCTCTAAGTAACCGCTTTCTTTCTACCCTTGTTCTTTCTTCTCCAAGCTCTTCCCCAAACAGCCTCCTCCCCAGTGACCCAGCCTTCTTCCACTGAAAACCCGTCTACCTGTCAGCCTCCATCCTAAAGTCCCACCTACTCCACAAGTCTAGTCCTTCCTTTCCCCTCCCTACTATATCAAATTCCTACACAGACTGGCCTTCATCCGCAAATCCCCACCTTGCTCCACCACAGGGACTGTGCCAATACCAACTCCTCCTTTGAACCAGGGCTCCACCAGAAACCCCACACCACCTCATAAATTTTATTAGATGCCTTAGTCTAGTTGGGGATTCTGTTACAAAGCAGATACACATTGTGTGAAAATGAATGAAGATGATTCCTCTAATTGGAAAACATTCTTTGAAGTATCAGTAAGGTTTCATGAGTGATCATTTTATTTCTGTAAAATTCGTGCACATTTGTGCCCATTAACTTAAAAAATATTAGTTATTTTAAATCCTCTGGCTTTATTGAGGAAAGAGTTAGTGTGTATAAAGATGACTTTCAACTCATCACTCTAAAGAATAATTTTGGAGTTGCTTCCCTTACTATATACTGGAGTTTTTAGTAACAGAAATTGTCTACCAGAATCAATGATTTTCCTCCTTCCACTAAAGGGCCCTTTGGAAAAGATTGAAGTGAGATTACTCAGATAAAATGCCATAAATAAAGACATATTTTGAGATCATAACAAAATTATTATGAAGACCCCACCCACTAGACATACCTTCCTATTGGTCCAACAGTGTAAGCCAGACCTGTATTTTACCAAAGCTTTGTATGTGGTATGCTATGGCTTATTCAGGCTTGATACAAAATGTCTCTGCCCAGAATTAAATGATGACATTTATACCTAAAATTACTTAGGGTCATTATTAACATTTAACGCATGGTGAGGTTTTTGTTTATACTTCTCCTTTTCCCTTTCTTTCTTCTTCCTTCTTTTATTTATTCCTTTCTTTCTTTCTTTCCTTCCTTCTTTTTTTCTTTCCTTCCTTCTTTCTTCCTTCCTTCCTTCCTTTCTTTCTTTCTTTCTTTCTTTCTTTCTTTCTTTCTTTCTTTCTTTCTTTCTTTCTTTCTTTCTTTCTTTCTTTCTTTCTTTCTTTCTTTCTTTCGTTCTTTCTTTCTTCCTTTTTCTTTCCTCTTTTAGGAAAGGGGTATGAATTTAGATATTTTGTTTGCTGAACAAGTATTGTACCATTAGAACATTCTTTTTTGATTGAGTTACTTTGCTCATAGGTTATCAGTTTTGCTGAGGGCCAAACAGAGGCTAAGTTCCTCATTTCTGTCTGCCAAGTAGCTGGAATCACAAATGCATTCCAACATGCCAGGATTTAGGATGATATGTGACTCTTATTACTTTCCTTGCACACTGGTTCTGAACTGTGATGCTCTCAAGTTTTACCTCTTCAATTAGTGATGCGAGTTCCAGTATCCTGCCCTCAGTATAGATTGTCTAAATGAATGACTGAAGGCAATTTCACTTTAATCTCTTTTTCTTTGCCAGTCCAGGTACTGTTATAGTTTTATTTATAGACAATTTTTGTGTATATGTGCACATTAATTGTAAAATGTTACTTTTTCCTCCTGTTTTCCTTTTTTAATTTTTCTTGGTCATGGGGCTTGAATTATGGGTCTGGGCGTTGTCCCTGGGCTCAGTGCCACTTCCGGTTTTCTGGTGGTTAAATGGAGGTAAGAGTGTCAAAGATTTTCGGCCAGGGATAGCTTTGAACAACCATCCTTAAATCTCAGCTCCTGAGTAGCTAGCATTACAAGAATGAGCCACTGTCACACAGCTAAAATGGTACTTATTTTAAGTTCTATGATTTAGTTGAGGGAGTAGCATGAGTGTGTAGAAAGGTAACTTTCAAGTCATCTCTCTAAATAATTTTTTCATTTTCATAATATTTATTTATTTAATAACAGAAGCTTCCAAATTAACAGTATGATCCTTCATTTTCTCCCTCCCATAGATACTATTGGAGACAATGAGTGAGATTTAAGTCTAAGACAATATATACTTGAAATTATAAAAAAATATTTTGATGATACATAAAGAGCCAGATAACACAACGTGCTTTTCATTTTCTATAGAAAGGAATGTCATACAAGTATGTTTATTGGCAGGCTTTTTTCATCTGAAAAACAAAGAAAAAACAATATCCTAAAAAAGCTGATAGCAATCAGCAACCATGAAAATGTGATATAGCATTGGAGACTTGAAGACATGAATTGGTTCAGGTAAAATAATTCTTTGAGAAAGGTATCTGTTCAATTAACTTATTCATTGTAAACTTTTTATTTACATGTTAATATATAAATACATACGTGTGTGTGTGTGTGTGTGTGTGTGTGTGTGTGTGTGTGTGTGTGTGTGTTTGTGTGTGTGTGTATCAGCAGTATGTGTCCAGTAAACTGTTTGGTTATGTATGGTTAGGTAATTTCATCATGTCAAGTTCATCAAAAGGATGGACTTCCATAAATATTAACAACCCTGAAACACCACTGCACATGCAAACTTAAGTGTTCATCATTGTAAGCTAGACCTGTGTTTTACCAAAGCTTTATATATAGTGTGCTATTTTTCACTTAGGCTTGACACAAAATATGTTTGGCCCTAGAAATAAATGATGGCATTTATTACTATGATAATTTAGTGTAAATCTTTACATTGAACACTTGGTCAGTATGAGTTGTTATTTCTTTCCTTTTCTTATTTTATATTTAGGAAGTTGATTTGAGTTTTGATGTTGTGTTTGCCAGACAGGTACTCCACCACTGGAGTCACATCATCAATCCTTTCTCATTTAAGTTACTTTACTCCTAGAGTAGCAATTTTTGCACTCATACCAGAAAGCAGGGATTATGATTGCATTCCAATATCCCTACCTAGTAGGTGGATATGAGTGTTTCTTTTCCTTCCTAGACTGATTCAGAACTGTGATCCTCTCAAATTCTACCGCTTTATTTTATGGTGTGAGCTCCAGTTCTTCCTACTTCTAGAAGATATGACAGAAATAAATGATTACAGGAAATTTGAATTAATCATTGGTTAATATAGGTGATTTGATATAAAAATGTAGGGTAAGTTTGAAAGTATAATCACAGTAGTTAGATATTTTGCTAAGTAATTTTGTTTCACACTGAAAACACCTCTCAACCAAAATTAAGGAATTATTTTTGTTGTCTGTCAACTTGTATGTCATTTGGGAAAATAAACTTCATGTCTTCCATGTGTGATAAAGGATTTTGAGTGGTCTGATGTGTAAGTTCACATCTATAATCGTGGTTAGCAATCAGAAATAAATAGATCACAATTTGAACATAGGCTAACCAAAAAATTAAGAAGTCCCAATCTCAACAAATTAGTGGATCATGTTGAAGCATGTCATTAATTTCAGCACAACAAGAGGCTAAGTCTCTGCCAAGTACCTGTGCCACTTAGGTAACTGGCTCTCATGGAGCCAGTCATCTCTCCTGATGCAGAAACTGGGCTATGATTGCCCAAGAGGAGGGAGGAGTCTGCCACACTTTCCCAGGTTGGACCTCACAGAATGCAGTGAGCATGCTTGCTTTACTCCCCTAAATGCCTTAATATGCTATGCTGCTGAGTGTTCATTATTTGATTCAACTGATCTGTGATAGAGGTATAAGGGAACATTAAATTAAAGTTCACATTCACTAATTGAGCTGGTCTTCCCAGCCTGTGAGTTCAGCTCAGCAAGTGTTCATTATTTGAGAGTTAAGAATACTGAGGTAGGGGAGCCTACCTCAGAGAGAGAAAGACAGACAGAGAGAGAGAGAGAAGGAAGGACGGAGGGAAGGAAGGAAGGAGGGAAGGAAGGAAGGAAAGAAAGAAGAAAGAAAGAAAAAAGAAAGAAACAGAAAGGGAATGAAAATGATTGACAATGAATTTTTTAGAGTATGAAGTCTAATGGCAGAGGTACTTCCTGTATTTAATATTAGGTCTGCCCCAGGCCATGCAGACCCTATGCAGATGCCTTTTCACTTCTTGGCTAAGTTTCCACCCTTTATGTGTTATCTAAGTATCTGGAACACCTGGAGGCAGCCACCTCCCCCTCCCCCTAAGTCATGACCTGGTCAGCCTCTGATCACACTTTCCATCTGATCGGAGGTGAGTCCCAGGCCCTGATGTCACATCTAGATCCAGTATGGCTAGTCTTTCCTCCCACCTGGCTACACCTCATCGGATCCTTTGCCTAGATACATCCTGGCCCGAGGTTGGGTCGCCCTATTTTTTGTACATGCCTTTCCACCATGTATGGCATGGGCAACAGTTCAGTAATAAACTACTTTACCTGGCTTAATACTGTGCTATGTTCTCGTCATTGGCTACCTAATGAAATTCAACTAATTAGTATGCTTTACAATTCAGAATGTCTAGTTATGAATCCATGGATATTTTTGTGACAAATGTGAGTTCAGTATCTAGAAAACACGTGCATTAACTCATCATTTAACAGTATAATTCTGCCAGGAATCTTTAATAACAGATTAATTAACCATAAAGTCTATTTTGTTTGCTTTCCTTTGGGTTTTTTTTTCTTAAAATAATAAAAGAGTTGTCGGGACAATCTGAAAGGATCGTTGGTTCCATATTTTCTAATCACACTGGGCTACAACCTGTGTGCTGCCAGTTCAGATGATGGTACTTTGAAATCCTGGAGAGTACACGCACTTCATAAGGGCCAATGGCTATGGGATTTCTCAGATTTTTTTAAAAGTGTAATTGTTACTAATTGTACAGTGAGGTTACCATTTCACAATTCATGTAATGTGTACATTTGCCTTGTAGACAATGCCATCCTTTCCTGAGCTTTCTCCCAGTTTCTGTTTTTTTTTGTTGTTGTTGTTGATTGTTTTTGTTTTTGTGCCTGACTTTCTATTGAACTCAGGATTGGGTGTTGAATCTGATTTTTTTATTTTTTTGGGGTCCGGTTGTGGGGCCTGAACTCTGGGCCTGGGCACTGTCCCTCACTCTTCAGCTCAAGTCTAGTGCTCTACCACTTGAGCCACAGCACCACTTCTGTTTTTTTTCTTTGTGCTTATATGGTGTTGAGGAATTGAATCCAGGGCCTCTTTCATGCAAGGCAAGAGCTCTAGCACTGAGCCACCTTCCCAGCCCCTAACTCTGACTTTTTGTAAGCAAGGCTACTCTACCTCTGGAGATCCAGCTCCATTTATAGCTGTTTGGTTGTTAATTGGAAAGAAGAGTCTCACAGATTTTCTCACTCCAGCTGGCCTTGAACTGTGATCATCAGTCTTCTGAGTAGCTAGGATTAGGCCTGAGTCCCCAGTGTCCAGCTCATAAAGAGTTGGTTTCATGCTTTCCTGGTTGTGTTACCATTTTCCTCACCTTTTGACACTAATACTACATATTGCCTGGCTCAAATCTGAATTGGTGGAACATGCTTGTATTTGAGGAAGGCAGGAATAGGAAACTATAGGCCATAGGAACATATAAGCTAAACAAATCATTCGGAATATCGCATAAAGACAAATAAGTTTATTGCAAGTTGACTGTGTCCTGTTTTTACTGTTAATTCTGCATGGCCTGTGAATGATGACATACATATCCAATTAGCCATTGGCAGAAATAAGGATTCTCTTCCTGTCCTAAAAACAAAACAAAAACCAACCAAAAATATTATGTATGAGTCCAGCAATTTCCTCTAATTAGAGACCAATCTGCCCTAGTTTATGAAAAAATGTCCTTTATTCAAGTGCTGCTACTTTTTCTAACCACAAGTATAATGAAATCTGTAGTAGACTGTAGAATTGTATACCAGAGCTCTCATTTTAATTCAGAAGAAATTCAGACATTTATATGTTTATTTTTTTGTCAGTTGTGGAGCTTGAATTCAGGGCCTGGGAACTGACTCTGAGACTCCGTGCTCAAGTTAGTTAGCACTAGGTCAATTGAGCCATGGAGCCACTTCAAGTTTTTGAGTTGTTAATTGGAAATAAGAGTCCTATGGGGAGTTTTCTTCCTGGGCTGGCTTTGAACTGCTATCCTCAGGTCTCAGCCTCATGAGTAGTGGGGATTACACACATGAGCCACTGGCACCTGGCTTCACATAGACTTTTTTTTTAATTGTGAAAATAACATACAGAGAAATTACAATTAAATGGACAGGGTATTGAATACATTTCTTATCAAGCATTGCTGCCCTGTCCTTTGTTTCCCCTTCCCATACCTTCTTATCTCCACCACACACCTCCCCAACCCCCCCACTGCCTACCCCTCCTGGCCAAAGTTGTAAAGTTCGTTTTTCAACATAATGGCTTGTACATCTCATTATTGCACTGGGTCCACCTGTATCCTTATTTAAAAACGTGTTTTTTCCTTCCCCTCCACAAATTATACCAACATCAAATACAGTGAAAGCAGTGGACATACTGTGGGGGAGGGACATACAAAGCAACAAAGAAATAATCTTATGAATTTGTTCGAAACAATCGCAAGAAAGAAAAAAAATATTTGAATCCTTCTCTTGGGGTTTATTTCATCCAACATCAACTTAACTGACCTTTTCTGCATGTCTCAGACATATACTAGTAATTGAAAATAAGGGAAACCATGGGACCTATGTTTCTTTGGGCCTGGATTACTTCACTTAATTTAATTTTTTCCAAGTCTTTCCATTTCCTAACAATTGGGGCAATGTCATTCTTTCTGATGGAGGCATAGAATTCCATGGTGTATATAGACCACATTTTCTTGATTCATTCATCTACTGAGGGGCATCTGGGTTGGTTCCATATCTTAACTATGGTAAATAATGTTGTAATAAACATAGGTGTACTGGTAGATTTAGTATGATCTTGTTTGTGATCATTTGGGTAAATGCCAAAAGTGGGATTGCTGGGTCATAGGGGAGCTCTATGTGGAGTCTTTTGAGGAATCTCCATACTACTTTCCAAAGTGGTTGAACAACAATGCAGTAGGGTTCCCTTCTGTCCATATCCCCTCCAGCATCCTTTGTTATTAGAGTACTTGATTATAGCCATTCTATCTGGGGTGAGGTGGTACCTCAATGTTGTTTTGATTTGCATTACTTTTATGGCCAGGGAGGTTGAACATTTCTTCATGAGTTTATTGGCCATCCTTCTTTCCTCTTCAGAGAAGTTTGTCTTTAAGGCTTTAGCCCACTTATTTATTGGGCAGTTGTTTCCTTGAGGATTTGTTGTTGGGGGCTTGAATTTTTTGAGTTCCAGGCATAATTTAGATATGAGACCCTTGTCCGTTGTATGGCTAGTAAAGATCTTCTCCTAATCTGTGGTTGATCTATTGATCTTGCTAGCTATGTCCTTTGCCATGCAAAAGGTCTGCAATTTCATGTAATCCTATTTGTCTAACCTTTCTTTGATTTGTTGTATTTCTGGGTGTCTTTTAATAAAGTTTCGGCCTGTGCCAAAGAGACCTAGGTAGTCTCTTATTCACGGATTCCAATCCCAAATTACTCCCGGTGATTCAAACTTTTGGCAAAGCAACAGGGTATCAAATTAACCCTCAAAAATCAATGGCTTTTCTGTATGCCAACAATGAGAAAAGCGTGGCTGAAATTAGGATAGCAACTCCATTCGTAATAGCCCCACAAAAAATAAAATACCTAGGAATTAACTTAACTAAAGAAGCAAAGGACCTCTATGATGAAAACTTTAAAAACCTTTTAATGGAAATCAAAACAGAACGTAGAAAGTGGAAAATCCTCCCATTCTCCTGAATTGGATGGATCAACATCATGAAAATGGCAATACTTCCCAAGGCTATCTACAAGTTCAATGCGGTACCAATCAATATTCCAACCTCATTCTTCAAGGAAATAGAAGTAATCCAAATATTCATATGGAACAATAAAAGACCCCAAATGGCAAAAAATTATCCTTAACAGAAAGAACAGTGCTGGAGGAATATCAATACCAAATTTCAAACTCTACTACAAAGCCATAGTAATCCAAACAGCTTGGTACTGGCAAAAGAACAGACCTCAGCACCAATGGAATAGAATTGAAATCCCAGAAATGAACCTACAGACATACAACCATCTAAACTTCGATAAGGTAGCTATAAAAAGAATGGAAGAAAGACAGCCTCTTCAGTAAATGATGCTGGCAAAATTGGGTAACTACTTGTAGAAAAATAAAGCTAGATCCTTATATATCACCTTGCACCACAATCAACTCCAAATGGATCAAAGACCTTGGAGTCAAAGCAGACACTCAAATAGTCATTTTATAATGATGAACTGCTTAGTACCTCTGGCTAACATATATGATCCAAGCTATAGTTAGGAATAAAGGTATGAAAAACAAACACTGAGTGTGTGTTGTTCATGATGCTTTGCATTGGCATGTTTTAATATTGTTTGTTTCTTATACTACAATGCTCTTTCTTTATTTTTACCTAGGTGGGGGAGATAGGTGCTAGCCAGTATTGAACCTTCTTTGGTTGAGAGGGAGCCATGTGGAAGTTATTGACTTGTATGGCATGTAATTGAAATCCTCCCGCTTTCACCTCCCTATGGACCTGGGTGATTCCATCATGCACAGCCAGGGGTTGGGGATCATTGCAGGTAAAACTTCACTGGTCTTGAAATGATGTCCCAAATAGCTAGCTTTACAGGCATATGCCTTCAAAACCTTGTTGTATTCCGTTTCTCTTTGAAGTAGTGTTTGTACATACTTAAATATAAAATGATAACACACTACATGTTTAATATATAGAATAGTCAATATAATTAGCAAGTTTATCTCCTAAAACATTGCAGCTACTGTATTTTGGTAACTTCCTCACTCTGCTAGTCATTTTTTCGAATATACCATAAACATGAATACATTGATAACTTGCACTAGAACACTGCATGTTAATAGATAGAGACAAGTTAGACTATGTGTAGTGAATATATATTTATCTATTGCTGCTCTGAAGAACATTATCATATATTCACCATAACAATACCCCCATATATTCACCATGACAACAATTTTCCTGCAGTGTAGAATTTTCCATTTCATAATCTGCCATTTTTTTTATCTTTTTACATTCTCATAAGTATGAATTTTTTCTTGTTTCTTATAATGTTTTGAAATTATTAAGATGGAATTAAAAAATTCGTAGAGTCTCCTAAAATTAGCTCATTTTGTTTGGTTTTGTGTTGCTAAATCATTAAAACCAAGGTTTCCTGAAAGTTATGCTAGCAGACTATATCACTAAATGCATCTTATTATTGTATTTTGATATAAGGATTTGCTGTTGTTGTTTTATGATATAAAGTGTTGTGAAGCCGGACTGAAACTTGCAACCCCACTGCCTCCAGGAACAATGTTTTATCACCAGGTTCTGGAGGCTCATAATTATAACTCTAGCTGATCAGGAGGTTGATACCTGATATTTAGTTCAGACAGCCTGAGCAGGAAATTTTATGAGTCTTTCTTCTCCAGTTCACTAAAAAAAGCTTGCAGCTGAACTGTAGTGCAATTAGTAGAGCACTAAGGTCAAGATGCTTGGGATTGTCATGTAGTCCCCGAGTTCAAGCCCTAAAACACAAATATGCACAGACACACATTCATACACACAGACACACACACTCCCACACACATGTACACGCACAAAGTCCCAGGCAATGTTGTATCTTAAATTCTTATCCAGAGATTGGACAACAGCCTACTTATTTGTGAAGGTTTTTTCCTTGATTATTTTGATGGAGGAGGATAGTTCATGGGACACAGACGACAAGACTTTAGTGAGGAATACTTTATAAATGACTAGCTTATAAAAAGAACAGGAGCACAGTTTTTATCTTCAAATATTACATTCCTTCAACTATACTATTTTTAAAAATAATCATTGAATTATTAGAAAACAATGCAGCACCTCTTCCCTTCTCCCCTTCGCCTCTCTCATAAAATATGACAAAAGATTCAAAAATACTCTTTTATCTTACAAGAATGTACATCTGTAAAAATGTCTGACTATATTGTAATGTTTGTTTTCCAATACTGGTTTGATTTTCCCACCGCTAAGAACTTGCCTTTTTTCCAGATGACAGCACACTGGGACTTCAATGGCAAACAAGATTAGGAAACAAAAACCTAACAATGTCTTAGGGAATAGACGTCAAAAATAGATGCAAGAAGCACAAGGCAGGCCGAGGGGGCCCTGAAAGGCAAAATGATTTGTGCAGGATGAGAGGAATAGTGACAAATAAGGCCTGGATCTGACCTAGGAAGGGCTCTTTGAGGCTGAGTCATGACTGTATCTTGGCCTAGCTGAGGATATAGGGACTTGACAATGTCCACATGTGTATAAAGTGATGTGGGAGGGGAGATTTCATCCTTCAGTTTGTCTTTGGGATCGTCTTATGTGAGCAAGCAGCTTAGATCATTGGGCTCTGAGAGCCACGCAACTGTAACCTACAGTCAGCTCAAGCCAGCTCACTTGGCCTGTGGCTCAGGAACAAGAAAGATGTTCCTGTGTTCTTTTCAAAGTCAAGAGACTCAGGTCTCAGGCATGAGAGGTGTGAATGCCTCACTCGATGATGCAGACATTGGATCAGTTCCAAACCACGAATCCAATGTCTCAGGATTTTTTATAAGAAGAAACCAAGGAAATCACAAGGAAATTCAGGCCAGGTATAACTATGACAGAAACCTATTTAATCTCATCCTAGACCACACTAGAAACTTTTTCGTATGTGCTCTTATATGTGTAGGCAGTGCACTTTTCAATCCACTCTATTACAATTACTCAGTTTGAAGTGTACTCCCATTTCCATGTTTCATAGATCCATTCTTTTTACCACCTTAGTGTGACAATGAGTCAGCCCAAACCCTGAATGTGCCTTATAATATATGGAGAGTGGACTCAGGCTTTCTGGAAATTCTGGTAATGGACCTGGTCCCTGCCTTCCAGAAAGCTGATCCCTTCTATGTTGGAAACTTACTCCACGACTACACGGAGTGGAGGACAATGGAGCAGTTGCTGGATATTCTGTTTAAAAAGTGAGTGTCCTTGGGTGGAAAGGTGCCTCAGTGGTAGAGAGCTTGCCTTGCATGCATGAGGCCCTGGGTTCGATTCCTGACCACCACATAAGCAGAAAACAAGCCAGAAGTGGTGCTGTGGCTCAAGTTGTAGAGTGCTAGCATTGAGCTGAAGAGCTGAGGGACAGGGGCCAGCCCCAGAGTTCAAGCCCCATGACCGGACACACACAAAAAAAGTGAGTGTTCCTAAGCCAGGCAACAATAATTCGTGCCTGTAATCCTAGATACTCAGGAGGCAGAGATCTGAGGTTCATGGTTCAAAGCCAGCCCTGGCAGGAAAGTCCATAATACTCTTATCTCCAATAAACCACTAGAAAACCAGAAATGGTGCTGTGGCGCAAGCGGTAGAGTGCTCCCCTTGAGCTGAAGGGCTGAGGGATAGCACCCAAGCCCAGAGTTCAAGCCCCATGACCAACAAAAAAAATATAAGTGTTCCTCCTTCAAACCCAGGGCTGATGAGACCCCGTGGCAGAGTATTGGAATACTTTAGTACATCTCTGAGACAGTTTCACTGGGGTCTTATCAAAGGAGCTTGGCTTGAGACAATGAAGTGCAGTCCTTGGCTAATTCCTTAGGATTGGGCTGCCAGAACATTTTATTTGCCTCATAAGCTAATGGAGCCTTAGCAATTTGCTTGCTGATAGACTAGTATTTAAGGAAGGAGCCAGTGGCACCCAACGTCCACGCTCACCTAGGAAATCACTATCTTGGAGGCCTTTGAAGGAATATAGACAGAAGAAAGGAGGCAACTTTAACTTTAATTGGAGGCTTGAGTGCTGTCCCATTTCTAACACACTACCAATTGAGCCCCAGGTAAAATTCTGGTCTTTGGCTGGTTAATTGAAGAAAAGTGTATTTAGATTTTTACAAACTAGCCTGGGTTCAAACTGTAATTCTCAGATCTCACCCTCCTGATTAGTAGGATTAGAGGCATGACCCATTGTGCATTTTTTGGACAGATGCACATAAACATCTTCACAGAGTTACCATGCGGTTGTATAGACATATCTCCAATTTTGTCTGTCATGTTTACATTACCATGTGAGACTTAGCAAGTTCCATGTGTGTCCCATTAGTTCAGAAAATGAGAAGCATAGATTTAACTTCCTTCTCTCCTCCCATTGGTACAGATCCTTCTACCATAACTGGGAGGAAGATGAACAAGTGAAGAAGTAAGTGGACGCTAGCACAAAGAGAAGTTCTATCCTTGAAAACTTGGTATCTTTGAGGTTTCTGAATCAAACTCAACTTTCTTCTTTGCACACCAGTTGTGATTTTCACCAGGGGGTTGAGGCTTGGCACTTCAGTGGATAACAGATTACACAGTTGTGATTGTGGTTGTGCTTTTGGACTCTCATGATGACAGGGAGGGCTGTGTATAGCAAGTCAGATCCAGTGGGGAAACAAATTTCTCTTCCTATTACAGGGAGAATTTTAGAGGATTATATTTGAGAAATTACTAGAAGTGCGTTGTGAGGAACATCCTCCTTGCAGGAGTCTCTTCCCACTTCCCAACATGGGATGGGGAGGGTTGGCTCTCATTTTCCTTGTCATCAATCTGCCCACAGCCTTGTTTGTTTCATCCTCCCTATGTGGATGGACTTCTACCCTCATGAATTTCTATGAGCCCAAGAACAATGACACCCTGAAAGAACTTACACAGTATGTCAAGCTCAACATGCCCTCTTCAGACCTGCTCTTCCGCTTACATATTTTTCTGGACCAGCTGGAGGAACCCATGAGACCAAGAAAAAGAGTAAGAAGTCCTTGTTTAGATGCCTCAGAGCTTGTGAGTAGGGATGGAACCTGAGTCTCTAGGGATTGGCCAAGAGCCCTTAGACTCCCCAGCTTGGCAAAATGTCCTTTTATGGATATTCTTTGCCAGGTAATGTCTGTTTTCCTTTTGAAAGAACTTGGAAGTAGCCACTCGTTAGAAACAGCCTACCTCCACATCAGTGTTCAGTCCCAACTCAAATTCTACTGCTTCTCCCATTAGATCCTCTTGGAAGTTTAGTGACACCTTAAATACTATGGTCTACTCAAAGACTCCTGTACCTATTTTCATTCTCAGGTTTGTATCACCGTAGAGAAGCTCCTGCAGAACTCCAGATAAAGAACCCATCAGTGATGTAGTCTATGGTGACTGATGGAGAAGGGAAGCCATTGCTGATCTCCAGAAATCATGTGAAGGTAGAAGGGTTTTTTCAATTTGTAGAAAGGCCCAAGTAGGTTTAGAGTCCTGTGGACATCCCACTGATTCTGAACCCCACATGTGATGCAGGTGTATCTACACATACCACCAAGGAAGAAGACGATACAGAATGTCTTCCATTGATATTCACTATCCAGCTAAATCAGCTCTAAATCAATCAGAAAAACAAACAAACAAACAAACACGTATTGGTGTGCAGGGTAAATGTGTGCTAATGGAAAAAGACCCCAGTCTATGTTTAGGAAAACCAATAAGTGAGGTCCAAAATCTAGATTCAGTTGAGGAAAGGGAATCTGTCCTCACAGAATACCCAGACCAATCTCTCCACTTGCAAGGGTTCCAATTTCCAATTGATAAATTAGAATCTGTCCCTCCCTGGACTCAGGAAGAAAATCCTGATCCCTTTGAAGAATCTGAGGCAGAATTTCTGCCTGAAGGCAACTTAGAGGCCAATCTAGATTTTGAGATTCCTTCTCCCCTTCCTGAGAAAATCCTTATTTTTCTTTTTGTCCTGATTTTTGTAAAAGGTTCATTCTATTTATTTTTCTAACTTTATTAAAATGTCAATGTTTTTGACATATTCTAGAATTCATGAATCCTAAATATATTTCTTTTTAAACCTACAATCTGAAGCACCATGCATACCTATTCTGGTGGTGGGGAAGCAGAGTGACAGGGGGCTGTAGAAAAGAGCCTACTGGATATAATGGGAGCTGTTAAATGCAAAAAGAGTGGCAAGGAAGCCAGGCCATGCCTGCATGGAGTGATAAGGTGGCTACAAAAGGTCTAGGACATAACAGATCAGATGTCCTAGAAAGCTATTCTGTCAATTGGGACAAATACCACAATACTTATAGTGGTAACTAGGACTCTCTTCCAACAACAATGAGTTTAAATCTGTATACATTTTCATTGTATTCATTTGCTTTGGGCAAATATGGCAGAAAAGTTTGGCTCCAATAATATAAAAAGTCTACTTTGGGCTGAAAATATTTGACAAAATATATAGGAGATATGTATGCTGGACAGTAAAATCCATCATCAATAGAAGAAAGAAGGCATACATAGATGAACAAACACAAAATCAGGAAAAGTTTCCACAATTAAATCAGTTATATGTAAATATATGTTATATTCTTTATGTTATATATAGTATATTATATAATATATAAGATTCAATATGATTTTTCAAACTAAAAAGGCATTTAAAATTTTAGAATTGAGTGTTTTTTGCCCAAAACATTAGTGTAAATATCATTGGAGAAAGTAGTGATATAATTTGATTATAATTATATGACTATATATTTGTGTGTTTCTAAATATAACACTGATTATAAATAAATATTATATGCATATATTTGTGTATATCTGTCTATGAAGTGAATATAATGAAAGTGAATATAATGAAACTGACTATAGTATGTATAAAAAAGTTGAGTCCATGAGACTCAGACCTGTAATCCTACTGTTGTAGGAAGCTGGGTTTTGAGTTTTAGTATCTCTTATCCCCAAGCCTTAGATTTTTCAGAGGAGGCATGGCCCCTTCAGTGTAGCAAACAGACACATATGCCATGGGATCACACTCCCTGACTCCAGAGGAAAGTCAGTAGAAATCAGGACAAGCCTCTTATCTTGACTGTGTACTCAGTTCCTGTACCAAGAAGGCCATCTGTAGAACACCAGATGGAAAATTGGCATTCCCTCCAAAAGTTTCTAAAAAGATCCTTCTGAACGATAGTCTGACTATATTGAATTAAATCTTTTTTCCCTTCGCAAGCTGCAAACACATAGAAATATGACAAGAGCTCAAGAAAGATGGACAAAGACTTACAAATACATAAAATTATATACTCTGTTTCACTAATTCAATGACAAATCATCAAAGGCATGTCTTGAATTTTTTTTAAGGCAATAGAAACATACTCTGAGTTTATCAGGAACTGGATGATATTTTGGTTGCTGAATTGTTGAATGCACTTCTGGTCAAAGGAGACACATATCTTGGGAAAATTGTGTGGGGTTGGGTGTCCTCACACAGCTTCACAATAAAATGGCCATAACTTCTAGGATGTCACAGCCAACTTTGCCATGGCAGCAAATAGGTGTTAGACACTGATTTTGCCCTGAAGTGAACCCAACAACACCAACAGGCACAAAGAATGAGAGGGAATGGCTACTAGCCACCAAACTTCAGCTTGAAGAGCTGTCCTGACCAGAAGCTAGGATAAATTGAGCTGGAGAAGGCTGATCTCCATGTAAGGCTCTTGAGCACTAAGGACTAGTGTGTGTGTGTGTGTGTGTGTGTGTGTGTGTGTGTGTGTGTGTGAATACTGGGGCTTGAACTAGGGAGCTGACCTTTACCTTTTTTAAATCAAAGGTAACAGTCTACGACTTGAACCAAACTTCCATGTCTTGATTTTGAATGGTTAATTGGAGATCAAAGTTTCAGTGTTGCACATGTTCATTTTTTGTCCCTCCTTTTCAATGACCCCTTTAACTTCTGAAATAGAGATAAATGTAAAAAAAATGACAAAAATGAAAGAAAATAAATATCATCTTGTTTCTGTTTCCTGGTCACTGATTATTTTTGAGATAGTGCTTCTTACTAATAAGAATAAATGGTAAAATCTGAAAACATATTTGAGTAATAAATAGACTAGGAAAAATGTTGTCTCCTATTTTTTATCACTACATTTCTTTTTGTCTAAGTATAAATGCCAGACTTACCCTAAGGGCCTAGAATAAGCAAAATGGCTTATAGAGCTCAGATCATATCTTTCAACAGAAGATGACAGCCCCAGAAGAAAAACAGATCCACAACTTGCACAAGGAAGAGAGAGTTTGATGTCTCCTTAAATCTTAGGATTGAATGCTCATGAGGAGCCCTCGGGACTGATGACAGCTTAAGGACCTAACATTTCTTGTGTCATTCCATCATAGGCACAGTCACCAATCTCCCATCACACTCTAGGTGCCGCGCCTGACTGGTGACCTTGGCTGTTTCATGAGAACATGTAGCAGGGCTCTGTCATGGTCATTGGAGAGTCAGGATTGCACACTAAGAGGACATTCATGAAAATGGTAACAAGGCCTGAGTCAGGGTTTTGTCAGATCTAGATGATTTGTAACAGGCACTACTGTCTTCTGGCTAAGAATGTGGATATATCATCGCGGTCTTGCACACAAATTTATCTTGTTAGCTTACAACATTTCCGTATGAAAGCCAATAAAAGGTCATCAATGCCCTCTGAACATATTCTCATCAATTGTCCCAACCCGCAGGACTTCAACCAGGGCAATGAACCTAAGCAAGAAGGAATGACGGGACAAGAGACACGAAGAATGACAGCAAGACAAGGATTCTGATCAAGCTGCCAATTTTTATTTTTCACACAAGGGTATTTATATGCTTGGACTTAGGGCGTGGTGAAAAGGTGGTCGTTAGTAGCTGCAGGGTGTTTACGTAGGGCATGGTGAAAAGCCTCAAGAAGTTCCAATGAGATAGTTAAGCCTATTACATTGAGAGACTTAACTTTTGGCTCCCAACATCTCCCCCTTTCTAATTTAGAAAATTGACCATCAACTGTTGGCTGCTTTTTTAAAGGGGTGACAGAGGCTCTGTTCCTCTAAGGGCCCAGGGTTTTTCTCCACTCCCGAGCGAGCGTCCTCACTCGGGGAGGGGAGTTTTACAGGCCTTGGCATGTTTTTTGAGGAGACGGCTTGTGGGTATGCATGCCAACCGTCATGCACCAGAGCTTGCCACTCAGGGGTCTTGGGTTTTGGGATCTCGCAGATCCATCCCCCTGCAGTCTTACCTGCACCCTTGATTTGAGCATTTTTTCTTCCTCCCATAGGTGAATCCTCCCCCAAGCAGAGGGGCCTATAGGAGGAGGGGCGAACCTATCCCTTATGGCAAGGGAGCAATAGGTCTTGCCCGTTGAATGGTCAGGAGTTATGGAAGGGTTTTCTAAATAAGAAAAAGAAAGGGGGGAGTGTTTCCCACATGGCAAAACACTAATTAAAAGCCTGGGGTAAATCCTAGATCTCAATACCATGGTCTGCCATATCAAGGCGATGGTGATGAACTTATATGGGCTTAGAAGCCAAGAGACTAATCTGTTATTTAATAAATTCAAACAGGAAGGTCCACGTCTGGAGTTCTAGCTGCACCTGTAAGAGAAAAGGCATCATCTCGGGGGGGGGGGGGGGGAGATTTTCCCCGGGTTGTGGTAAGCTATTCACTTGTTTTATCAAGCCTTCTGGCAGCCACCTTGGGGCCGCTTGTTCTTTTTTTTTTTTTTTTAATTTTAAATGTTATTTTTATTATAAAGATGCTGTACAAAGGGGTTTCAATTACATGAGTAAGGTAATAAGTACATTTTTTGTAGAACATAGAAGGAGTCTTTTTTCTTTTTTTTTTAAATTTTATTTTATTTTATTTGAGAACATACTGTACAGAGGGGTTACAATTACATGGGCAGGATAATGCATACATTTCTTACCAAGTATTGCAGCCTCCTCCTTTGTTTACCCTTCACCTCCCTTCCCAGCCTCCCCCCTCCCCCCCACCCAATCATACCCCCCCTCCCCCCCATACCGACATTGTAAAGCTGGTTTTGACATGACATTTTGTACTTCTCATTGTTGCAACAGGTCCACCTGAATCCTTAAACGACTTGTTTGTCCCCATCTCCTCCACATGTTATACTGACATCAAATATAGTGAAAGCGGGGGTTAACTGTGGGGGAGGGACATACAAAGCAACAAAGAAATAATCTTATAAATGTGTTAGAAACACATGCATGAAAGAAACGAAAACATGAAAAGCCACTGGTTCTTGATCTAAAAGACAATGAGTGGCAGGGAGTGGTCTACCTAAAGCTTGGGAGGGCATTGCCCCTTGGCTTTGTTTGCCGAAGGGACATTCACTTGCAAAGTGACCAGGTTGTTTACAAGTAAAACAAGTATGGGAGCCTAGAGCCAAGGACTGACCTTTGAAAAGCCTTGGTAAAAGCAGCGCCCATGGCGCCCATGGCATGGGCGGTTCCTACTCCAGCAAAAAGCCTGAGGAACTCAGATAGTTTACCCTTGTTTTTATGTGGCCGGAGGACATCTTGTCATGCAGGGTTAGCATTTTCAAAGGCAAGATGTTTAACAAAGGCACTTTCACTTTCACTAGGCCCAAGAAGCCTTTCCACAGCCAAGTTAAGCCAGGAGACAAAGTCACTGTAGGGTTCATCTCGCCCCTGTCTAAGTTTTGCCAGGGAAGTAGTAGCCGATCCCTTTTGAGGGAGACGCTTCCAAATATAAAGGCCAGCATTTTGAATTTGCACCAAAAATCCGGTAGGAAAGCTCACCTGTTTACCATTGGTATCAAAGGGCACATTACCCAAAAGTTTAGTATAGGTCCAGGTTTTTGAAGATGTTTTAGCCAATTTTTTTTTTTGCACGGTCTCTCTACATTGTTCCTTAAAGTCCGCATTCCATAAAACAAAATTACCCTCACTAAGGGTGGCGTGGGCCAGGAACTTCCAATCATTAGGGGTGAGCCAGGGCACACTTTGGTTTTCTAACAAGGCTAACCTATAAGAGGGAGTCGGGCCATATTGGGCACATGCATTTTTAAGCTTTTCGACAAACCGGAGGCTAAGCCTCTTATACTCTTGTTGGCCTTTTCCCTGGGTGCGTTGTTCCTCTTCATCCCCTGTATCCTGTTCCTCATCTTCCTTTTCCTCCTCTTCTGATTCATCCTCCTCACCCTCTGAGGTCCTATCTGTCTGGCTCCGAGTTACTGGAAAGGTGAGAACTGATTGATCGCCTGATCTAACCTTAATTTTATTAGGCAGTTTTGGCGTATCCGCCAAGGCCAGTGTGCGGAGTTCATAATCAAGGGACCGCATTTCTTTTAAAAGTTGAAGGTGTTCTCGCCTATGTTGAAGGGTCTCTTGTAAAGGGGCCAGGTTAGGTAAAGGGGGGGGGGAGAATAAACATCTGGATCTGGAGGGGCAGTGGGCCCTTGAAGGGCCGGGCCACAAAAGGAAGGGATTTTCATTAAATTGACCAGCAGTCATATCTAATACAACTGATGGGCAAGACGAGGGGGGCCTAGAGGCATGTTGGAGAACCTCCTCTCCAGTTTTTACAAGATTTAAAATTCCACTATCAAATAGAGAACATTTTAAAACTTCGTTAATCAAATTCCAATAGGAAAACGTGGTAGCAGGAACCTTTTCCGAACCAAAGATTTCATAATAATCTTTTAAACAATCTCCTACTCTTTGCCATCTTTTTGCATCTATGATTCCTTCAAAGGAGAACCAAGGACACACATCCTCTATGAATGAGAAAAATAATTCTAAATCCTTTTTCTTAACCCACGTTCCCCATGTCTTGAAGGTCTCCTTGAGGTCTCACAGAAATAGATCATATGACGATATTGCTTGTCCCATAGTGGGTCACTCACCATGCGCCATCCCCACTCTCCTCCTGGATCTGTCTTTCCACGGGGTCTGTCGAGGCGATCTCGAGATCTCGGACTGTACTTGGCCAAGTTTGCCCAGAGGACAGTGTTCCTTCCTTAGTCAGAGCCTCATGCCCCACGTTGGGAGCCTGTTGTCCCGACCCACAGGACTTCAACCAGGACAATGAACCTAAGCAAGAAGGAATGAAGGGACAAGAGACACGAAGAATGACAGCAAGACAAGGATTCTGATCAAGCATATAAATACGCAAGGGTATTTATATGCTTGGACTTAGGGCGTGCTGAAAAGGTGGTCGTTAGTAGCTGCAGGGTGTTTACGTAGGGCATGGTGAAAAGGTGGGATTCTGTAAACTCAGCCTCAAGAAGTTCCAATGAGATAGTTAAGCCTATTATGTTGAGAGACTTAACTTTTGGCTCCCAACAATCAATATTTAGGAAGTAAAAAGCTATAAAATCAAGTTCATCATGAGGAAAAAACCGAAATGAAAACCAAATTGAGGAGCATTTACAAAAAATGTTTTTCTGTATGTATCAAATGTGACAAAATATTAAAAGTTAATGAAGCTGGGAAAGTTAAATTGATTTCTTTTTTTACTATGGTTGCAACTATCTTTTACATTTCAACTACTTAACAAAAAGAAGGTAGGCCAAGCACCACTGGTGGGTTACACTTGTAACTCTAGCTATTTAGAAATATGAGAACTGAGGAAAGTAAATTGAAGTTAGACTACTTAGGAAAAACCAGTGAAACTTTGATCTCCAATTAACCATTCAAAATCAAGACATGGAAGTTTGGTTTAAATCGTAGACTGTTACCATTGATTAAAAAAAGCTAAAGGTCAGCTCCTTGAATTCAAGCCCCAGTATTCACACACAAACACACACACACACACTCACACACACACACACACAAACACACAATCTCAAAAATAACCAGTGACCAGGAAACAGAAACAAGATGATATTTATTTCATTTCATTTTTGTCATTTATTTTTACATTTAGCTCTCTTTCAGAAGTTAAAGGGGTCATAGAAAAGGAGGCACAAAGAATGAACATGAGCAACACTGGTACACTGGTATTCAATTGGTATTATATTGAAAATGACCTATGCGATTTGTTTTTGGGGAAGAACGGGAAAACAGAAAAAGAGATAAAAATGCACTCAGGGAATTAGAGTTGTGGCTCAATATGAGTGCCATTATTTAGCAAAAGAGCTCAGAGAGAGTGTCCAGGCCCTGGGTTCAAACCTCATTACTAAAACAAAAACAAAGAAAAAAGAAATGTAATCATTACCACACAATTGTAACTAAACCCTCTACAGCACAATAATAATAATAACAATAATAATAATAATAAAAGAAGAAGATGATGAAGAAGAAGAAGGAAGTGGGAAAAAAACAAACCAGTGAGAAAAATTGAGAGAGCAAGGGAAGGACTGACCTTTCAAAAAAGAATATATCTGTATCTAACTTATATGACTGTAACCTCTGTGTAATTCACATATATAATAATCATGCAAGAGAAAAAACAGAAATTTAGTGCTGGAGCCATAACTCAAATGGGAGGTCAGACTAATATGTATGTGATATCAAGGTCAAACCCCTTATCAATTTCTCCTTCAAAAATGGCTCTTCTCATCACTTGTGCTTTCCCTAGCTTATAAAAGGGGGTGCAGTTAAAGAAAGAGAAAGGTAATCTGTCAGGCACAGTACTGTACTTGCAGAGAGCAGTACTCACTAGAACACATGTTTACTAGACCACATGATGTCTCCATGTTTTCTGAAATAAACAGAACTAATTGGGCTTGAATACATGCTCCACTATATACTAGATAGGGACTCAAAATTAATGAAATTCTCTGGATCTCAAATTCTTTTCAGGTAAAGTGAGCATAACAATACATATCTCACGGGATTATGAGATCTGGTTGTCATCAAACATGGAGCGGGTTTTATCTTAGGTGTGTGTGCAACATTCAAACACTGCTGGAAGGAGTATAAACTGGCATGATGTTTACTATATTACTTTACAGTAATACAACATACCTATAATCCTACTTACAAAAGTGGCTGAGAAAAGAGGATCAAGGTTTTAAGTCTGGACAGGAAACTGGATCAGACTCATCTCCAATGATCTCTAAAAAAGCTTGAGGTAGAGTTTGGTTCAAGTGGTAGAGTGCTAGACTGGAGCATAAGCCTCAGGAACACTTCTTAGGCCCTGAATTCAAGCCCTAGGACCAGCACAAACACACACACACACACACACACACACACACACACACAAAATTTGGTGTGTTCCTATCACCCTGCTTAGCAATATATTCCCTCTTCCAAGCTCACCTGATTTGTTTTGTTTTAAAAGGGACTTCCTGTAGCACAGGCTGCTCCTAAACTTACAATCCTCCTGGGTACTGGGAGTACAGGCATGCCTACTATAATTGGCTTCACTCAGTAACAACAACAACAACAAAAGACCCAATGACTGGGAATGTGTTTAGTGGTAGAGTGCTGGCCTTACATGCAAGAAGCACTTGATTTGATTCCTCAGTATGACCTAAGCAGAAAAACTGGAAGTGGTGCTGTAGCTCAATTGGTAGTGTGCTAGCCTTGAGCAAAAGAAATTCAGAGAGAGTGCACAGGCCCTGATTTCAAGCGCCAGCTCTGGCAAAATTAAAAAAAAAAAAAACAAGTGCAAAATGCTGTTTGTTGAAATAAATATGTTGAAGAATTTTTGTACTCACTGGAAAATTGTGCTTTTGGGAATTCATAATGAACTTTGTTAGGAAAAACTAAAATAAATTAATGAAATATTATCTGGCATTGGAAAGGACACAGTGAGATGTAAAAATGATTGCTGCCTATCGTTACTTGATACAACAATGTTACAGATACACTTGCCAGATTGTGATTTTTTTTAAGTATACAATCGTGGGTTTTTTTCTTTTTCAAAATAGTTTTACTGCCAGGCCTAGCTACTAAGAAGACTGAGAACTGTTCAAATCCAGCCAAGGCAGGAAAGTCTGTGACACCTTTATATCCAAATAAAGTTTCAGAAAATGTGAAGTGGAACTGTTGCTCAAGTGATAGAGTGCTAGTCTTGAGTTGAAGAGTTGAGGTATAATGCCCAGACTTAGAGTTCAAGCACCACAACTGACAAAAATAATAATAGTAATAATATTAAATTTATTGTTACTATTAAGGTGTTATATATAAAGGCTACCAATTCATAAGTTTTTTCTTTGCTAAAAGAAATACATATCAATCTTCATTGCCAACAGCCAGGATATGGCCATCTGCTTTCCAGCTGATCTCTGTGTGTAGAGGCAATGTGTAATACGAAGCAATACAAACCATTTCTGCGTATAAATAATTTTTCTCTGCACATCTTGAAAATCAATGCTGACAACATGAAATAAAAAATCCCTAAGTTTAAAACATTCTTCTAGACAAGTTAAAGAAATCCTGATAAGTATTTTAAGAATAATTTCAGAGAGCTTGAACTCAGGGCCTGGGTTCTGTCTATGAGATTTACTACTCAAGATTGGGGTTGCCGCTTTGAGCCACAGTGCCTCTTCCAGTTTTCTCATGGTTAGTTGAACAGAAAAGTTTCACCAACTTTCCTCTCCAACCTGGCTTTGAACTAGGATCTAGAGATCTCAGCCCTCTGAGTAGCTAGTATTATAGGCAATGAGCCCCTGGCACCTGACTTTTTGCTTACCTGAGATAGAGGCCAGTTAATATTAAATGTCAATCATGTTTAACTTTGTAAAATAAAGTTAACTGAAATGACTTCCACTAGAAATAAGGAATCAAATGTGTAGGTGGGTTACAAAGTTCTTACCAAAAGTTACATATTTTCCTTGTGTTTTTTTTTTCTTCCAAAATTGTGTGCTTTCCAGAATAATACCTTATCTTTACTTCCTGGTTTATTTAATTTATTTCATAAATGTCCACAGCTTCTTCAGCCATCATTTATTTATGTGAAGAGCTTTAAAACATCTGTTTTCAGTCTAAATTCCTTGTATGCACCTCTCATCCATATATTCAACTGCCATAAAAACTTGTGAAACAGTAATCATGTCTTATCATTATTGGATATTAATGTGTAATAAAATTTAAGAAAATAAAGAATAACATCAATAAATAAAGCATGATTTTGATAGTAATGCTAAACATAAATATAACGTTGATTATATGCTTAGCAATTTAATAAAAACCTCAAGGAAAAGAAATCACTTTTTTTAGTGCTGATATTATGGTTTAAACTCAGGGCCTTACCTTCTCAATTAAGCTTTTTTCCCTCAAGGGTAGTGCTCTGTATTTCAACCACAGCTCCCCTTGGAATTTTATTTGGGGGATAATATAGAGATAAGAATCTCATGGAATAAAAAAAAAAATTTGTGTCCCTATCTTGGGGTTCATTTCACATAACATTCTCTTATAAGGTTGTATGGTACCATGCATTACTTAGTGCAAGGAGGTTAACCATGGGAACTATGGTTATTTGAGCCTCGCTTATTTCACTTAATAAAATTGTTTCTGCATCTTTCCATCTCCTAGCAAATGGGGCATGTCATTCTCTCTGATGGAGGCCTAGAATTCCATTGTGTGTGTGTGTGTGTGTGTGTGTGTGTGTGTGTGTGTGTGTGTGTGTATCACATTTTCTTGATTCATTCATCTACTGAGAGGCATCTGGGTTGGTTCCATATCTTAGCTATGGTAAATAATGCTGCAATAAACATAGTTGTGTTGGCAGCTTAGTATGGTCTTGTGTGTGATCATTTGGTAAATGCCCAAAAGTGGGATTACTGGGTTATAGGGGAGCTCTAAGTGAAGTCTTGGAAAAAATTATATTAAGTAAAGTAAGTCAGACAAAAGAAACATAGGTCCTATGGTTTCCCTTATTTGGAATAACTAGGGTATATCTGGGACAAGCATAAGAGTTCAAAAGCTGTCATACCACCAGATAAGATGATGTTAAGCGAAGTGAATCCCAAGATAGGGTTTACAATTTACCATGTGATTTTTTTTGTTTTTGTTTTTATTTCCCCCCCCCCCCAAGGTATAACTCCTGTTTTCACTGTATTTAAGGTCGGTGGCCTACATCTTGTATACAGCGTTTCTCTAGTTTGGGGAGGGCAAGGGAAAAAACAAAATGTTTAAATGGGCAGGTTGACCCATTGTAGCAATGAGATGCACACGACACTATGTTAAAAAAGGAACTTTACAATATGAGCAGGGAAGCAGGGAAGGGAGGAGAAGGGGAGTGTAGTTGTGGAGGTGGGAGGGAAGAAAGGGTAGGGGGAAAACAAAGGAGGAGGTAACAATGCCTCATAGAAAATGTACACATTACCTTGCTCATGTAACTATAACACCTCTATACCATATTTTTACAGTAAAAACCTCTTTTATAAAATAGAAAGTGTTATGTACACCAATTATAGTAGCCCACATGTGTAATTCTAGCTGATTGGGAAGCAGAGATGACAAGGATCATAGTCTGAGGCCATGTCATAGAAAAAAACTGCCAAGACAGCCATCTCAACAAATGAGATTTCCATAATGGTTCACATCTGTAATCCTAGCTAATTATGTGGGAGGCATAGGTAGCAAAGTCTCAGTCAATCTAACATCAGATCTGGGCAAAACGTTCAAGACCTCAAGTAATTAAATTGACTAGAAGTATGGTAAAAGTAGTTGAGCTTCTTGATGCTATACAACCAGAGTCCTGTCTAGCAAGCAGAGAACCCCTGAATAGAACCCTTCCACCAAAAAGCCTAAATAACTTTATGCTATTTCAACATCTAATTTTAAGGCGACTGACAGATCCGAGATGATGACATTCTCTTTAAAATTAGCTATTCAAAAGAGACAAAGTTTTTTAAGTTTTGAAAAAATTGAAAAGGAAAATGCATGTGATTTTTGTTAGCTCTATAATTCTTGAAAACATAAAATGTACTCAAGTATTTAATATATATCCATATGTGTGCATATATCCATGTAAGTATGTATATCCATGTATGTATGTATATATATATATATATACACATACATATAAATGGTTCATCTCTTTTCTGTGTAGCCAATGTTACAAATGAATCTGTATAATCACTACTTAAATGCATGAATAGACAAAGAGAATGAGCAGAGAACTCATATTCAGGAAATTATGGCTAGCCCATAAACCTGAAAATCTTTAAATCAGTTTGCATGTTTCAGTTACTGCAGTACAGGTACAGTATGACAACAGTGGGATACCAGGCAGATGAATTAAGAAATGAGAGATACAAATGTTAAAATATTCTTTCTGATGGTTAAGTAGAATTTCTTGTGTGTGTGTGTATTACAATTTCTTGATTAATTTTTCTCTTGAAGGTTATCTGGGCAGTTTCAATAAGAATGGTTGGGTTGAAACCTTTACTATATCCTGGTTTTTAATCTTTCAGATAAATGCCCAGGAGAAGAGGTGCTGGATCATATGGAAGTGGGTAGTCAAAAGAGGGGTGAAGGGTTAAAAGGTAGAAGAATGAACAGGAGAAAAGGGGGGAAATGCAGAGTGGAATCCAATAAATATCCTACAATATTAAGAAGAGTGAAGGAAGAAGTGCATAGAGCAGGGAAAATTAGAATATTGAAAGGGCTGGCATTGATCAAGGTATATTGTACGCATAAAATGCTTTGTTTAATGATAATTCCTATGCTACTTAAAATAATAAGTAAAAATTCATGTCCCTGAACTGTTATGCAATTAGAAACAAAGAATAGAATTTGCTCAGATCAACTCCAGGGTCTATAAGTCTTTTTTGTTAGGATAAGTTTTAGAACAACACTAATGATACATATCACCTGAAGAAAATTTAATGATTTTTAGCTATTTAAATAATCATTTTTGGAGATATAGCTCAAGTGGCAGAGTGCTACTTAGTGAGCAAAGCTGTCAGATAATGAATTGAAGTCTCAATCTCGAACAAAAGTAAAAACAATCAGTAAAATTCAGGCACTTTCCTGGGCACTGGTAGTTCATGAGTTTAATCCTACTTTTAATCAGAAGGCAGAGATCTGGGGAGCTCAGTACAATGTCAGCTTAGATAAGAACATCTGTGAGACTCTCATCTCCAATTCACTGCCAAAGAAAGCTGGAAGTGGAATCATAGCTCAAGTGGTAGAATGCTAGCCTACAGCAAAAAGCTCAGGGGCAGAACCCAATCCTTGAATTCAAGCCTTAGAATCGTGCATATACATACACAAAGGAAGTAAATCACTCAAGTTCTCAATCTTCCATTTCCCTAATCCTAACTGAAATCTTGGACAGAACCCTAAGAGCAACCTTGATGATAATAGTAACCCAATCCTAAAATTAATGGAAAATATATCCTAACAGATACTCATTGTCTTTGAAATGATTTGCAGTGTGCTCCAAATCCTACAGATTCCCTGACTTGGATTCTGAAATCGTTCCCTATTATGAATCAGTAACCTCAAATCTTCATATCATGAAAACTACCGTAGTTTCCACTGATCTTAACTTTTACTGAACTCCTCTATCTCCAAAAAGAAGTTGCAGGTTTACTTCAAATCTACTATCATTCCTAACCCTAACTATAGATCTAAACCTTACTAGAAACCTAATTCTAAATTTAACCCTATTGAACCCTGAATAGGAATATTAGGAAAACTCTGTAGTTTTTGGTAAATTTCACACTTATTTTACTTAAAAGTGTTAGCAGAAATCTCAGTTTTACCTTAAAGCTTACCCTTCCCTAAGCCTAAGTCTAACCTGAACTAGAAAAGCAACCCTAGCCCTAGAACTAATAGCCTTTGGATTATAAAAGCCATACAAATACATTACTTTTTATTCATCCTAACTTTGATTCAACTCATCTCTCTCAAAATAGTTTGCAGTTTTATTCATTATCTAGCCATTTTTGTAACCTTAACCCTAACTGGAATATTGAGGCTAACCCTCACACTGACCATACCCTAATCTTAGTATTATTAGCAGTTTCTTATTTCACATTCATCCTAATTCTAACTAGACTTGTTATTCGAAGATTTACTTTCAGTTTGACCCTAAACATTCCATTTCCCTAATGCTAACACTAACTCCAGCTGGAACTGAAACCTAACTTTCACCCTAATGATAGTCCAATTCTAATGTTTAAGAAAAATACTCTAGTTTTTATTCATTCTAATGAATACTCCAGTTTGCACTCTGGAAATGAGTTTGTTTGTCCTAATTCCCACAAATTTTCTGACTCTTCCTCTGAAGTTATCTTATTCCCTAACATGAACCATTATATTATTTTTCCTCACATTGTCTTATCAGGAAAAATACTGAAGTTTCCAATGATTCTACCTTTTCCTGAACCCCTGTGCCCTAAAACAATATCAGATTTACTTTCCATCAATTCCATTAATTAACTTTAACTCTCAACCTAAACCTGGCTGGAAAACTCTCATTAATCATTACAAGAATGATCACTGAGAAATAAATATAATGATAATGCTCTAGTTACTGTTCAAACTCATATTTTTGCTTCCACTTGTTAGTGAAAACTGAATATTATACTAAAAACTTTCCTATTCATAACACTATTCATAATCAGAACAAAATACTGACCCTAATGGTAATCCAAATTATATGTCAATACTAACACTAACACAAGTACACTAGTTTTCACTCATCCTAACTTGATTCAAATAAGCCTTCCAAAAATTGGTTTCAACTTTTTTTCCAATATCTTAGTCATTTTCTAACCCTAAACTTAATCTTACCTGGAACATTGAGAATAACCATAACCCTAAATGCAAGTAGATTCTAATATTAATAGCAATACTCTAGTTCACATTCATTCTAATTCCTGCCAGGCTTATTCTAAAATTTACCTTCAATTTGACTCTCATTTTTTTTCCTTCACTCTAAACCCAATCATGGCTAGAATCCTAACCATATCCTTGACACTAATGGTATCTCACTTCTAAAATTTATGAAAAATGCTTGTTTTGTGTCATTCTTTACTGAAATTCCACCTGTAATTCTTGAAATAAATTGCAGGTTTTCCTAAACCCTATACATTTTTTCACTCTTAACTCTGAATCTATCTTGTTCCTTAACAGGAATCATTATGTCCATTGATCTCAAATCCTGATATTATGAAATACATTGTACTTCCAATATCCAAGCTTTCCCTGAATTCCTAGAACCTAAAATAAGTTCAGATTTACTTAACATTTAACACATTTCTTTTCTTTTTCTTTTTGTCCAATGTGGGGCTTTAACTCTGGGCCTGGGCATGATCCCTGAGCTCTAGGTCATGAGCCCTCAGCTCTTTAGCTATAGGTGTGCACTTTACCACATGGCCACCGCACCACTTTTGGGTTTTCTGGTGGTTAATTAGAGATAAATGTCTCATGGATTTTCTGCCCTGGCAGGCTTTGAACTGCGATTCTCAGAAATCAGCTTCCTGACTAGCTTAGATAATAGGCATGAGAAACTAGTTTAACCAATTTCTTTATCCTATTCTCAACCCCCTTTAACCAGAAACCTAATCCTAATCACAATCTGATTTAACACCAAATAGTTACTGTAAGGAAAATTGTCTAGATTCTAGTCAACCACACATTTTTTTGCTTCTACTTCTTATTGGAAAACTAAATTTTATACTAAAGCTTATCCTTCCCTAAACCTAATGAGAACAAAATGTAATTCACCCTTTAAGCCAAATTATGTCTGAATGTTTAAAGTAACACAGACACTGGTTTTCATTCATTCTAACCTTGATGCCATTCATTCTTCTTAAAATATGTTGCAGTTTTACACCTTTTTATATCTTACATCTTTTTCTCATGCTAAACCCAGCTCTAACTGGAACACCTTGCCTAATCCTAAACCTACATATAACCGAATCATAATGTTAATAGCAAGCCTCTATTGCACTTTTATTCTCTTGCCCAGCGTGTAGGTCTAAATTTTACTTGCATTTTGAGCCTACATTTTTTAAGTGTCTTTCTATTTCCTGTCAGGTTTTCTTTTTCGTTTTTTCTTTCTTTTTTTTTTTTTTTGGTCGGTCATGGGGCCTAAATTCTGGCATTAGACTTTGTCCCCCACTCTTCAGATCAAGGCGAGCACTCTGCCACTTGAGCCACAGCGCCACTTATGGTTCTATAGTGGTTTATTGGAGATATGAGACTCAAAGACTTTCCTGCCTGGGCTGCTTTGAACTCTGATCCTCAGACATCATCCTCCTGAGTAGCTAGGATTAAAAGCGTGAGCCACTAACGCCCATCTTCATCATGTTTTTAAATTTTATTTTATTGTAAAGATGCTTTAAAGACAGATTAGTTACACGAGTAAGGTAATGGGTATATTTCTTTGTTGAGCATTGTTACACTCTTCTTTGTTGTTCTCCTACTACCCCACCTCCCTTACTCCTCCCTCGCCATGGGTGTAAAGTTCATTTTGAACATAGGGTCTTCTGAGTATCATTGTTGCAATGGGTCATCCTGTATTGAACCTATTTCACTAACCTTAATTCTAATTCTGTCTGGGATCCTAAACCTAACCATAATAAAAATGATAGCTAAATTCAGAAGTTAACAAAAATATTCAAGTTTTTATTCATGCTGTTAATCCACTATACAACTTGAAATAAATTGCAGTTTAGTTTAATTTTTTCTCCAAGTTAGATTATATGTGCATATATAAAGACATAACTTTATGTGAAATACAGAAGATCTTTGGAAGAAGAAGTAATGAAAAGAAAATAGAAGGAGGGAGTATAATCAAATGTTTTAAACATATTATGGAATTGCCACTTCTGACTATTAATAACCATTAACAAAATAACTAAAAATTAATAAAGAACACACTGCCGTTTAGTATTTTTAAGACAGCCATGATATGTCTTGTGAATAAAATACTAGTGTTAGATAAACTTTGTTCATGCATATTTTATATTGTTATTGGTCAATTACTTAACTTAATGAATAAGAGTATATCAAATAAGATTCCATGAAAAAAACATAAAACAGTGTTTTAGCAATTGTTTGAGAAAAAGTTATATTCATGAATTTTAGGAAACTAAATTTCTATTTCCCTATGAAGCAATGATTTAGGTTTACTAATCTAGTTATTTTAGAGAACATAATTTGCATGAAAAACGACTAATGTACATATTGTTTCTTTAATGAGTGATGTTTAAATATTGTCTTTCATTCAAATGAATACTTAGGTTTACTTTTCAAAATAAATGCAATTTTATCTCCTTTTAGAAGTATTTACCCTGCAATTAAATGTATTAGTATGTTCAGGTATTTAAAAGCTAAAATTTCGATGTTTGTTACGTAGCTCTACATATTCAGGGTGACACGATTTTTGTATTCGTAAATGTCTAACCAGTGGGATTTTTGCTTCATCAATATAAATTATCTCATGAGGTTGTTACAAAGGCTCCAGTAACCAGTGTGGTCAAAAACATTTCCTGAATTCTAAATTTTAAATCTAATCATTTTTAGACTTTGATTATATCATTTATTATATCTTCAGAGCAATTAAGCTAAACTAAATACTACTTTTTAAACATTTTGTTCACATTGTAAATAATATCAACACGGATCACAAAGAGACTAATTATTTCAGACTCATCATGTTTGGTAAAGTTAGTGTGAAGAATGTAGAGAGCAGAAGGTTCTTATACTCAATAAATATTTTGGTTAATTTAAATTAAATTAAATATCTGGATTTCTAATTTGGAGGTTAATCACATGGAAAGAGGAAGATAATTTTTTAAAAATAATTACTTTGGGACCATTTTTCTTCTTAAAATATGAAGCAAAAATATCTCTAGGAAATATTTTTTTCAATAAAATGTTTCAACCCTTAGTAAAGTGCTTCATACTTTAAAATAAAGTCTGTCTCAAAATAGAAATTCTGCAACTAATCTAATATATGTTTTCATGCACAAAATTCTGTGACTTCTAGTCTTATGTGATTTTAAATATATGTTATAGTTGTGACATGATCCCTACTTATATTTATACAAACTTCTGTAATTATACAAATCATGCCAATACACACTAACTTACGAAAGAAAATATTCAAACAAAATTATCTTTTTTTTCCTGTCTCCAACAGGGAAGGATGATGTGCTAAAGTATATTAAATGAAAGCACTCTAACAAAGAGTCTATGGAGTGGAAATTTGCAACATGAGGATGGGAACATGAGCACTTTACTTGGCTGAACAGGAATTTTTGTTTCTACAGTACTTTCTTACCTTTTAATCACACAGGAAAAGACATAAAATTTGAAATTCATATGAAGGAATTGCATTACTAAAAGATGTGGCAACCCTGTTCAAAAGCTGGATCTTATCACTAGTTCTTTGTGAATGCTGGCTGATCTATTTCTCTATCATATGTTTCATATTATTAAATATATTAGTAATTGAGCAGTAAGTACATTACAGGAGATTCCTGAAAATCACAGCTATTGCAGTTTAATAATCTGAAGTGAGGAAAAAGATTATATTAATCTCCAATTTCTCCCTTTGCACTTCAATGTGCCAATTAATTTTCAAAACAATCATGTAAGATGTTAGTTTATTTTTCCCTTTTTCTTTATTTTTTTTTCTTTTTTTTTATTGTAAAGCTACTATACAGAGGGTTACAGTTACATGAATGAGGTAATGAGTACACTTCCTCTTGAACATTGTTACCCCCTCCATTGTTTTCCCCATACCATCCTTCCCCGAGGTTCTTTTTTTTTTTTTTTTTTTTGATTGTGATTAAATGAGTACATAATTTCAAAGTCACAAGTTCATTCTAACTTCCCTGGAGCAAATTGTCTACCACAGTCTGTAACATATAACAGTGTTCACATGTTATATACCATATTTGTGATCAGCAGCATGGGGATATTTAGTAGTGGTTCAACCAGATGAGCAGGAGTTCTTTGTTTCTTAAGTCCTGTTAGTTTTGTCGAATCACCTAACCTTTTGGATTTAGCATCCACTTATCAGGGAGACCATGTACCGTTTGTCTCTTCGTTCTTGGCTTACCTCGCTCAACATGATTCCTTCTAGCTCCATCCATTTCCCTGCAAATGCCATTATTTTGTCATTTCTAATGGCTGCATAATATTCCATTGTGTATAGATACCACAATTTTTGGATCCATTCATCTGTGGTGGGGCATCTAGGTTGTTTCCATATCCTAGCTATTGCAAACAGTGCTGCAATAAACATGGAGGTGCATTTGTCCTTGTATATTGGTTCCTGTTGTTCAGGGTAGATGCCTAGAAGTGGTATGACTGGGTCGTAAGGGAGGTCAATCTTTATCTTTCTAAGGACCCTCCAGACTGCTTTCCAAAGTGGTTGTATAAGTGTACATTCCCACCAGCAGTGTAATAGGGTTCCTCTTTCTCCACATCCCCTCCAGCATTTGTCGTTGGCTGATTTGTGGATGTGGGACATTCTGACTGGGGTAAGGTGGTATCTCAGGGTTGTCTTTATTTGCATTTCCTTCACCACCAGGGATGATGAACATTTCCTCATGTGTTTCTTTGCCATTTTTATTTCTTCATTTGAGAAGTCCCTCTTTAGTTCCCTTGCCCATTTAGTAATTGGTTTGTTAGGTTTGGGAGGGATTAGTTTCTTGAGTTCCCTGTATATACAGGATGTTAACCCCTTGTCTGATATATTGCTGGTAAATATTTTTTCCCAATTAGTTGGTTGTCTTTCTAGCTTAGTTGCGATAGATTTAGCTGTGCAGAAGCTTTTTATTTTAAAGTAGTCCCATTTGTCGAGTCTCTCTCCAACTTGTTGTGACCCTGGGACTCTGTTCAGGAAGTTCCTTCCTGTGCCTATTAGTTCAAGTGTCTCTCCTACTCGGTCCTGCAGTAGTTTCAGAGATTCAGGTTTAATGTTAAGGTCTTTAATCCATTTTGAGTTGATGTTGGTGCATGGTGATAGGCTGGGGTCCACTTTTAGTTTTCTGCATGTGGCTGCCCAGTTTTCCCAGCACCAGCGGTTGAAGAGGCTGTGTTTCTTCCATTGTATGTCTTTGGCTCCTTTGTCGAATATCAGCTGGCTGTAGGCCTGTGGATTTATATCTGGATCTTCTATTCTGTTCCATTGGTCTTCAGGTCTGTTTTTGTGCCAGTACCATGCTGTCTTTGTTATTATAGCTCTGTAGTAGAGTTTGAAGTTCGGCATGGATAGCCCTCCCATATTGTCTTTATCCCCTAGAATTGTTTTGGCTATTCTAGGTATTTTGTTGTTCCATATAAATTTTTGGACTGTTTTCTGTATTTCAGTGATGTACGTCATTGGGATTTTAATAGGAATTCCATTGAATTTGTATATTAGTTTTGGAAGTATTACCATCTTTACTATATTAAGTCGACCTATCCAGGAGCATGGGAGGTCTTTCCATTTCCTAGTGTCTTCTGCAATTTCTTTCTTTAACTTTTTATAGTTCTCATTAAATAGTTCTTTTACATCTTTGGTTAGGTTAATTCCTAAATATTTTATTTTTTGGGAGGTTATTGTGAATGAGGTTGCTCCCTTTATTTCCCTCTCTTCCTGTGCGTTATCAGTGTATAGGAAGGCAACTGATTTTTGTGGGTTTATTTTGTATCCTGCTATTTTGCCGAAGTGACTTATGATTTCTAAAAGTTTGGGGATGGAGTTTTTGGGATCGTGGAGGTATAGTATCATGTCGTCTGCAAAAAGGGATAGTTTAACTTCTTCTTTCCCTATGCGGATTCCTTTAATGTCTTTTTCTTGCCTTATTGCCCTGGCTAAGGGTTCTAGGACTATGTTGAAGAGGAGTGGAGACAGTGGGCATCCTTGCCTTGTTCCTGTTTTTAGGAGGATTGGTTGTAGCTTTCCCCATTAAGTATAATATTGGCTATTGGTCTGTCATAAATGGCTTTTATTGTTTTTAGAAATGTTCCTTCTATTCCTATTTTCTCCAGAGCTTTTATCATGAATGAATGTTGAATTTTATCAAAGGCCTTTTCTGCATCTGTGGCGATAATCATGTGATTCTTGACCTTGGCTCTGTTGATATGCTGGATTACATTTATTGACTTACGTATGTTAAACCATCCCTGTGTCTCTGGGATGAAGCCTACCTGATCATAGTGTATTATTTTTTTTATGTGTTTCTGGATTCTGTTAGCTAGAATCTTGTTAAGGATCTTTGCATCTGTGTTCATCAAGGAGATTGGCCTGTAATTCTCCTTTTTGGTTGGGTCTTTGCCTGGTTTGGGAATGAGTGTGATATTGGCTTCGTAGAATGAGTTTGGGATAGCTCCCTCCTTCTCTGTTTCTCTGAAGAGCTTGAGGAGTATGGGTATTAGTTCTTCTTTAAAGGTCTTATAGAATTCTGCTGTGAATCCATCTGGTCCTGGGCTTTTTTTTGTTGGAAGACTTTTGATAGCTTCCTGTATCTCATTATAGGATATTGACTTATTTAATTGGTTAACTTCTTCTTTGCTCAGTTTGGGTAACTTGTATTTCTCTAAAAATGCATCCATTTCTGCCAGATTTTCTTCCTTTAGAGAGTATAGCTTTTGAAAGTAGTCTGTTAGAATTGTTTGGATATCTTGGGTACGTGTTGTGATGTTTCCCGTAGCGTCCCTAATCCTATTAATATGGGTTTCCTCTCTTCTTTTTTTAATTAATCTTGCCAACGGGCCATCAATTTTGTTTATTTTTTCAAAGAACCAGCTTTTTGTTTGGTTTATTTTGGTTATGGTTTTCTGATTTTCTAATTGGTTAATCTCTGCTCTCAATTTGGTTATCTGGCTTCATCTAGTAGCTTTAGGTCCCATTTTTTCTTGTTTTTCTAGCTGTTTTAGTTGCAACATGATATTATTTACTTGGTCTGTCTCCATTCTCTTGATGTGGGCAATAAATTTGCCCCTCAGGACTGCTTTTGCTGTGTCCCACAAGTTTCTTTGTGAGGTGTTTTCATTTTCATTGAGTTGTAGGAAATGCTTTATTTCTTCTCTGATCTCTTCTGTTAGCCAGGCCTTGTTAAGGAGTGTGCTGTTCAATTTCCATGTATTAGAGAAATTTCTGTGGTATGCTTTGTTATTGAGAGCTAGCTTGATTCCACTGTGGTCAGATAGGATACAGGGGATTATGTCGATACCTTTGTATTTGCTTAAGTTCCTTGCATGAACTATGATATGGTCTATTTTGGAGAAAGTTCCATGAGCTGCTGAGAAGAATGTGTACTGTGTTGTTTTAGGGTGAAATACTCGGTAGATGTCAGTTAATTCCGCTTGAAGTATGGCCTCACTTAATTCGGTAGCTTCTTTGCCAATCCTCTGGTTGGTAGACCTGTCCTTTGGTGAGAGTGGCGTGTTAAAGTCTCCTAGTATTATCGTATTGGGATCTATTTTATTCTGTAAGTTTGAGAGCATTTGTTTAACATATCTGGGTGCACCGATATTTGGGGCATATAAGTTGATGATGGTTATAGTCTCCTCTTGGATTGTTCCCTTTATTAATATGTAGTGTCCGTCCTTGTCTTTCTGTACTGATTTTAATGAAAAGTTTATTTTGTCAGATATCAGGATAGCTACACCTGCTTTCTTATTGGAGGCATTTGATTGGTAGATCCTTTTCCACCCCTTCACTCTGAGTTTGTTTGTATGTTTGGCTGAGAGGTGGGTCTCCTGAAGGCAACAGATGGATGGGTCTTGTTTTCTGATCCAGTCCTCAGTTCGTTTTCTTTTAATTGGCGAATTCAGCCCATTTATATTAAGAGAAAGTATAGAGAGATGCATTGTTGTCCCTGCCATTCCGTTTTCCTAAGTTTTTCTTCTTTCCTTTCCTCCTGTGCTTGCTCAGTTAGACTTTGAGTAATGCCTGTTTGGGGCAGGTCCCAGTTCCTGGTTGCTTTCTTCAGGTTGTGTCCCCCTTCTTAGAATTCTTTGTAATGCTGGCTTAATGTTTATGTATTCATTTAGTTTTTCTTTGCTATTAAAAGTTTTCAGTTCTCCATCGAATGTGAATGCTAGCTTTGCCGGGTATATCAGTCTGGGTTGGCAATTATTGGCTCTCAGGGCTCGTATGGTGCTTTCCCAGGCTTTTCTTGCATTCATTGTTTGTGTGGAGAGATCTGCAGTGATTCTAATTTTTTTCCCGTTGTAGTATAGCTCCTTCTTCATTTTTTCTGCATGCAGGATTGTTTCCTTATTATTCAGATCCATCATTTTTACTATAATGTGTCTAGAAGTGTTTCTCCTGGGATCTTGCTTGTTGGGTGTTTGATAAGCTTTTGTGATGTAGTTAAGATGGTCGTTTTTGAGGTGGGGAAAATTTTATCTTGTTAAATAGGTGTTGCATTCCCTTGCTCTGGAATTCCTCACCTTCGTCCACTCCGATTATGCGAAGGTTAAATTTTTTAGCATTATCTGCTTGCTCTTGAATTTCCCTTTGGTTTAATTTGAGTGATTTTTCCATATCTGTCACTTTTTAGTCCAGTTGGTGTATTCTGTCTTCTGTATCTGACACTCTACCTTCCTTTTCATTCACTCTGTTGACCGTGGCTTCTATTGTGGTTTGCATGGTGGAAATGGATCCCTTTATGGATTCAATGTTGGTTCTCAGAGTACTGATCTCACCTCTCAATGAGGTGAGATCAGTATGCATTACCTCTGATTTGGCGTTTATCTCATTTCTTACTGAGGTTTGTGCAGCTTCTATTTTTGCATCCAACTTTTGTTTGATATCCTGTATATCTTTTGATAGTTCATCCTTGTGCTCTTTCAATTTCTGATCCATTTCTCGCTTTATTTCTTGAGTCACTGCCTCCAGCAACCCTTGGATGTAGCTTTTGTCTTCCATTCCTGCTTTGCTCCCACTGGGGCTCTCCCCTGCGTGGCTGCTGGCTTTTGAGGTGAGCTTGCTGTCCTGGGTAGTGGTAAACCTTGTGATTTTTCTCTGTGATTTTCGCATGGGGGTTCAGGAGACTGCTCTTCAATCTTGTTTTGGTGTGTCTGTCTTTGCTTGGTTGCTGATTCTGTATTGGTAGAGAGAGTCTGTGCCTGATCTGGATTCTGTTGGGAGCCTATTTCCAGCTGCTATTCTGACTTACTTAGGATTCTCAGCTCTCTGCTGTAGATTGCTGGCAATTCCCGCCTTTGGAAGGGTTGAGCAGCCTAGACTGCTTGTGTTTGCTCCTGCGGGTGCTCTTGGGAAGATCAGATGCTCTGGATGCACTCTCCCAAATACTGGAGTCTGCTATGGGCTCCTGATGTGTTTTTGTTTGTTTGTTTTGGGCTGGTTGTGGGCTTTAACTCTAGGTTTGGGTGCTGTCCCTCAGCTCTTCAGCTCAAGGCTGGCACCCTACCATTTGAGCCACAGCCCCACTTCTGACCCTTTTTGCTTTGTTCAGGCGCCGGTCCCCGGGCCTGGTTCCGGCCCTAGCCTGGAGCGTGCTCGTTAGGCCTGTGCTAATGTGTATACCACCTAGGTTATGCAGCCTGGAGGACACAGTTCAAATTTCTTCTACTGTTGGTAGTCTTGACCCAGGGGCGCTGTTCCTGGCTAGGGCATTTAAGCCCCCTTCCAGGGGTGCTCTTGCTCTGGCCTGGCCAGCAGAGTGTGCTCCACCGGCTGGTGGAGCTCTCGAACAGTTCCCAGTTTTAGTGGGTCCTGTGGTCCGGGTGTTGGGGTAGGGAGTCTAGGTCAGGGTCTGGGGATTCCCTCCAGCTCTGGTCTCCCTTGATGGATTCACTGTCCCCTGTGGGGTACTCACCCTGTAGGTCGTCAGTTGTTGTTGCAATCCGAGTTCGGTTGGGGTGGTTGCGGGCTGGGTTGGACGGCCCCCCACCGGGTAGTTGCGATCGCGATTGGGTGGGTGGTCTGCCGACAGGTCCCTTTGTCGCGCTGCTGGTGCCGGGCGGCTTTGGCGGGATGGAGCCTCTCCGCTCCGGTGGAGAGTGATGGGTGGGGGTTGGATCCTCGTGGAGACTCCCGGCTGGTAGGTTTCTCTGTTCCTGGTGATCCGCTGTTCTGCAATCCGGTACCTAGTGATCTGCAAGCAGCCCCCTGTGTCTCTGTGGCTCTGGCAGCCCCCGCCGGGCCGGCTGGCCGGCGGCTTGGCGCACTGCCGCGCGGCCAGTAAAGGTTGGGGGAGGGGTCTTCGCTCGTCTCTGTTCTGAGTTTCTTCTTTTCCTCTCTTTCTTTTTTTGTTATTTTCCACCTCTGGTTTTTCTCTGAGTGTTCGTCTTTTTGTTGTTGTCGGTCTCTTGGGGAGATTAAATGTTAGAACTCGAACTCTCTTTTTGGTTGGAGAGAGCTGTGGCGTTTCCCTACTGCCCCGTCGCCATCTTGGTCCGGAAGTCTATTTTTCCCTTTTTAATTAGAGATTAAGCAAGTGTGTTTTTGCAGTAGAAAGTGATGACAGTGGTATCAGAGCTCTGGTAAGGGCACCTTCTCCTTAACAAGTAATGCTCTACGGACTGGAAATATAGAAGCCACACTAAAATTCTCTCTCTCTCTACACACACACACACACAAACACACACACACACACAAACAACACACACACACACCGCTGCCACCCAGACACATCAGAGATATGTTCCATTCCCTTGTAATGATAGTTGATTGATGTTTGCTGCATTGCTTTATCTCAGCTTCAAGAACTTCCCTGGACCTTTATCTTTCCCCGAGATCAAGTCCCTAATTCTTAGTATACTGTGTGTCTGTGTATTCACAATAGGTTCCTGGCTGCTTCAGGCCAATTAATACCCTCAATACAGTATCCTCAAACTTCACATCCAAGTCAAACTCCATGAATTTATACACTGTTGCAAAATACTAAAATTTATTGGATGTAGAAACCAAGAGAACACCCACCTTGTTACTATAGTAGCAATTGACATCATGAAAGTAGAAGAATATTGATCAAGAACTGAGGTAAGAGAATGGGAGAATGTCTAAAATGGAGAATACTGGATGTGTATTACAGATACAAAATCATCATCTATAGGCTTATTTATTGAAAACGTCATTATATATTGAAATCACTATTTACAAATACAGTTTTCCAGTTACTTTGCTTACCTATCACTTCTGATCACAAATCCGCTCATGAATTTTTATAGTACCTTTGAATAAATGACACGATTTGCATGTATCATCTTAAAAAAAGACAGTATGATTTTACATCTTCCTTTCTATATGACAAGCCCTTATTTTTTGTTTCCCTGTTTGCTAAATAAATATATTCCTGAAAACAGGATATTCACATCAAATCTGGGTGTAATTTTTATTTTTTAAATTTGAAATATAAACTTTGTTATGACTAGTCATTTTCTAAAGATGAGTGATATTCATGAACACTAATATGTTGGCGCCTTTAAGTAAATTGAGACTTGATGTGGTATGATAGTTCTTGTGTCTAATTGACATAACCATTAGATGATTCATGTATAAACATGTGCATTGCACTTTTTTATTTTTATATATAAAATAGTCCCCAAGGATATACTTTAAAGTGATAAGGGGGGGGGTTGTCTCCATGTTCCATACTTTATATTTATTTCAGTAAAAGTACTAGAAATAAATGATGTTTACTGGAACAATATAAAAGAACATATTTTCTTTAGAACGTATTTCTAAAGATAATAGATTTATTGTTTAAAGAATAGAAAAGAGTAAAATAGGTTTCTTGCTTGAGACTGCATAAATTACATATGAATGTAGCTCCTGATGAGACTCAGAGATAAATTCATATTAATATTACTGAGATTTATATCACAATATAAGCAATATAGGTATTTTAAGGATTGGGTCATTCCAAGCCCTAGATACCTAATGGATGAAGAATGGTATTGAAAATAGCAGAGGAAAACAATTCAACATGCAGATGTTATGATTTCACAATACTAATACAAAGAAAATGGATCATTTGCCTTTCTGAAGAAGAATGTTTAGCCAGTAATTTCAGTGAAAGGCATCAGCGGTAATCAGTCTAAAGTCTTTTCCTCCAAGATATCCAAGAGTACTATACTCATCCTCTGAAGAATAAATAAGAGTTAATTAGCTTTGCTTAATATTAATTTACTTGTAGCAAATAGGTTAAAATGTCTACATTCTTTCTTTCAATGTAATAACTTACATTTGTTTTACATAAACTCTAATCCCCCGAAGACCACCAGAGACCTCAACCAATGCAAATAACAAAGGCGTCTTTTATTTGCAAGTTCCAGGCTGCAAATAAAAACAAAGCTCTGTGCAATCGGTAACCCATGACACTAAGAGACCCCTAGCATAGAATCAGCACAGTTTTTATAGTATTGAACAAACAACTTTAAGGAAGTTTTACATGAGAAATTACATGATTGATTAACATTTTAAGCAAACTAAGCTATACATATATGATTGGCTAATATCATTGAGGTGTTATTGACAGGAAGTGTCTGGCCACTGGGTCACCGTGTCCTGCATGGCCACCCAATGTTTGGTCAATGCATATGGAAAAAATTCCTGTGGCTTTCCCAAGGATTGTTTATGTCTCAGTTGTTCAGGAATTGATTTTCTTTTTGTGTCATTTCTGGGTCCAACCCATGGTTATTTTCATAATTCATACCTCACAAGATGGTTGCTAGCTTGTAATGAAGTTACTTAGGACTTCATTGTGCCTCATTATGCTTTAAGCTCTTCACATTTTATATTATTACTGTCTATTCATACAAGCCTGAAATCACTATTTCAAAGTAACACAAACAGAAAAACAAAAATAACTTGATACAACCATCACAAATCCTAAATTATGTGAAAAAAAATCCACAATATAATAAATGAACCAGAGGAAGAGGAAAAACAGTGGCAGAATAACAACAGAAAATTACCCTAGATTTCTCAAATGAAACAGAGATTTAGAGTCCTAGAAGGTAATCCATTTCTAGAGTGTCACACCAAGTTAGGTATAATTATATATAGATATTCAATTCAAAAGAATATTTTATACTGTCTTCACAAGAAAACAGAAATCTATGAAGTTACCCAACCAGGAAGGTGACTGCTGTGACTCTGTTGGCCAACATATTCAAAAACACAACTGCAGTGTGGAAATGAAAGGGCCACATGGGAAAAAAAAATCATGAACAGAGACAGTCACATATAAACATAGACACAATTCACCTTACCACTGGATAATCGGAATTGTCGTTGGAACCACAAGTATTAATTTGAAAACATCTCTCACAACTGATCTCTTCTACCTACACTTAATGGTCTAGACAAAAACCTAATTACAGAGAAACAAATCACAACAGAAGACCAAAGCAACACCTGGCAAATCATCCAAAAACATACATAGTCACCTATTAAGATCATATATCCCCCAAATGAAAGCCAAGAAATACTTCAAATGAGCAGAACAAATCAGAAAAATATGAGAAAAGTCATGCCAAGGTAATACAACTCACACAGTAAATAAACAGGCATTAGAACAATCAGTTACCTAGAAGATAGTTTTCAAAATACATTACAAATACTGCTGAAAAATGTGATTAATGAAAAGATACAAAACCTCTACAAGGAAATTTGTGAACAAGATAAGACCAAGCAAAGATCAGTAAAATAATTCATCGAGACTCCAAACACAAAGAAAAACAAATTCTGAGAAGGCAAGAGAGTCCAATGGAAAAATGGATGCCTAGATTAAAGATATGAGAGAAGACACAGCTAAAACACATACCTCCCAAGTCCCCACCCATCTGTTTATTGGGTGGGGGCGTGGAAGGTATACAAGACCTAAAATAAAGCTTTATTAAAGAGATAGAAGCCCTAAAACAATAACCAATTGTAAGACAGGGAAATCACAGAGATAGGCTCATTCAGATAAGAGAAGCCTTTAGAACACCAAACAGAGTATACCAGAACAGAACAAACCACCATCACATCATAATCCATTACAGGATCATTAGACATCAATGAAGGGATTCTTAAATCTGTCAGGAGAAAAGACTGATCATTTATAAAGGATATACAGTCAGAATAAATACAAATTTCTTAGCTGATATGGTAAAAAGAGGAGCCTCGCATTATATATGACAAACATTAAAGGCAAACAACTACCAACTGTGAATATGGTCCCAACCCAAACTCTCCTTTACATTAAAAGTATATATAAAAATATTTCATGACAAAGAAATCTTGAAACAATATATCTCCACCAAATCAGCAGGATAGAAGTTAATCAAATATATCCTACATAGAGAAGATCATGAAGAAAAGGTACTGGTTATATAAAATGCTCCCTACCAGTGAACAAGGTAAATATATTGAGAGTAGATGAGACACAGAGCCAAACAGCAGGTGAATAACATAGCAGGACTTATGAGATATTTCACAGACTTAACTCTCAATATTAATGGACTTAACTTTCCAATTAGAAAACAGACTAAATAATAGTATAATAAAACAAGATGCATGCATGTAGTATCTACAAGAGACACATTTTATTGACAAAAACAAACATATACTCACACTGAAAGGCTGGAAGGAAAATTTTCAAGCAAAGAACACCATAAACAGGCCACAGTAAAATTACTAACATAAGATAAAATAGAATTCAAAATAAAATTACTAGGACGAGACATTATATATTGATAAAGGTACATCTCCATAAGGTGGATATATCAAGTCTAAGTATCAATGCCTGGAGCACCCCACTTCATCAACCCAAAACTACTTAACCTAAAAACAAATCTCAACACATCATTGAAATTCATGGATAGCTCATCCAGGAAAAACTCAACCAAGAAACTGAAGACCTAAATAAATACATTGAACGCCTAGCCCTCACAGACATCTACAGAATATACATTCAGCATCAGTATACACATTCTTCCCAGCAGCTCATGGAAGCGTCTCCAAAATAGAACATATCCTATGTCACATAGAAATTCTATCCAAATTGAAAGAAAAAATATTTGAATTCCCATATCTTGTCAGACCACAGCAGAATAAACTTAGAATTAAAAAGCTAAAGCAAAAAAAATTCCCAAACTCATGAAGACTGAACAACACATTGCTGAATGACCAGTGAGGCACTGAATACATTAGAATGAAAATCAGAAAGTTCCTGAAAATTAACAAATTGAACACCCCAAATACCAACTCCTCTGGGAAACAGTAAGTGCAGTATTTAGAGGAAAATTTATAGCTCTAAGTGCCTATATCAAGCAATTGGGGAAATCTGAAGTCTGTATATTAATTGTATACCTGAAAATTCTTGAAAACAGGAACAAGCTCAAACCCAAAGCAGAAGACAGAAATAAATAAAAATAAATAAATCAGAAATAACTAAATAATGACAAACTAAAACATAAAAAGATCAACAAAACAGAATTGGTTGTTTCAATAAATTAACAAACTTGACAAACCCTTACCAAATCTAAGAAGAGAACTTACATAGATAGAAAGATAAATAGAAAGTCCACAGAATGGGAGAAGTTTGTTACTTACTCTGCAACAGGCAATGGCCATACAACTCAAATATATTTAGAGCCCCAAAAGTTAACTGCCCCCAAAAAACAAATCTTCAAAGAAACAACCCTCTTAATAAGTGGGCTAAACATTTAGAGAGACCTCTCTGAAGAAGAAATATGAGTGGCCAATTGAAACATGAAGAAATATGCAACATTTCTAGCCATAGAAATACAAATAAAAGCAACATTGAGATTCCACCTCCCCCCAGTTTGATGAACATTATGAAGAAAAGTAATAATAACAGAAGCTGCTGAGCCATACGGGAGCTCTATGTGAAGTCTTTTGAGGAACCTCCATACTGCTTTCCAAAGTGGTTGAACAAGTTTACATTCCCACCAACAATGAAGTAAGGTTCCCTTCTGTTCACATCCCCTCCAGCATCTGTTGCTGTTAGAGTAATTGATTTTTGCCATCCTAACTGGAGTGAGGTGGTATCTCAATGTTGTTTTGATTTGCATTTCTTTTATGGTTAGGGATGTTGAGCATTTCTTCATGTGTCTATTGGCCATCCTTCTTTCTTCTTCAGAGAAGTTTCTCTTTAAGTCTTTAGCCCACTTATTTATTGGGCAGTTGTTTCTTTGAGGATTTGTTGTTGGGGGATTTAATTTTTTGAGTTCCAAGTATATTTTAGATATGAGACCCTTGTCTGTCCTAAGGCTAGTGAAGATCTTCTCCCAATACGTGGGCTTTCTATTGATCTTGCTAGCTATGTCCTTTGCCATGCAGAAGCTCTGCAACTTCATGCAATCCCATTTGTCCAACCTTTCTTTGATTTGTTGTGTTTCCGGGTCTCTATTCAGAAAATTTCGGCCTGAGCCAAGGAGACCTAGGGTTTCTCCTATTCCATCCTGTAAAGTTTTCAGAGTGTCTGCTTTGACTTCGAGGTCTTTGATGCATTTGGAGTTGACTCTGGTGTAGGGTGATATGTAAGGATCTAGCTTTAGTTTTCTACAAGTAGTTAACCAATTTTGCCAGCACCATTTACTGAAGAGGCTGTCTTTTTTCCATTCTATTGTTTTAGCTCCCTTATCAAAGATTAGATGGCTATAGGTCTTTACGTTCATTTCTGGGTTTTCAATTCTATTCCATTGCTCCTGAGGTCTGTTCTTATGCGAATACCAAGCTGTTTTGATTACTATGGCTTTATAGTAGAATTTGAAATTTGGTATTGATATTCCTCCAGCAGTGTTCTTTCCGTTGAGGAGCATTGTTTCTATTCGGGGTCTTTTATTGTTCCATATGAATTTTTGGATTGCCTCTTCTATTTGCTTGAAGAATGAGGTTGGAATTTTGATAGGTATCACATTGGATTTGTAGATAGCCTTGGGAAGTATTGCCATTTTCACGATGTTAATCTTTCCAATCCAGGAACATGGTAGGTTTTGCCATTTTCTAAGTTCTGTTTTAAGTTCCTTTTTCAAGATTTTAAAGTTTTCATCATAGAGGTCCTTCACTTCTTTGGTTAAGTTAATTCCTAGGTATTTTATTTTTTATGGGACTATTACAAATGGAGTTGCTTTCCTAATTTCAGCCACACTTTTCTCATTGTTGGCATACAGAATAGCCATTGATTTTGCGGGGTTAATTTTATACCCTGCTATTTTGCCAAAGTTTTGAATCAGCTTGAGTAATTTCGGAGTGGAGTCTATGGGATTCTTTAAATACAAGATCATGTCATCTGCAAAGAGGGAGAGTTTTATTTCTTCTTTCCCTATTTGGATCCCCTTTATGTCTGCATCTTGTCTTATTGCTGTAGCTAGGCATTCTAATACTAGATTGAAGAGAAGTGGAGATAGTGGACAAGACCACACTAAAGCTACCAGCACAATTATGTTTATTGCAGCATTATTTACCATAGCTAAAATATGGAACCAACCCAGATGCCCCTCAGTAGATGAATGGATCAAGAAAATGTGGTATATATACACAATGGAATTTTATGCCTCCATCAGAAAGAATGACATTGCCCCACTTGTTAGGAAATGGAAAAACTTGGAAAAAATTATATTAAGTGAAGTAAGCCAGGTCCAAAGAAACATAGGTGCCATGGTTTCCCTTATTTGCAATATCTAGTATATTTATCATTCAAGCAGAAAAGGTCAGATAATACGATGTTAGGAAAATGAATCCTTAGATATGTATTTTAATGTTTTTTTTCCTTTCATGCATTTGTTTCTAACGCCTTTATAAGATTATCTCTTTGTAGCTTTGTATGTCCCTCCCCCACAGTATAACCTCTGCTTTCACTATATTTGATGTCAGTATAACTTGTAGAGGAGGTGGGGAAAAACAAGTCGTTTAAGTATACAGGTGGACCTGTTGCAACAATGAGAAGTACAAGTTGTCATGTCGAAAACGAGCTTTACAATGTTGGTGCAGGGGGGGGAAGCGGGGAGGATAGGGTGAGGGGTTTGGGGGGGAGGCTGGGAAGGGATGTGAAGAGTAAACAAAGGAGAAGCCTGCAATGTTTGATAAGAAATGTACGCATTAACCTGCCCATGTAATTGTAACCCCTCTGTACAGTGTGTTCACAAAAAATAAAAAATAAAATAAAATAAAAATAAAAAAATAAAAAAAAGAAGGTCAACAACCCAAAAAAAAAAAACCAGAAGCTGGTCTGGTGGGAATATAGCCGAAAAAGAATGTTACTACATTATTGGTTGAAAAGTAAACTTGTTCAAATACTACATAAAGAAGTATACAGGTTCCTCAGAAGGTCTCCCCTATGACCCAGCAATCCCACTACTGGTCATTTACCCAAATGACCACAGACAAGGCCACACTAAAGTTACCATCACAGCTCTGTCAATTTTGCATTATTTATCATAGCTAAGATATGGAACCAACACAGATGCCCCTCAGTAGATGCATCAATCAATCAAATGTCATATATATTCACAACAAAATTCTATGCTTCAGTTAGAAAGAATGGCATTGCCCCATTTGTAAGGAAATGGAAAGACTTGGAAAACATAATACGTCAAACAAGCCACACCCAAAGAATCATAGGCTACATGTTTTCACTCATTTAAAAAAACTAGAATATGTCTAGGATATTCTTATAAAAGATCACAACAGCTCAATAGCTATATGCATGTCACCATAGAAAATGATGCTTATTGAAATGAGCTCCAAGAAGTGGATACAAGGTAATTGTATAGTGAACTGACTTTAGTTATTTATATTTGCTTTTTCCTTTTGGTTTATTCCCTGTAGTCACTGTTTTTGATATCTGTACCCTTTGTCTTAAACAAAAGTTTATCTGATTTGGGGAAGGGAAAGGAAACCACAGAAATGGTCTGACAAAGATTAACCAAAGCAACAGTGATATACACTAAACCCAATGTTAGAAATGAACTTTACAACTTTGGGGAAATGGGATATCAGAGTTTGGAGAAGCAGGAAAAAATGAGGAAGTGGTAACACTGTAAAAAACAAGTACTTATTACTTATGTAACTGTAACTCACCCCTTGGAATATCATCTTCATAATAAAAAAAATAATAGAGCTGGCAGGAAGCTCGGCCTGACTTCTCTGTCATTCTCCCTAGGACAATGGGTGCTATTCTGTCCACTTCTTGTGGTGGGAAGTCCACTTCTTGTCAGTCATAGTGCTTGAACTCTGGGCCTGGGCACTGTCCCCGAGCTCCTCAGATCAAGGCTAGCGCTCTACCACTTGAGTCACAGCACCACTTCCAGTATTCTGGTGAATATTTGGAGATAAGAGTCTCACAGATGTTCCTGCCCAAGCTGTCTATAAACCATGGTCCTCATAACTCAGCCCCCTGTGTCCTTAGGATTATAGGCCTGAGCCACCAGCACCTGGCTTAAATGTAATTCTGAAGCTATTTCTCTCTTTCTCTCTCTCTCTCTCAAACTTATTTAATGGGTGCTGGAGGAGGTGGCCCAGCATCCCCATGTGGCTGGAACCAATGTGGCCCTCTCATTCTGGAGGTGGGCTGTGGGTAGGAGTTATCTTGCTCAGTCTGTTTTTCCAGCTCCATGAGGTAAGCCCCTCTGTGTTCTGGCTAGACTGTGACAGTTATTCATTGTCTATCTATCTTTACTGGACTCAGTATTGTGTTCAATATCCTTTTCTAGCAAAAATTTCTGGCTAAAATTATGATACGTAGTTACGGAATGAAAAAGTAATGCCATCTTAAGAAAGTCATTTAGGGCTCTGGGAATGTAGCTTTACAGTACGGTGATTGATTAGCATGCATGAAAACTTCGGTTCAATTCCTCAGTACCATATAAACAGAAAATCACTGAAAATGATGCTGTGTTTCAAGTGGTAGAGGGTTAGCCTTGAACAACAACAACAAAAATAGTTGAGGAATAATTCCCTATCCCTGAGTTTAAGCCCCAGGACTGGCAAAACAACAATAACAACAACAAACATTTAGTTCGTAAATGCAAAATAAACAACTCATACTTGGAATATATAACTGCTCCTTCCATACTGATAACTGACAATAATCCCTAATTCATGTACTTTACCTATATTAGTATACAATTTTGAAAACAAAAAACAAAAAATTTGTTCATTAAGTCACGGCAATTAATACCAGGAATTTGCTTAGATGTCAGGTGAAGATTAATTCTGGAAATTCAAAGATTCCAGGCTTTTGAGTTGTCACTGCTAATCAGAAGAGTAGCATAAGTGAGATTTGGAAATCTTTTTGATAAGTCATGGCACCAAAAAGGCAGAGGCTAATTAATAGTTTTTACAGAAGAGAAGGAATAACTCCAGATGGAAGGAATAAATGGTAATAACTAAGTTATACCACAAAATGTTCTAGGGAACCATTTTTGGTTATTAAAGAACTAGTCATCAACTAGGCTTATTCCTCATTGCCTTTAGCATTATATTAATTAGGATAATTCTTAATGTCTGTGTGATAAGTTGTATATCCTTCTATGCTGTACTTTCATACCTGAACTCCTTTGTTTTCTAAAAATCTCAGTCTTTTATATTTCTCTATGAACAATTTCTGATACTAAGTCGACAAATGCAGACAGCAGAGGATGCTAATGTAAGAGTCTCATAACACATGAATCATTAATGTAACAACATGGAAAAGGAGGACAAATTTATTGCTACCTCGATTTTTCTGAAAAGTTGCAATGTCATCATTTGATTCAAATTTCCATTCTTTGTCTACATAGTGTCAATAAGTGCACATAAATGCAAATATAAGATGGATGCTGGTGGCTCACACCTGTAATCCTAGCTACTCAGAAAGTTGAGACCACAGGATTGTGGTTCAAAACCAGCCTGGTCAGGAAAGTCCATGAGACTCTTATCTTTAATTAACCACATTAAACCCAGAAGTGGTGCTGTACCAAAAGTGGTAGAGTGCTCAACTTGAGATGAAGAACTGAGGGACAGAATCCAGTATCAGAGTTAAAGACACATGAGCAACAAAAAAGTGCAAATATGACTTTAAGTTTCCCCAAAAGGAATGACAAAGTCAATAGTAATCTTCACAAGTAGAAAAAATAATTCCAAAATGATTCAGTGCACCTACTTTTGTTGAGTTATTTAAGTTATGGTTTCTTTGCTTGACATATTCTCTTCATTTAAAAAATGTCAAATATTAGATTTATAATAAACTTCATCTAATATTTCTTGGTTCCATAGAGAAATCCGAGGGGAAACAAAGGAGGAGGCTACAATGCTTGTTAATAAATGTACTCATTATCTTGCCCATCTAATTGTAATCCCTCTATACAGTATTTTCACAATAAAAAATAAATAAAAGTTAAAAAAAATAGATGTCCATACAGTTGAAGTCACTTGGATTTATTATTATCTCAGTTCAAAGCCAACCCAGGCAGGACAGTCTAACTCTTATATGTAATTAAACACTAAAAAAGCCAGAAGTGGAATTTAGGCTCAACCAATAGAGTACTAGCTTTAGGGGCAGGTGGGCAGGAAAGACAACTGTACAGGGACAGGGTCCACCCTCTGGGTTCAAACCCCAAAACCAGCACAAACTAAACAAACAAACAAGCAAATGAAAAACACCATGTTTCTTTGTGACCATCATTAAAGCACTGGTTTGAGAAGAGGCTCCTTTTGCTGATCATACTCTCTGGATCCTGCTTTTTGGAGTCCTTATTGCTATGGAGACCACAGAATGAGCCTAAAGCATTGGGTAACTGACTCCTGCAACAGGAGAATCATCTCAGGAGTGAAATATCCGTGCAAAAGTCTCTTTAAAACCCCCATATCTTTGTTTCTTTGCAGGAGAACACTTTTAAGACAAAGTTATTTCCATTTATTATATGCTGGCCTTCAAATGGCATATTGTTTCCTTTTGTTATACTCTCAACTAGAAGTTTACAGAAAAGTTATATATAAGTAAAGGACACACTTGAAAAAGTCAGGGACAGTTTCCTTCAGGCCTTGGATTCTTTTCTTGTACCGTATAAAGGACAGCACAAATTACCTTGAACTTTGTCATTTTTCTATGTTCAATTCCTCTCTTGGGCTCAGTTTCCACTTGCAATAAAAGTTCCTTCCACTTACTTCCAGTAACAATCGATGGTGCTACTCCAGGTAAAATGAATGTTTTCTGGCTTCATTGAAATAGCACAAGTATATCTTTGGACATGAGGTAACATGTGTTTCAGAGATAACTTCATAATGAGAAAATATGGAATTTGCATGGCTTATCAAACCTTATTCATGTACATATGGCCATATAAGATGATGTTAAGTGAAATGGAACCGAAGATAGGGACACAACTTGCTTTTTCTTTCTTGCTATTTTTTAATGTATCTAAAATGTAGTATGTGATTTTTTTGTTTCTCTTCTATTTTCTTCCTCAATGGTATATAACCCCTGTTTTCACTATATTTATTGTCAGCTACCTGCATCTTGCATATACATTTTTCTAATGCGGGGAGGGGAAGGGAAATAACAAAATGATTTAACAAGTATACAATATGGCCTATGTAACAATGAGTTGTACAAGGCACTATGTAGAAAATTAGCTTTACAACTTGAGGAGGGGAGAAGGGAGTTGGGTTGGTGGGGAGGAAAAGGATTGTAGAAGAAATACAAAAGAGGAGGTAACAATGCTTGATAAATAATGTTCTCATTAACTTTCTTATGTAACTCTAACCCATCTTTAAACCATTTTTACAATAAAAAACATGAAAAAAACATCCTGGACTACTTTAAGCTCAAATTTCCTAAGTGCTCTGTTATTAAGACCAATTTTATGTGGGAAGAATGTTCTCTGAAACATTTTTTGTGAGTGTGTGTGTTGTGCATTATTTCCCAACTGTACATAAGTTAGCAGTAGAAGAAACAATAGGAATAATAGGAGAAAAAGAAGTTTTGTGCTTAAGTATAATGGTTCAATACACTATAGAAGACTCTTCAAATAAGACAACTTTGAAACAATAAATCCAAGGCCAGTATGTAGATCTACGGGAGTGATATAGAGAAACATTACTACTAAGTGGAACATGAAGGATGAGGCCACTCTTGTTTTCTACTAGATCTAAATCATGGTAGTTAATCATGAAAATTTGTAAAAAGTAGAACAGAAGAGTAATTCTGGTTCCAAAACAAGTCAGATATAAGAGCATGGACAACTGTGAAAAAAGTCCATGTTGAGAGAGCAGGAAATATAGCAGCAATGAACTGGTGGATAAGATCACATTTCTTTTTCTTTTTTAGTTAGTTAGTTTGTTTGTTTGTTTTTTGATGGTTGTGGGTTTTGAACTCTGGGCCTGGGTGATGTCCCTCCCCTCTTCAGCTCAAGGCTAGAGCTCTACTATTTGAGCCACAGTGCCAATTCCAGTTTTCTGGTGGTTAATTGGAGATAAGTGCCTCAGAAAACTTTCATACTGGTGCTTGATCTGAACTGCAATCCTCAGATCTCAACCTCCTGAGAAACTAGGATTATAGTTTTGAGCCAGCAGTACCAGACTTAAGATCACATTTCTAGCAGTGTACACTCAGGATATGTAATGTGTATGTTCATCTATCTTTGTATGAATTCTTGAGTTAAAATCTAGGCTACAGGTTAGACTTTACATTCACAAAAATGTTTGTAGTTTAAAACCATACTCCTGGAAAAAATTAAAACTAAGAATGTAAAAGAGTCTGGAAAGTTTAGTTTGCATCCAGCCTCGGCAGAACAGTCTTTGCAAAACTACCTATAATTAACCAGCCAAAAGCTGCATTGGACGAATGGCTCAAGTGATGGGATACTAGTTATGAGCAAGAGTGCTGAATAATAGCCTGAGGTGTTCGCATACATACATACAAACATTTACATACATATAGAAGTACTTATATGTGTGAACACACATATGAAACAACTCTCACAATGTGTAAAATAGTTAGAAAATAATAGAAAATATATCCTGAGTAAGACTATAATCAAGTGATAATTTTTAATATTAGAAAGTCGTCAAGTGAATTTTCAACCCAAAAGCTTGAGACTATTACATAAGTAGAGACCAGAGATAGAAAAAGAGCCAAGTAATAATTATTAAAGGGATTGGATCCATGGAAAAATGAATCAGAGACCCCTGCTGGTGCATCTGAAAATGTTCTTATCCTGTGTCAAATGTTAGAACATCTTTGAAAATTGTACAGAAACAGTTTGAGCAGTCAGTCGTGGATAAGATCATCGGAGAAGTTCAGAATTACTAGTATGTTTCTCGATTAAATAAACCAACAATCTATGGCAGGACAATGTGATACAAGTCTGGAATTCTAGCACTCAGACTAATACAGGAGATTAGAGAGTAGATTAAATAGTAATATCTTCCCTGGACTAGGTAGTATAATTTTGCCTCCATAAAACAAACCAAAGAACAAGAAAGGAATTGACAGTTGGAAGTTTGGGCTAATTTTGTCATTATGTTTTGAGAAGTCAAGTTTCCTATTGAAATGCAACTCATATATCATCCTCAGAAATGTTTTAAATGCTCTCTTCATTACAGAATACTTCTAGATGCAAAATAAGTCAGGATTCTGAACCAAAAATTTGAAAAATTTAGCATCATTCTGTTGGATTCCAAAGAAATAATGGAAGGATTACAAAAGCTTAGGTCTGGACAAACAGCAAAGTTATCTAATGTAGGACTTTGTAGACCTTACTAAATTATCATTTAGATTTATATCTTTTGCTTGTAATTTCATATTCTATAGGATACCACAAAATACTTTTTAAGTAGAAGTTTTCATTTGCAAATTCACAAATGATTCTAGCATTCTATTTGTCTAGAATATTCTTTCAAGAGAGTTGAAATTAAGACTTAATTAATAGATAATTCCAACAATTCATGTAATGTGTATAATATAGAAAGAGTTGAGAATCAATGGATGCTATTAATTTATAAATTTAGAAAAAGAGCAATGTTTTGAGACTTTCGTGTAAAATGGTGTGAAGAGAGTTATTGTTTGAAAACTTTTTTTCTTCTACCTGTACATAACATAGGAAGAAATTTCCTTAATTATATATCTCTGTGTACAATGAGAAAAATTCTAGGTTTGGGGTTTGTTTTCATTTTGTTTTTGTTGTTTTGTTTGTCCTAGGGCTTGACGTCTGGGCCTCGGCACTGTGCCTGAGCCTGTTTTTTGCTCAAGGATACTGTTCTACCACTTGAACCTCAGTGCTACTTGTGTCTGGCTTTTCCTGAGCAGTTTATTGGAGATAAGAATCTAAGGAACCTTCTTACCTTGGTGGGCTTTGAGCCATAATATACAGATCTTTGCCTCCTGAATATCTATGGTAGACAAAAAAATATGTATAAATAATATTTTCAGGTTTTCTGATCTGAAGAATACCACTAGAGGGAAAATGATGCAGAAAAGTTTAGTGTAGTGTTCTTTCAACAATAGAAAGCGCATAACATTAGCAGAAGTGTAGAATTTTTTCACAATAGTGATAAACTAGTCATGCTGTGAATTTAGGGAATATTAAGGTGCACCTTACAAGGTGGAAACTGTTGGGCTAGAATGACTTTATTGCATAAAATGTTGGGATTGATTGTCATTGAAATAATAGCTTACTATGATGAACAAATGTTTACTCTATAAGAATTAATTATTATAGATAGTTCATAGTTTTATCTTCTACCAGAACGTGGCTAGTTTCTCTGTTGACCTTTAAATATGTAATGCCCTATTGGAAACTGCATCTATTGCAGAATTAAATTAAATGCATACAGGCACTGCTTTAAATGTCTCTGGTATGGCATGCTCAAAATTTGAAAATTAGTAGTTAGTAGAACATATATATTCTGTCCTCTTAACAAATATTCAGTTTTAAAAATTAGGAGTTTCCAGAGAATGGAACTATTTTCTATTTAGTATGAGACAATACTAAAATAATGTTTTTTTTAAAATAATGGCAAGTATATTCTGAAAATTTTGTATAGTTTGATAGCATTCAAGTTGATGACCCTCTGAAAAAGAAAGGGGCAATTAATTCAAATTAGAAGCCAAATATAGTTCATTTGTTTAAAAATGTAATACATAGAATATTATTTACCATAGAAATACAGTGAAATTACATTTTATGTAGCTTACTTTTAAATTTAATTTTATTGTCAAGGAGATATATAGAAGGGATTGTAGTAATTGTAAGGTAGTGAATATCTAACAAGTCGAACTTTTTATGCCCTCCCTCATTTTTCTCACACTTTTACTTCACACCAATAACCCTCACAAGTTGTAATGTGAATATCCTACATGTTGTTTTGTGAGTATTGCTATTGCATTGGTTTGCCCTTTGTTCTTTGTCTCGCCATTTTGTTGTTCCTCTTCCGTTGCCAAATTAAGATAAATGTGTATATAATACACAGGATACTGACATCAAATACAGCAGGGAATAAACCATAGGGGAAAACACAAAAGAAAAATGAAATCACATAGTACAGTAAAAACAACAACCACAAAGACAAACCTCTGTTTCCATGTCTAGGAGTTCATTTTGCTCAGCATCCTCTTATATGTATGTATACACACACACACACACACACACACACACACACACACACACACACACACACACACACAAATAGCTATTGAGCCATTCTGCTCATCTTCTAGGACTATCTTAGATATTACCTAATTATTACACATGAAGAAAACCAATGAATCTGTTTCTTTGTGTCTTGCTTATTTTTCTTAGTAGAATTTTTCCAAGTCTTTCCATTTCCTCATGAATTGGAAGCATATAATTCCACCCTGTGTGTGTTTAATGGATTCGTTCATCTTCTGAGTGGCATATTGGTTTAAATCATGATTGCATGTAAGTATCATTAGGGTCATTCAAAAATGACAGATGCCACCTCCCAAATATACTAAAATCATGATTTCTAAGTAAGATAGTTTTTTATGGTGGTACAAGTGTTGAGATACCTGGATAAGTCTAATGTATTTCTTGTACTGAGTTAGGCAGGAAGACATCATATAGGATAAAAATGGTAGTGACAAAATATTCCCTTGAGAAAGATTTAGGAGGCTTCCAGAAATATGAAGAAATTCAGATAATTTTTAAGAATTTAGAAATGCAAGCTCAAGTACGTCTCTTTAAATAAAAAAATTTGTAAGTGGAAGGGCAAAAGAAGAAATACCTGACAGCAGATCATTATTCCAAGTTAGAGTATAAAAAGACATTATCTATAACTTTCCAGTTAAAAAGAGACGAACATAATACGTCCCACTTAATTTAGGTACCTGAAAAATATTTACTTGGCTTTTTCCTATTTTAATGCTCCAAATAAATGAAGACTTATAAGAAAAGTTATGTGATTCCCATTACTTCAAACAGAACACTAACTGTGATGAGTCCTCTTTTTCGCACTTTGCACTTGGAAAATAGTCCTTAAGTTGATGATGTGTGGCTCATTAGAGTCAGAGTTAGGGGCTTCTACGTGTAGAATTATCCCAAAATAGTTTAAAGCAGTTTTTTCCCCAAGATATCCAATTGCATTGTCTGAAGGTGTACTTTGAACACACCCTCAAACATGAGTACCTAATTTGAAATTATACTTCAGCATTTCCTTGGCACATTCAACTGTGTGCCTTTGTCTTTTTTGCACATTCCTTTTGAGTTCATAGTTGCTCTATGTCAATTTCATCTTTATAAACTACTAAGAACATTGTTCAACTACCACTTCTTGTTTGCACACACCCAGTGTCTGTATCAAGGTACTTTGTCTATGTTAAACAATAGGGTAGTACTCACTCTCTGAGGAGAAAAGTTCCACAGTATAACCCTATGCCCACATTAGAGGGTGTAGAATTTAAAGCATTTTGAGACAAACAGTGATATTAGAAGTGAAAGCCTCCTTAGGGACATTTGCTTGGAGCTCATTAGTTTTCCCAGGAGAAATATAAATATCCACAAAATTTGGAGCTAATTAGTAAGTAACCAAATTAACACTAGATCCTAGAAGTTGTGTTAATTCAAGTCACCATTGTATTATTGTTATATCAGAATTCTTCCCTATTTGCCAATGTGTATGAGAAAATGAAAGATTTGGATTAAATGGTGAGGGTAATGTCTGAACTCTTCCATTCAATAAAAGCTTGAAGTTTACTATGGCACTTCCTACATATAAGAATTTGTGGCAGGTTGATTGACAGGGATATTTAAGCATGGAGATATTTCTAACAAGAATTAGATTTCAATAGAGTATATGGCAGTTATGATTTGTTAATGTCTACTGAAGCATTTTCTCTTCTAAAGAAGAATCAATTCAAGAATCAATTCAGTCACATCAGTAAAGCTGTATGTTTAACCTAATACTTGGTGTTACTTGTCTTACATTTGGGATGATTAGGCTGATAAGATATACAAACAAATCTGAACGTATTGCAATAAAATCCCAAACTGATGTGGATACATGAGTAACTCATTGGAACTGTAGGACAAATTAGCCTTGTCTGTGCTGTAGTTCAATCTCTAATGTCCTGTCTAAACAGTCTTGAAAAATATTCACAAAATACCTCTAAGGAAAGTTCATGACAGTTATATCCGTATAATTCTTCTAAGGTCAGGATAAAAGCATTTGCTCCCAGCATTTAAAATCAACAGGATCTGTTGAATTCATGGATCCAGAATTTTATAGCTTCACATTCCTACCACAAAATTTTATCAATATGACTTTCACCGAAACACTGTTCTTATTGAACTTGTCTATGTCCTTTTACTTTTCAAATCCAAATATCATATTTTCTTCAATATATACCTGCAAATTCTTTCCTTTACTTGTGTAAATCTGTGTTTATTACTTGTTTGTTTCCTTATTTATCTCTCTCTTCCAGTCTTGTCCACACTGGTGCTCACATTGCTCACACTTGTGTCAGAATTTTTCTTTTCCTCCTCCCTTTAATAATGCCCCCGATTTTATATTCTTTTGCATATTCAAGGTCATGGATATTTTGATGATGTCTAAACAGACCTATATTCGCATCTCTTTAACATAAACCTTAGAACTGAGAGTCTTTTCCTTTAAGTCCATATTTTCTACCTGTAGTCCTTTTCACCAAGAATATAACTAACAGTTGCCAACCAGAGATGTGGATGCATTTTAGATTTCTTCTTACCTTTCTTCTTAGTTTTCTTCTTACCTTTCTTACCCTCCCCTTAGATAAGATGAATGATTAAGATTTTCTCAGTTTCTGTCACTAATACAATTTTTATGTACTCCTTTTTATGTCCATGACACCAGCCTGTTTCAAGTATTCATCACTGGTAACCTAGTCCTAAAACAACCGTTTACAAAGTATGCTTTTTTCCCCATAGTCTTTTCATATTGGTCCTCTCCATCACTTTGTAAGCACACAGAGTGAAGAGCTCAGACAAAAATTCTAGTAACATTATTTACTCACTACATTGACTGTTGGCCTTACATTTCTCATCTGTAAATGGATGTAATCTACCAGAACTATTGAAGAATATTTGTTGACTTCTAGAACAAGAAAAAAAAGTGGAGAGTCCTTACATTTTCCAATTTAGCTTACAAATAAGGAAAGAGTCAAATTCAGTTTGTTGGTATAAAGTCACAAGTTAATTCATGCAGAAATAAAAATAAATTTTAACTCCTGGTGGTGCTCATGGTTTCCAGTCCCGTCAGTCATACAGTCCAAAAATCAATAAACAGTACAAACAAAACACATGCAGGCCTGACAGTTATCACAAAAAGCTTACAAAGTGGAGATTTCACAAATTGGTCCACTGACTCCTGTCATGGCGGGTTTCCACACCCATGCCCCACAGCAGAAGTTGCAGAGCCCCAGTGGGCAAGTTTAGGCCTCGGTTAGGAGGCCCTCTTGGTCAATTCCGACCCAACATGGAAACGACCCCCTTCCCAAAATTCACATGGTGGTGTTCCAAGAACCCCCTCCCCACCGGCCCACCCCACACAGTGGGGTTACAACTCCCTCCCCACATGGCAAGGTTCCAAGGACCCCCTCCCCACAAGAGGATCTGGGACTTCTCCCAGTTCCTTCAGGGTTGTTGTGCAAGCGCCTCAGCTTTGACAACCCTTTAGGAATCAGAGCAGCCATCCTCACAAAGGAAAATGAAAGTCAAACAGACAAACGACAGGACAAGACAAATTAACAAAGATAGTGCTGTTTTACCTTTGGAGTCTGAGATCTCGGGCGTCTTTGGGGGAATCCCGGAGGACCCCCACTAATGTTATACCCAGGTTGCAGGATCCCCACCAAGAAGACCATCGAGAGTCAGACTTTACAGTTGTTTTAAAATTTTATTTAAACGGGCTGTAGCTTGGGTCTCGTCCTACACTCCAACACAGCAGAGCCTAGGAGGAGAACCCTGAGCTAAAGATTAGCAGGGTTTATAAAAGCACACAACCAACCAGGTGTTTGGATTACCACCATGTGTTGCTCTGCTAGAAACAAGCAACAAATATTCACTGCCTCAAAACTTTAACCCTTCACATGAAGATGCTACTAGTGTGTTATAGACATTTAAGGTTGGAGACACAAAGCACTCAAAATTATTAAATCATTTTATAGGCAAAAGGAACGATTCAGACTCTATGAGGATCGCTCCTTATATCCTGAGACAGTAAATTCACAGCAGCTCAATACTAAGTGACAGAACTGGCATGTACTGTGGATATTTGCTCCCAAATCCTGTGACACTCATTTCTCACTTTTGGCCTCAAACCTGTGACCAGAGGTTAAGATGAGGAGAGAAAATCCTTCTCAAAGAAAGCACCTATAAAGAACATTGGGTAGATTACATATAAATTCAAACCATGGGAATGACCCTGTTAAGAAGACAGATTGTCCAGATTAAAAATGTGAAGAAGAGAAGAAATAAGGTGCCAGTGGCTGCTGTCTATAATCCCAGGTCCTCAGGAGTCTGAGATGTAGAGAATCTTAGTTTGAATCCAGCCAGTGTAGGAAAGTCCATGACACAGATATTTCAAAGAGATCACAGAAATACCCAGAAGTGAGTCTGTGACTCAAGCTTAATGCACTATCCTTGAGCAAAAGGAGCTCAGGGACCACGCATAGGCTCATACTTCCACCCCAGGACCTGCCCCTTCAAAAAGAGCCTGTACTTCCATGTCTTTGTCTATGTATTGTATTCTTATAGGTGAAATTCCCGAGTAGCTATGATGAATGGCACCAACCTAGGAAATTTTATTCTATACAATGAGTTCATAACAGAGAGACTTCTTTCAAGAAAGTGCATGTTCTGGGGCTCCGTTCACTGTTTACAGTGTAACCTGAGAGTTTCTTTGCATCCAAGGCCTGCTGGAGGAAGTCTCTCGTTGTCTGGACAGGCACACAAAAGACCTCACTTCTGTACAGCTGGGTAAAAACCAACTTCATCTGGGCCAGTTGGTGAGGATTAGCGTGGGTGGGCTCTGAAGGTCAGGAGAAAAAAGCCTGTTTGTACCCTTAGCAATCTCTCTCTCCAGTGTTCTGTTTTAACAGGAGGCTTTCATTTTTGCCACCTCCCATGGAAGTCCAAGTTCTGTGCACATATCATGCCTTTATGAGACTATATTCCACTGTTCAGTTACAGTGCTCAATAAAATTCAGGAGTCCTTTAGGCAGACAACTATGGCACTGAACATAAGGAAACATTTCATTGCAGGCAATGTTGGGCCAATGATGCCTATCCTATGTTTCTGGAAGCTTGGGAAATCCAAGCACATGTTGGATATCACAAAGCTTCCTGTCATCTAGGACTGGTGAAGCTCATCAGGTTTTGAAACTTTTGACTTCTCCTAGTTGGGCCCTGGGTGGCTAGATTTGGGGGTTGAACACAGGGCCTGGGTGATGACCATGAGCACAGTGCAGAAGCCCAGTGCTTTACCATTTTGTGTAAAAATATCACTTCTGATCTGTTAATGTATGTGTGTGTGTGTGTGTGTGTGTGTGTGTGCACGATGGTGTGTGTGTGCGCGGGTGTGTGTGTGCGTGCACACACATACATGAGTCCTGAAGCTTGACCTCAGTCCCTGAGCACTGTGCCTAGTTTCTCTTGTATAATGATATCCCTCTCCCACTTGAGCCACAGAGCCACTTCAGGCTTTGTTCTAGTGATGTGGTCCTGAGAAAATGAAGCCCAGAATTTCATATATGGAAAGCACTTTACCACTAAAGCACATTCCCAGCCCTCTACTTCAGCTTCGTTAGTTTATTTCTGTCTTTTTTTATTGTCGTTGTTGTCGGTTGAAGGAGTTGAAGTCTTGGCCTGGGTGCTGTCCCTGACCTCTTCAGCTCAAGTCTTGTGCTCTACCACTTGAGCCAAAGAGCTACTTCTGGTTTTCTGGTGGTTCATTGGAGCTAAGTTTCTCAAGAACTTTCCTGCCTAGGCTAGCTTTGAACCATGATCCTCAGATCTCATCCTCTTGAGTAGCTAGGATGAGAGACGTGAGCCAAAAGCACTCAGCTTCCCCTTCAGATTCTTAGTAGTGAATTGGAGATAATAGTCTCATGGTACCTTTTGTGTCTGAAATAGTTTGGAACCCAGATCTTTAGAACTCACCTTCCGGAGAAGGCAAGATGACAGACTTCAGCTACTGACACATTGGCTGTGGGCTCTGCTGCAAAGGGGTCCATGGCTCCACGTGGTGGAGTGCTAACCATGAGCCCAAGAGGTAAGGGTCAGCGCCTAAGCCTTAAGTTCAAGGTTCATGACTGAGAGAAAACAAAACCAAACCATTGTCTGCTGTAGACAACTCACTAGTCTTCAGTAATACATAATGTTGTCCCTGACATGGAGACCTTTCTGAGCCTCAATATTCTTGTCTGTATAATCATCTAAGTTGTGGAGCTCTTACATAGACAAGATGTAAGAATGCACCCGGTTAAGGACACAGCACATGGCACTCTTTGCACCACTCAGCACACAAGATCCTGTTAAAGAATCAGCACCCAGCACCCAATGCAGGACTCAACACACTGCATCCTATGAAAGACTCAGCACACAGCACCCTGTGCAGGACTCAGAACAGAGCACCCTATGGAGGACTCAGCACATAGCTCCATCCCACAAGCTGTCATTAGATTTAGGGTGCTTTCATCAGTATCACCATTGTTTGAGGCAAATTTTACAAACCATACAAGTTCACATCTAATGGTTTAGTGGGGTGTCTTTTGGGGCAGGGGATGCTAGCGATGGTGCTTGAAGTCAAAGCATGGGGATACTGTTCTAATAACATTTGCTCAAGGCTAGAAATCTACCTCTTGGAGCCACATTTTTTAGGTGTCTCTCAGACTTCCTGCCAGGACTGGGTTTTAAACCCCCTGAGCAGCTAGGATGACGGGCATGAGCCAGGATGACGTGAGTAACCCTTGGAGCTGGGTTGCAGCAGTTTACATGTGGCTAAGTCAGATTAGGTGGCAGCTGTCAGCACCAGACTCCTAGCTTGATCTGTAATGAGGTATTTGAAGTTCTGTCCTTCGATAATTGCAGTTAGAACATTCTACATTTTTTGGCATCAGACCTGGGGATTGAGTAAGAGCTTAGACAATGTCCCTAAACGTTTGTGCTCAAGGATAGCATTCAATTGATTGAAAGACAGCAGAACTTCTGGGTTTTCTGTTTTGTGGCACTGAGAAATCGAACCCAGGGCTTATTAGGGGAGCACTCAACCACTGAGCCCCAGGACATTTATTACTCTTATTTATTTTTTATGTTTTTTATTTAGTACTATTACATATATAACATTTATTTCATTTATTACATCTTATCACATGGATTTATTTACATATGGATTATACATCATACTGAGACCCACAACTTTCACAGAGAAGGAAAAAAGTGGGTCAAAATTGGCTTCTGACTCCACATATAAACTTTTGGCCATGCTGGGATTTGAATTCACAGCCCACAATGCACAAATCATGAATGGGTCAGTTGTAAAATAAAAGCCTTTGGCAAACTGAACTGCCAGCCAGTTCTGAGGACCTGTGATCAAGCAATAGTAGTGCTGGATAGATAGATAGATAGATAGATAGATAGATAGATAGATAGATAGATAGATAGATAGAAGTCAGTATTCCCTAATTGGGAGAATCATACCATGGTGCTGGAATGGAAGACATTATCCAATACTTTTTGTGTGGCATTCTATAGGAGAATCATGAACTAACTGCAAATTTAATTGTTACTTTTATAACATTTCATTAGGCATTCCCATGGATAGGAATGATTTTCTCAAGATCTCCCTCCATTTGTAGGTAGCAGTCCAGGCACTTCAACTCCAGGCTGTAACTCTAGGCTGCAACCCAGCCTAGAGTGATCAATGCTGAGGCACAGCTGCCATTGAACTTGACAAACTAAAAATACATGATACATACATGCATACATACATATATACATAGATACATTAAAATATTTAAATAATTATGATGCTACTTGGCGTATTCGTGCCATTTTTTCTGCCAGGCCTGGGATTTGAACTCAGGGTCTGGGTAAATCTTCAGTACTGTGGGGGAAGGGAAAGCTCACAATGCTGGAAGAAAAGAAAGACAGGCCTGTTCCCAGGGGCTGAATTCAAGTCCTAGCATTCACATAAATAATATTCATATGCATTTTAAATACATGATTTATATTTACATACACATGTTTACTGCATATTGCAGTTAGTGTAGTTATTCATTTTATTTTGTTTTTTATTTATTTATTATATATTTTAGAGAGTATGATTACATGTATACAGTTTTTTACATCCTATTAAATAGAACATAGATTTGCCTATGTATTATACATCATTCCTGAGACCCAGGACTTTCACTGATAAGGAAAACAAGTGGGACAATTGGCTTCTTCTACCAGGATTAAGTTTTTGGCAGTTCTGTGATTTGAACTCCGGGCCTAGAAGGCCCACTTCATGAATGGATCAACGCTAGCACACCAGTCTGTCGCAAGTGAATTTGCAAGGCAAATTTGAGGACCTGAGATGAAGCCCTAGGAGTGGCCAATATATAAACAGATAGATATGTAGATTGCAGTGTGTGTATTTACATATGTATATGCATCTATAAATAAAGTTATAGAGACAGATAGACATTTATGTAGATTCTAATGTATAAGTCTATATAAAGAGTGATGTCTATATCTTATTTTTATATATTCTATTAATATGAATTATTTGGTCTAAAATTATGTCTCCATTAATTAATCAGAGTGGGAGACTTAATAAATTATTAATTAATTTAATCAATGACCTATATTTATTGTGTGCAATCTTATACTACAATGACTAGCTAATTAGTAGTTCAACTGGTACATTACAAAGATTCTATTATTGTTCCTATATATAGTAACGAGTAGGTGGAAGTCCTAGGATCAAACTATGGGCCTTGGTTTCTGGGCTTGGCTCAGGCTTCACTGACAGCCCGACAGCCTTCAGCCATGCAAGGTTATGTACAATTTTTAAGCTGAGTCATTGAGACCCAGGATGGTCACAGTGCAAAGGAAACAAAGGTAAAACTGTTGTCTAAAACTTCCTGGTTTTTCCTCCTCCATCTTGGTTGGCTTATTTTTGTGCCAGAGCTGGGAGTTGAACTCGGGTCCTAGGACCACTGGATCATCTGTGGGTGTAAAAGCTGCATCCCAGCCTAGGGTAATCAAGGCTGAGGCAGAGTTGTGGCGACCATAGTACAAGCTCCGTGCCTGCCACCCCAAAAAAGTTAAGGTCCTGGCTAGGAGTTTGGGTCATTTTATCTGCCATACCTGGAATTTGAACTCACGGACTGGGTAACTCTATTGTGCTCTGGGTGAAGTGAAAGCTAACCTCCTAGAAGAAAAAAAAATCCGGAGCATTTCCCAGTGTGTGAATTCCAGCCCTAGAACTGGCAAAAATAATATTTATATACGTGTATAATATATATCATATATATATTTGTATAGATATTACATATTGTTCCTAGGACACAATATTTCCACAGAAAGGAAATCAGGTCATCATTGCCTTCTTACTCCACCTTTTGACTTCGGCACTGCTGGGATTTGAACTCAGTCCCTGGAATGTCTATTTCATGAAGGGGTCAGTTTAAGCACAGCAGCCTCAAACAAATTCAATGCCAGGCAGTTCCCAAGACCTGAGTTCTAGCCCCAGGAGTGGCCAATATATAAATAGATAGACGTGTAAATTGCTGCAAATACATGTATATAAATATATTGAGAGAGAGCGAAAGAGATAGAGATGTATATGTACATTCCACTGTACATTTAAATATAAATATATAGAATATGAGATGTCTATATATAACTAAATTACAAGTAATATATTACTAATAATTATTAGGTATTTGCCACGCCTACTCCGGTGGAGTCTGCTTAGCATGGGAAACCTACTTTCAGACCTGAGAATGGGGCTTCATAGAAGCCTATCTCTGAGAATGGGACTTCACTGAAGTCTACCTCAGAGAATGGGGCTTCAAAGAGGCCTACCCCCTGGAAAGGCTGGCAAGCCCCTGGGAAAGATGTGTTTTTGTTCCTGTTTTTCTTTTCTTCACTGTATAGGAGTGCCTATTAAGCTTTTACTGTTCCTGCTGCTTATTGTACTCACTCATGCTCAACGTTCCCTTATTCAAGGCTCTTTCTTAAAAGTGTTGACGACTCCAACATCCGATGAGTGTCCTGAGAATATGACTAACTCACCAGAGTTAAGTGCTACCCTGAAAGCCCCTCTTATGGAGGCTAGTAGACAAGTCATAAGTAAATATAAAAGTATTGGGGGTTTCATGATGTCACTTCAGCAGAAGGAATTGTTTGTAAGAGATTTACAAGAAGCTGTAGGCACAGCTAGAGCAGAAAGAGTGTATGGCTATTCCTTTAATTCTAAAACATATACAATAGATTCATATAGATATCCTGTAGATAAGAAAATTGTAGAGGGATATTTAGACCAAAAGCTAAATAAGATTCCTAAAAGGTTGGTAGATGAAAGGTGCCAATGACTTTTCAGAGGAAAATGGTGGGATCCTCCATTATCTAGAGGACCCCAAAGACATCCCCCAGATCCAGCCTTTAACAGGTGTATATGACAAGGATGGCAACCATTGGGAAAACTACTTAGGAGAAAGAACTTCCTGTTACTCTCTTTCATTTACTGAGAGACTTGCTAGATCTAGGCCTCATTGGTGCTTACTATTAAAGAAGGAACAAGAAAGATCTTATGAGACAGTTAAGGCCTCTATAGAAAAGAGTAAACGATTATGTGAAAGGTTTACAGAAAAGACACTAGGAGGTTAAATTTGATATATGACCAGATTTAATTAAGTATAGTGAATATCATGATTTTTGGCCACAAATTGGTAACCCTCTAAGCACAATTGCTTAGAAAAGATTTAAAACGTATAAAGTACAAAACTAAACAAAAGTAACTATGAAGTACTAGAGTTCATGCCTTTCTGTTCAACACCTTGCCCATATGCTCTGGTTAATGGTTAATTGGTGATAAACATCGAAACCCATTGTATTTCTTAAAAATAGAGGTAAAGCTGAAAACAAGTGCCTATCGTCATAGCTCGTCATCCAAAAAACAAGATCAGGCGACCAGCTGGTGAATACCCAAGAACGAAGCCTTGCAGTAAGATTGTGTAACATTTTGCCCTTTCTCATGGAGACTTTTGCTATAAAAGCTTGTTATCCTCTGCATTAAATCGCACTCAGCATCCACTCCTCTTGTGTGTGAGTTGTCTGTTTGCCATCTCCCCACCTATTCCAGTTCCTCCACTAGGTGTCCTCCATCGTCCCGACAGAGCCGGTCCGCGGCAGATATTTAATTATGCCTCCATTTAATGAAGTATCATGGATTAAGGCACAATAAAGTAATTCCTTGTGTAAATGGAGCTCAGCGACAATTTCTAGGCTCATAGTTCAAGCTCAGGACCTGCACTAAAAAGAAAGAGCCAGTAATTCCATGTGTCTCTGTATATATGCATGTATTTCTATCAGTGAACATCCATAGTCATTAGGAAGAATAGCACCCAGCTAAGAAATTTGCTTTGAATAGAATGATGTCATAGCACAGAGAGTGCTTTCAAGACAGTGCATGTTCCTGGTCAAAAAAAAATTAAGACCTTGGTTTGGAATTTGCATCATTTTTCTGGCAGGCCTGGGATTTCAACTCAGGGTCTGATTAAATCTGTGGCACTGTAGGGGAGGAGAAACTCACCATCGTTGAAGACAAGAATTTCAGACCAGTTTCCAGGGCCTGAATTCAAGCCCCAGCACTTGAAAAAATAATATTCATATATGAGATCTATTTACATACATGTGTTTACTCCCTATAACATTACCCTTATTTATTTTTTATTTATTTTATTTAGCACTATTAATATATAACATTTGTTTCATTTATTACATCTTATCACATGGATTATTTACATATGGATTATACATCATACTGAGACACACAACTTTCACAGAGAAGGAAAAAAAATGGGTCAAAATTGGCTTCTGACTCCACATATAAACTTTTGGCCATGCTGGGATTTGAATTCACAGCCCACAATGCACAAATCATGAATGGGTCAGTTGTAAAACAAAAGCCTTTGGCAAACTAAACTGCCAGCCAGTTCTGAAGACCTGTGATCAAGCAATAGTAGTGCTGGATAGATAGATAGATAGATAGATAGATACATACATACATACATAGATGTGTAGTTTGCTATGTATATTAGAGAGAGAATGTGAGAATATTAAATTATATACATTATGAATTGTTAGTTATTTAATTATGCCTCCTTTTAATGAAGTGTCATGGTTGAATACTTATTAAAGCATTAATGTAAAAGAAGTCAGTATTCCCTAATTGGGAGAATCATACCATGGTGCTAGAATGGAAGACATTATCCAATAATTTTGTGTGGCATTCTATAGGAGAATCATGAACTAACTGCAAATTTAATTGTTACTTTTATAATATTTCATTAGGCATTCCCATGGATAGGAATGATTTTCTCAAGATCTCCCTCCATTTGTAGGTGGCAGTACTGGCACTTCAACTCCAGGCCTTGGTATTTTACTTCAAAATGCAAGCCATTGAAATTACACTGTGAAGATTTCAGATTGTCAGGATGAAAGGAAAGAATGAGAAGAAAAGAAAGCCAAGTGTCAGTCGATCCTATCTATAATCCTAGCTCTTCAGGAGGCTGAGAGGTAGAGAATGCCAGTTTGAATTCAGCCAGGACAGGAAAATCCACCACACTCTTATTTCTGAGGGATTACAGGAATAAAAAATCCCCATGAATGGGGCTATGACTCAAGGGCAGAGTGCTAACCTTAAGCATAAGAACTCAGGGGCAGTGCCTAGGCTCATAGTAAAACCCCCGGACATGGCAATAAAAAAAAGCCAGTAACAACATGTCTCTCCATGTATGTATGCAAGTGCAACGGACCAGCTCGGCCGGAGCACTGGGACTGATGGGACAGGGATCTCAGGATAGGTGGGCAAAGGAGTCGGCGAAGTGACAAACAGACACAGCCTCAAAAGAGTTGCATCTGAGTGTATCTTTATTGAGGAGAATTAACATTTTTATACAGTGTGAGATTGTGACATAGATTCCTTGTTTATTTAAGCATGTAATCAATTTTTTTAAAGGCAAAGCATTGATGAATTACATGAAAATTGATGACTATCCCACCAACTGTTTAAGCTAAGTGGTGTGAAACAAGTCTAGCATATTGTTTAATAGAATACGTCATCTATTCAGCCTTTTTATGTTTAATAATTAACAAACCTAAGACAGGGCTGTACTTACATTGTACTCTTTTTAATTTTATCCAACTAATTTAATCTTTGTAAGCTCCTGTATAAGGAAATGGTTCTTGGTTGGTTCAGGAAATATGTTACTAACTTTATATTTTGTGTGAAAACACCATCTATTCCCTATAACGTAAGTTGGACTAAACTTAATCATAACTGTTGGGAGAATCTTTCTTTTTCTTTTATAATCAGAGGTCCCTTCTTTTTTAGAACTCTCTGAACTACTGGGATAACTCTTTCTAACTTAGTTTTATTCATTGATTTTATCTATTGGACATATCTGGAAATTTTAAGTCTCTATATTTACTATGCGTGAGCTGCAAAACCGCTTGTGAAGTTGTAGTTCCTGGTGGCACCGTCACATCAGATGATAGATTGATTGGGGCATTGCCCACTTTTAATCTTTGGCCTTAGTGTTTATTAGTTAGAGAAGCCGTCTCTATTGGACTGGAAAAATACAACATGCTCTGTTCGCGGATCAATAGAAAAATAGCCAAAACGAAAATAAAGGCAATGAATGTACAGCCAAGAAGAATATAGTAAGAATAAAGGTAGAGGCTATAAAGGTGCAGGCAAGTGTATGGGAAGCCTAGAACCAACACCCCCTTCCTGAGGGCATGCTTCCTTAAAGCTCTTTGTCCAACGCAATCTCTCACGCAGACTCCGCAGAAGGTGGCGTGGCACCCACTGATCACAGAAAGATTTCCACTCAGTTGGAAATACCAGGAACCACTGGAAGTGCAGAAACTTAAGCGTTTGACCTTGTTTCTCTGGCCAGAGACTATTCATTGAACTTGCAGTCCCTTATTCTGTTGTCGATGTCAAATCAGAAGCCATCTATCCACCACAGGCAGCTTTATGGAAGTGCTCCGCCCACCTGTGCCGGCCTCTCTTTGCTGAACCCAGCTAAGGACTCCTTGCAGACACATCTTTATGGCTGCTTTGCCTGCTGTAATCTCTGCTCCTTTCCAAACGCTTGCTTCGGCAGCTTCCCCTCCATTGTGCCTCTCGGACTGAGTTCCCATGGTGGTTGGATACTGAGCTGCTTGTTAGAAGAGGAAACAAGATTTGTTGTATACAATGGCAGGCCTGAACTGGCCTGGAGGCAGGATAAACGCTCTCCCAGGTGGGACTTGTCAGGGCACAGGGCAGGCATCCTGCCACTGAGCCCTGGGTCACTGTGGTGAGCAGCAGTCACACTGGAACTTCTCTTTCTCAGAGAACAACTGGTTAAGTCTGACCAGATTGTCATTTTTAGGGAATCCAGTTCTCCACCAACTCCTGGGGGATGCCTGGAGCTTGAGTCTATGCCAGGCTCCACTCCTGTCCAGAACCTTTCATTCCAGAAATTTTAACCAAGTGTATGTGGCGTGGCATGCATGTATTTCTATTGGTGAAGGACCAGAATACCTATGATGAAAGGCATCCAGCTAGGAAATTTGCTTTGAATAGAATGATTTCATAGCACAGAGAGTTTTCAGACAGTGCATCTTCCGGGACTCCTCTCACTGTTCCCATTGTAGCCTGAGGTTTTCTCCACATCGGGGACTGCTGGAAGAAGTCTTCCTCATTGTTGGAACAGGCAGACAAAAGGCCTCACTCCTGTACAGCTGAGTGACAAAAAACTCCTTCTAGGCCAATTAGTGAGGAGTGTGGGTGGGCTCTGAAGGCCAGGAGAAAAAGGCCTCTTTGTACCTCAATCTATCTCTCTGCCCAGAGCTCTGTTGTGACAGGAAGACTTCATTTGTGCCACCTCCTGTGGCAGGCCAAGTTCCCTGCACTTATCCTGTCTTTGTTAGACTATGTTCCAGTCTGCTACAATTAATTCAAGGGTCCTTCTGGCAGACAACTAGGGAGCTGAACCTAATGAAATGATTCATTATTGGCAATGATGCCTCCCTGGGTTTCCAGAAGCTTGCTAAATCAAATCACATACGTAATATCACTATGCTTCCTGTCATTTAGGGCTGGTGAAACTCATGAGGATTTGAAACTTTGACCTCTCCTAGTTGGGCCCTGGGTGGCTGTGTTTCAGGGTTGAACACAGGACCTGGATACTGACCATGAGCTCAGAGCAGAAGCTCAATGCTTTATCATTTCGTGTCACAGATTCACTTCTGTTATCTGTGTATGTGTTTGTGTGTGTGTGTGTGTGTGTGTGTGTGTGTGTGTGTGTGTGTGTGTGTGCGTGTGTGTGCGTGTGTGCATGTATGTGTGTTCATACACTTGTCCTGGAGCTTCAACTCAGGACCTGAACACTGTACCTGAGTTTCTCCTGTACAAGGATAGCACTCTACCACTTGAGGCACACAGCCACTTCAGGCTTTTTTCTAGTGTAGTATTAAGGAATCAAATCCAGGGATTCATACATGCAAAGCACTCTACTCCTAAGAAACATTCCCAGCACTCTATTTCAGGTTTCTTTCTTTCTTTTGTTGGAAGTTGGGGGAATTTAAGTCTAGGCCTGGGTGCTATCCTTGAGCTCTTTAGCTAAAGCCAATCACTCTACCACTTGAGCAACAGCACCCCTTGAGTTTTGTGGTGGGTCACTGGAGAGAAGTGTCTCAAGGAATTTCCTGCCCAGGCTGGCTTTGGACCGTGATCCTCAGCACTCAGCATCCTGAGTACCTAGGATGACAGGCACGATTCAGCAGCAACTAGATTCCACTTCAAGTTTCTAAGTAGTGAATAGGAGATAAAAGACTCATGGGACCTTTTGTGTCTGGGATAGTTTTGAACCCAGATCGTCAGATCTCAGCTTCCTGAGTAGACAGGATGACAGACCTCAGCTACTACATGCCTAGACTGTAACACTCTGTTGCAAGGGGGTCCTTGGCTCCATGTGGTAGGGCACTACCCATGATTCCCACAGGTAAGTGTCAGTGGCTAGGCCTTGAGTTCAAGGTTCATGATCAAGAAACATAAACCAAAACAATTGTCTGCAGGAGACAACTCACTAGAGTTAGGTACATACAAAATTTTGGCCATGAAATGGGGCCACAAGTTTCCCATCTGCATAATCATCTTACTTGTGGAGCTCTTACAAGAACCAGATGAAAAAATGCACCCTATGAAGGGTTCAGCACACAACAACTCATGAAAGACTCATCACATAGCTTTATCCCACATAATGTCATTAGAATTAGGGTGCTTTCATCAGTATCACCATTCTTTCAGAAACACTTCACAAACAGTCCAAATTTGGATTTTAGAGGGGTGAGTTTTTTTGGGGGGGGAGTCAACCACGGGGATTGCACTGAAATGTTGGGGGTACTGTCCTAAGGTCTTTTGCTCAGGCTAGAACTCTACCACTTTGAGCTACAGCTCAGAGTTTCGTAGACTTCCTGCCTGGGCTGGGTTTTAAACCCACCAGTGTCAGATCTCAGCCCCTGATTATCTTGGATGACAGGGGTGAGAAAGCCAGCAACATCTAGTCCATAGAACTGGGTTGCAGCAGTTTACTTCTGGCTAATTCAGATTAGATGGCAAGTGTCAGCACTAGACTCCCAGCTTGCTCTGTGAAGATGTATTTTCAGCCCTATCCTTATATAGTTGCAGTCAGAGCATTCTATCATTTCCTTTTTTTTTGTATTGTTGCCCATCCTGGATCTTGAGTAAGGGTCTAGACACAGTCCCTAAGCCTTTATGCTCAAAGCTAGTGCTCTAGTGTTTGAGCTACAGCAAAACTTCTGGATTTTTCTATGCAAATGGTAGTGAGTAATTGAACCCAGGGCTTCCTACTTACTAGGCAAGCACTCTACCACTGAGCCCCCGTAATGACAACTGTATAAACATATAAATGTGTAGATTGGTAGATAGATAGATAGATACATAGATTTAACAAGAGATGTCTGTAAATTATGAAATTGCATATATATTTCTATCAAATATTGCCAATTAAATTATTCCTTCCTTGTTTAAGTATCATGATTGAATACATAATAAAGTATTAATTGAAAATTAGTCAATGTAGTATACCTGTTGTGTATAATTTTATAATATAATCGTACACTAACTACTAATGTAATTGTTACTTTTACAAAATTCCATTTGTACCGATGTCTTTTGGAGCGTTTCTTAGAATCTCCCACCAGCCATTCATTAGTGGCAGTCCCGGGATTCAACCTCCAGGCCTAAGTTGCCAATTTCGGTTTTGCTTCCCTAATAGCCAGCCAAACATCAGCAATGTAAGGTCATGTACATTGTCTGGGCATTGTTATTTAGACTCAGGATGGTACAATACAAAGGGAAAAAAAGTGAAATCATCTGATTGAACTTCTCAGTTTTATCCTTTTCCTTTTATTTATTTTTTTTGCCAGCCCTGAGATTTGAACACAGGACCTAGGATCCCAGGATCGGCTTTGGCAGAGATGCCAAGACCTGAGTTCAAGCTCGGTGCTTGGCCTAAAACCAAATAATAATCATAATGATTACAACAACAACAACAACAATAACAATAATAATATGGCCTAGGTTTGGTATTTGCACCATTATACTGGCAGGCCTGGCATTTAAACTCAGAGTCTGGGTAACTCTGTGGCACTGTGGGTGAAGGGGAAGATCGCCGTCCTTGAAGACAAGAAGTTGGGAAAAGTTCCAAGGGCCTGAATTGAAGCCCCAGTACTGGAAAAAGTAATACTCATATATGAGATTTATTTACATACATGGGTTTACGCCATATGACATTAATTACCCTTATTTATTTAGTATTATTACACATAAATCATTTATTTTATTACATCATATCACATATACTGAGACCCTGGACTTGCACAGAGAAGGAAAAAAATGTGTCAAAATTGGCTTCTTACTCCATGAATACATTATTGGCCATGCTGGGATTTCAACTCACGACCTACAATACCCAATCCATAAATGGGATCACAGTCTTAGCACACCAGCCTCCAGAAAACTGAGCTGCCCGGAAGTTCCGAGGACCTGTGATCAAGCCACAGTAACACCAAATATATATATTATATATATATACTTATATATAATATATATTATATATTATATTCATATAATATATATAAATATATGTACTGACAAAGGGAATGTGAGGATATTATTAAATTATATATTATTACAAATTATTAGTTATTAAATTATGCTTCCATTTAATGAATGGAAGTATTGAAGATTTGAATTAACTCCATTTTGAGGCAGCAGCCATTCTGTCCTTTATGTTAAATTATGAGTGACCCAGAGCAAACATAAATTCCAGGAACTGACCTGTCCATGTTGAACTTAACCAGAGTTCACATAAATCCAAAGAACAGAGTTATCTGTGGCCACAAACTTCCCTTGCTTCACAGATAACCCGCTGCCCTTTATTGCCTTAGCCCAAATGGTCTAATAACCCACTGCCTTTTATTGCCCTAGCCAAATAGTTTGATAACCCCTGCCCGTTATTGCCCTAGCCCAAATGGTCTGATCACCCTGATCACCCCCTATCAACACTTATCACCCTAGAATGTCTTGTTAACACATCTGTTTACTGTAACTTTGTAGTTTTTGCCTTTATAAGCCCTATGAAATTCCAGCTCGGGGCTTCCTCCTAAGCTCCGCTGTGTCAGTGTGTAGGAAGAGACCCAAGCTGCAGCCCGACTGAATAAAGCCTTGCTTTTGCATTTTGGAACGTCTGACTTTCGGTGGTCTCTTTGGTGGGGGTCCTGCGACGGGTTCACTTCAGTATCATCATCTAATACTTAAAAAATCATTAGTAAAAAATCAGTCAATATCCTTAATCATACCATGGTGCTAGAATGGAAGATATAAATTCAGTAATTTTTGTGTGGCATTCTAAAATAGAATCATAAATTAACTGCAAATTTAATTATTACGTTCATAACATTCCGTTAGCATTCACATGAATAGGAATGAGTTTGTCAGGATCTCCTTCCATTTGTGGGTGGTAGTCCTAGCATTCGATTTCCAGGCCTGGGAAGTTTACTTCGAATGCAAACCATTGGAATGACACCTTGAGTCACAAGTAGGGCAGAGGGTGGGGTCCCAGAATGAGGCCCAGGGAAAGATTAGCTTGACATTTCACCAAAGACCCCAGCCAATTTCTGTGGCTGGAAGCCTATTTTTCTCAGCTCCTGACCCTCAGGCCCTCTTTGCATGGAGGAGTCAGGGCAAATGCAGGGAAGAACTCTTGCTTAAGAAAAGCTTCTAGCCCAATGCCACCAGTGGTTCAACCTCCGTAAATCCTAGCTACTCAGGAGACTGAGATCAGAGATCGTGGGTCAAAGCCATCTCAAGGGAAGAAAGTTAGTGAGACTTTCTTGCCCATAAACTAACAAAGCCAGAAATGGAGCTGTGGCTCAAGTGGTAGCATGTCCTCATTGAGAGAAAACCTTAAGAGACTACAGGCCAGACCCTGAGTTCAGGCCCCAGTACTGGCACCTAAAAAATAAAGAAAAGCTTTCAGGAGCTCCCAGTCCACTGTGGTTAATGGCCAGATCAGCCTGGCATGGGTTGCTTATGCTGGTCCTCCTAGCACCTCAGGAGGCTGAGATGTGAGGATTGCCGTTCAAAGCCAGCTTGGTCAGGAATGTCCGGGAGACTCTGATCTCCAAGGATCCACCAGAAAACCAGAAGTGGTGATGTGGCTGAAGTGCTAAGCTGAAGAGCTGAGAGACGATGCCCAGGCCCAGACTTAGAGCCCCATGACCAATTCCTGGCCTGCTTTGACCTCATGTTGTGGCTCTAGCAAGTACTTTCCAGTGGGCTCCTGATGGTCTTCCAATGTCTATGTGTCCTACAAGTCTTGAGAGCAGCCTCCTTGAAGGCCTTTGCCTACAGAGCAGGACATAGTACCAGAAAAGGATCAAGCCTTGTGGCATGCAGGTCATCTGCCGGTCATCAGAAGGGCATCTGTCATGAGTGCAGTGTGGATCTGAGCACTAAATCGACGTCTCAGATCACGGTTCTGGGCTAGAAGGGGTAGACCGGTTAACGCCAGCTCACAAGGGAATTACAAGAATGTGAATTTGTCAGGCACACCTTGGGCAGGTTTTGAGTTGGGCTTATGAAAGACTTGTAGGCTGAGGAACAAAAGCAGGCTGGCTGCTGCTTGTACAGTCACTATATTCCAGGAGTCCAGTGACTCAGAGCCCTGCTTAACTCACCAGTGTTCAGGGGCAGATGAAGGTCTGCAATCATGGGACAACTACAAAGGAGCATCCATAGTGTCCTTCCCTTGGTTTATGTCCCCGTGCTGGGATGGAGGGGCAGGTTCCATGGAACTTACTGCCATAGCCCAGACCCCTCAGCCCAAGAAGGACTTAAGGAGAAACAACTGATGTGGCTTGAGAGTTTACTATGATTATGCCTCAGGACTGCCCCCAGTTCTAGCTCAGCTTATCATTAGTACCTTCCTCTGTGTGTGTGTGTGTGTGTGTGTGTGTGTGTGTGTGCATGCGCATGAGTGCATCTTGGTAGTAGGGCTTGAATCCAGGGCCCGTGCTCTGTCCCTCAGTTTTTTCATTCAAGAATACCACTCTACCACTTAAGCCAGAGCTTTTCTTCCAGGTTTCAGTTGGTTCTTGGGAGAGGAGAGTCTCACAGACAATTCTTGCTGGGCTGCATCTGAATGTTAATCCTCCAACCTCAGCCTGCTGAACGAGCTAGGAATATGAGAGCATGAGCCCTTAGCATCTGGGCACACTTTCCTTCTTGGATAAAACAGAGTACCTGTTTCCAAGCCGAGCACCCATCTACAGCTATCCCTCCTACCCTTTCCCCTACCCCTCCTAGCTTCAGAGGAGACATACCCTCCCCTGAGGACAAAGAAATAGGATGCACTGACAAGTTTGAGCATTATGGTCTCCATACAGTCAGTGGCGGCTGGGAGCTGATGTAGAGGTCAGCGATCTAGGCCAAGGCAAGTAGACAGCTGTTAGAACAGAATGAAAAGATATCCATGCAGCTGGATGTCAGTTTCTCATGCCTATAATCCTAGCTACTCAATGCTGACACTGGAGGATCAATCAAGATTCAAACCTAGCCTGGGCATACTCTTATCTCCAAAGAATCACCAAAAAGCTGGGAAGAAGTAATACTATAGTTCAAGTGTTAGAGCACCAAACTTGTGCAAGAAGCTGAAGTTTACCACCTAGGCTCTTCAACCCTTGGTAAACACACACACACACACACACACACACACACACACACACACACACACACACACACGCACACAACCCATATGCATGCAACATCAGAGATTTCTACACTGTAACCTTTGGATATCCTCTACCTTTTTCCCACTAAGTCTGGTGGTTGTTGGCCTATGAGTTCGATGCATCCAACACCACCTGACATCTATAATTTTGGGGAACAGAATGGCTAGAATGTCAGCCTTCCCCAATCCCAGTTCCTTGATTGGGTATTGGTCTATCCAGGCCTTTGGGGTTCCTTTTACAGACTCGCCAAGATCCTTTAAAAAGGCATCACATGCTGGGCACTTGTGGCTCACGCCTGACATCCTAGCTACTCAGGAAGGTGAGATCTGGCTTCCAAGCCAGCTTGGGAAAGAAATTGTGTGAGACTCTTATCCTCGATGAACCATCAGAAAACAAGAAGTGTCCCTTGGCTAAAGTGGTAGAGGGCAAGCCTTGAGAAAAAGAGCTCAGGGACAATGCTCATGGACAATAACAACAAGGAGAGGCATTGCATGTTGGCTTTGGGATTGGCATGGGCCAAATATTGGAAATTTCAAGTGCACCAAGATAAAACAGTACCTCCTCTAGTCCCGTGCTCCTCTGTCTTCTCCACCCCCTGGCCTTGGCCGTGCTTTGGGTCAGGATGGCTCTGGCTTGACAGGAGGGCTCCAAGGAGGAAGATCCCAGACCAATTGCCCCGGGTCCTTCCTCCCTGATCACCCTGCTGCTTCTGCTCTTTGCCATAGAACGTCTTCCTGAAATCCATCCATGAGATTATTGACACCAACACAGTGATGAGTGGTGGGTCCAGCCTAACTCTGGGAAGTCAGAGATAGAAGTCAGTTTGGGACTAGGAGCATCTACCCTGGGTGTGGGCTGAGGCCAGGGCTGACATTTATTTCATTCTGAGCCTTGCAGGAGTAGGGAGACAGTGTAGATACAACACTGAGTCAGGTAAGATGGAAATCTGTAAGACGACTTGTGTGGGGGAGGCTGTGGGGCTCAGGGGGCCACTGTTCTTGGTACTCCTCTCTCAGATGTCCCTCTCCCTCTCTCATCCCTCAATAGTAAAAGAGAAACTTTAAATAAGGTTGTCGAAGAGGAGGCAGGGGAGTATTTCCATGTGAACCAGACTTGTGTTTCATATTCATCCTAGCCCCTACTTACTATTTATCTGAGGAATAGCCATATGGGTTTGGGGACAGGAGATCATCCTAGCTGAGAATGTGGCTCAGTGATAGAGTGGTCGCCTAGCAAGCCTGAAGCCCTGGGTTCGATTCCACAAAGAAAAAGCTGGAAGGGGAGGTGGGGCTCAACTTGTAGACCACCAGCCTTGATCAAATAGAGCTCAAGGACAGTGGACAGGCCCTTAGTTCAAGCCCCATAACTGGAAGAACAAATGTTTGTGGAGGCTTTTTTTCCCCTTTGGAAACGATTTATTCTTTTTGATAAGCATAACATGGGCCTCTTCCCTGGCCACCAATGGGCCATTAGATGTTCCTGGAAGTTGGGCCTCCTCGAAGCAGCCTCTGCTCCACCAGGCCCATAGTTTACCCTTCCTATCACCAGGCAGATGGAGGCCTAGAGAAGCCCACCTGGCCACCTAGTTCTGGTGGCTGCTGAGGATTTTGGGACTCAGTAAGTCACATAGGGAGTCATCATCCCCATCTGTCTACAGAAAAAAGGGACAGAGCACAGCAAGCCTGAGCGCACCAGCTGTGGGAAGTTCTGGATGTGGGGATCTGCAGCAAGACATGCTCTGTGGGGGAGTCCTGTACGGGGCAGGGAACCTTGACCTCTCCTCTTGCAGTTTCCACACTATCCTGAAGTTGCAATTCTTCAAAACCTTTCTGCTTCTCCCTGATTTTGACCACCCAGGAGCCTGAGGCCTCTGAAACAACTGCACTGGTGGGGAGCTCAGCCTGTGTTGGCATCTGGAGCCCCGTATAGGAGTGACAGAAGCTCTTGCAGCTATCTACTCTTCATCTTCTCCTGGGACAGCTGGCACATGCACTCGGCTTTCTCCTGACACAGCTGATCCAGAATGAACATCTCTCCTTTACATGTCAGGAGGGACTCCTGGATGGTGCAGATATGTGCCGAAAGCTGGTTGCATCAATGGTGTAGCTCATCTGCAGGATTCTGGAAGTCGACCTTATCAGGCAGGTTGTGGATGAAGAAGATTTTCTTCTCAGACGCCCACGTGTCCCACTTGCCATCCTCACACATGCTGTGGTGGCAGCTCATGGGGCAGGGGATCTGTGGCTCCAGCTCTATCTGGCACTGAGCTGTCGGTGGGAGGGGGTAGTGCCTGCAGCAGTCCCGCCACTCCTGTGGCAGGAGTATCCCCCGGTGGATCTCAGCCTCCGAGAGTGCTAACAGTGCCACCTCCCTCTGAGTTTGGGGGACATCTCCATTCTCTGCCATGGGCACATCGAGGAGAGTCGCTTCCTCAGCTTTTGCTTCTCCAGGGTTCACAGCTTCTCCTTCCCCAGGGAAAGCCAGGAAGCTCAGCTGGGCCTGCAGGCGCTCCTCCTGTGGACTGATCATGTCCAGGCACTTGAAACTGTCCTGCCACTTTGGGGTCACCATCTAGTCCACCCAGTTGGTCGGACCCTGCACTTGTTTCAGCTTCTCCAACAGCTGGGTCTGCCTCTGCAGGTGCTACTGCAGGACCTACCTCTTGGAGCACAGCTTCTCATTGGAGGCAATGTGCTGCTCACAGGTGACTCTGAGCTCCTGAAGCTGGGCCAGGGACTGCTCCTGCTGGTCCTGGAGCTCCCGAGTCGCTTGGCTCTCTCTCTCAGCCACCTCTTTCCCTTCCTCTATCTTCTCCTCTGAGCAGTACAGCTGTTCCCGTAGATGTTTCTACACCTGCTGCTCTGAGTCCACGATGCTGGTGAGCTCCTCCTTCTCACTGCTAACCCTGTGGAGAGCGTCCCGCAGCAAAGCCAGCTGTTCCTCCAGCTGTGGGTTTCACACGCATGCACATCATGGGGTCTCGGGGATGTCCTGCGGATCCTTGGTTTTCTCCTCCAATCTTCCCAGTTGCTCCCGCTGCTCTGCATTCTGGAGACTGAGATTCTAGTTTTCCTGTACCTGGATGTGAAGTTGTTTCTCCAGGTTTTTCAAGTCCATCTGCGTGCGGTAGGTGTGGACCCGCAGGTGCTGCTCCTCCTGAGATGGACCCACAGAGGGCCATGGCTTTGCCAGCTTCCTTCTCAGTTCCCCCAGCTCATTCTCTAGGTGCAGCACCTATCTTCATCCTCACTCCTTTTCCTCTGTCAGTTGGTTTACCTGCTTGGTCTGCCACCAGGGCTCCTCCTTCTGCGTGGACCTCTCAATGCTCAGGTTCTGTGAGAAGGTGTCTGTCTCCAGATTCGCTGTATACACCATTCAACTCAGGTTGTCCTGAAGTCTCTTTAGTACCTCACACCCCTCCAGCACTTGTTGGAACTTTCAGATTCTGTTCTTCCTGTTGCTCCTCTATGTCCAGAATGCTTACACCTTCTCCTAAAATTCTGTGTTCACTTGCTGCAGATCATAGAAGCTTCTCTTCTTTTTCTTGAGCTGAAGTGTTACATCATTTAGCTGTTTGAACATTTCGGCCACCTTCTGTAAGTAGTAACCACAGAAGCCACCATCTCCAGCTCTGCCATGCGTTGCTCTGCAGCCTGTAGGCAGCTGGTGAGAGCTTCATGCTCCATTTCGCTGTCATGGGCCATGAGCTGCATGTGGGCTGGTGCTGATTGTAAATCACTTTCTGCCAAAACCAACCTCTATATGGGTGGCTTGTGGATGTCTAGCTCTGTTTTTGGTGCTTTGTGTACTTTGGCTACCTTCTCCTTCTCTTTCTCTCGTCAATCCTGCAGATCTGTCTTTTCCTGTTTCAGTGGTTGGATCTTGGCATAGAGCACCTGGTTTCTCCTTTTGCTGTGGTCCAGGGCAGGAACCACATGTCGCTAGCACCTCTGCATATTCTTGGTGGTATCGGGACCCTTGACATTCTGGATCCTGGTGGCGGTGACTGTGTCCAAAGGCAGGGGAGGCCAGTGGTCAGCATCACCTTTGGCCAGACCCTGGGTTGAATCACCCTTCCCAGAGGTATTTGTCTTTGGCATCCTTCCCTTTTATGTATTCTTTGTTTTCTTGAATGCTGAAGGTCTGATGGGAGGATTTCTTCTGCTGGTGTTCTGGCAGTAGTTTGTTGCCCACAGCTCTCTCACGGAGTCTTGTTGTTTCAGACATCTGAGCTCTGGGATGGGAAAGATGGGCTGGCCACATTCCCAGGCTCTGGGAAATCCTCTATTCTCCCACTCTCTGACTAAGTTGTCAATTTCCTATTGTACTCCAAATTCGCCTCGAGTCTCTTGTTTACCACTCAGTTACCTCTACCTTCCTCAACTGCTGGTAGTGGTGTCAACCAACAGAGGGAATCTTGGTGCTACAGGGCAGCATGGAATGTGGGTGGCCACGATTCTTGTATCTCATTGGTCAGAAAGAACCATAAAAGAATGGGGGTATGGCTGGTATCCTGTGATGCAGGCAGAATGGGCAGAGTCAAGATGACAGCAGCCCCTTTCCCAGGGAACTCTGTCCAATCCAGTTGTGAACAAGAGGGAGACCTGCTTTAGCCATATAGCTGCACAGATTTTTGTGTGTATGCCTGTTTGTTGCCAGTCCCGGACATTGAACTCAGGACCTAGGCACAGTTGGTGAGCTGCTTTTGCTCAAGGCTACCCTTCTACCACTGGCTCTACTTCTGGCTTTGTTGACACTGAAGTTGGACAGGGGTCTCAAGTACTTTCCAGCCTAGGGTGACTTTGACCATGAATCTCCTTTCACAGCCTTGTAAGTATCAGGGAGGACTGCTGAGAGCCACTGGTGCCTGCTTAATTATTGGTCTTGATGATGTTCTTGAACAGACCAGTGAGTTCCCTATCTTCGGATTTAAGTAGTGGGAGCTAGAGCCCACAATTTGATTCCTGGTCCTGCCACCTCCAAATGGCAGAAGATCCTAAAAACTCATTTCTATCCATATGAATACCAATGGAATGTGATGTATATCATGATTGAATGGACAGTTTTTGAATGATTCTAGGATAAAATTATACACAATTATACTCTAGGACACTGATTGATTTTAATCAATACTTTATGAAGCATTTAAAAAATTACATTCATCAAATGGAGAAATAATGAAATACCTAAGAATTGGGCATCCCATAGCATAGAGATGCCATTTTTTTCTGCCAGGACTGACATTGGAACTCATGGTCTGGGTAAATCTGTTGCACTGTGTAGCAAGGGGAGGCTTGCTTTTTTGAAGTCAAGAAATTCAAGTCTGTTCCTTAGGCCTGAAATTGATCCCCACCACTAGAAAACATCTTATTTGTGTACATTTTAAATATATGATTTATATTTATATACATATATTGACTCTATATTGCATTTAATGTAGTTATTCATTTTATTTTTTGTTTTGTTCATGTAGTGACCATTTATTTTATTGATTATTATGGCACATAGAATATTGATTACATAAGATATAGGTCTGCATATGTACTCCATTGCATACCTGACACACAGGACTTTCACAGAAAAGGAAAACATGTGTCACCATCTGCTTCTTACTCCACGATTCCTTGTTTGCCAGTGCTGGCATCTGAACTCATGGCCTACAGGGCCAAATTCATGAATGATTGAGTGTCAGCATGCCATACTGGGGCAAACTGAGCTGACAGGCATTTCCCAGGACCTGAGATTGAGCACCAGGTGTTGACAAAATAAGAACAGATTGACACACAGATGGTAGTATGCTAATAAATATATATCTTTATTATGTGCCAGAGATGTCTATCCATTATTCAGTTATATAGACTACATTCCAAACAATTCTTGGGTATTTATTATGCCTCCATATAATTAATGTTATTTTTTTAATCCTTAATAAACAATTAAGTAAATCAGTGTCCTGAAATTAATGTGTCCCTGTAAGAAATAGTAGTGTTTTTAAAAAGAGAAACCTTTGTTTTTTTGTCAGTCATGGGGCTTGAACTCTGGACTTGGGCGCTGTCCCTGCACTCTTCAGCCCAAAGCGAGCACTCTACCACTTGAGCCACAGCACCACTTCCAGAAATAGTAGTCTTTTAATGCTTCATATTAAATAAAATCAATCAGCCTACTGAAATCATAATGTCTAATTTTATACGAGTATCATTCATGAGCAACTCATTCAACCGTGACACTTACAATATTCAATCATTATGAATGGATCAAGAAAATGTGGTATATATACACAATGGAATTCTATGCCTCCATCAGAAAGAATGACATTGCCCCATTTGTTAGGAAATGGGAAAACTTGGAAAAAATTATATTAAGTGAAGTAAGCCAGGTCCAAAGAAACATAGGTCCCATGGTTTCCCTTATTTGCAATATCTAGTATATGTATGAGTCAAGCGGAAAAGGTCAGATAATGTGATGTTAGGAAAATGAACCCTTAGATATGTATTTTAATGTTTTTTTCATTCATGCATGTGTTTCTAATGCATTTATAAGATTATTTCTTTGTTGCTTTGTATGTCCCTCCCCCACAGTATAACCCCTGCTTTCAGTATATTTGATGTCAGTATAACTTGTGGAGGAGATAGGGAAAAACAAGTCGTTTAAGGATACAGGTGTACCTGTTGCAACAATGAGAAGTACAAGTTGTCATGTCCAAAACGAGCTTTACAACGTCGGTGTGGGGGTGGGAGGAAAGGAGAAGGATTGCGATGGGGGGAGGAGGCTGGAAAGGGATGTGAAGGGTAAACAAAGGAGGAGGCTGCAATGCTTGGTAAGAAATGTACGCATTATCCTGCCCATGTAATTGTAACCCCTCTGTACAGTATGTTTAAAAATAAAATTAAATTAAATTAAAAAAATATTCAATCATTATTCTTACAAATGGGAATGAGTCTCTTAGGATCTCCCACCATCCGGAATTGATATGACTTGGATTTGACTCTAGGCTTATATTGCCCTGCAGGACTATGTCTTCCCCAATACCCTGCCAGCCTTCAGCAATACAAGGTGAAGTAACCTTTGGAGCCATGTCATTCAGACCCAAATGGTCATGGTGCAAAATGTTAAAACTTCATCCCACCGCTTCTTCTCTGTGCATTTTTCCCCTCCACAAGGCCTGGAGGTCTAAGATCCCAGGATTGCCTCTGGTTCCAGTGGCTGCACCCCAGACAAGTGTGATAGAAGCTGAGGCAGAGTTGCCATGACCTGAGTTCAAGACCTTGCATCGCACAAAATAAATAGATAGATAGATAGATAGATAGATAGATAGATAGATAGATAGATAGATTGATAGATAGATAGATAGATAGATAGATAGATAGATAGATAGATAGATAGATAGATAGATAGATAGATAGATAGATAGATAGATAGATAGATAGATAGATAGATAGATAGATAGATAGATTGATAGATAGATAGATAGATAGATAGATAGATAGATAGATAGATAGATAGATAGATAGATAGATAGATAGATAGATAGATAGATAGATAATCTCCCTGGCTTACAATTGGTACCGTTTTTTCTGCCAGGCTTTGTATTTGAACTCGGGTCTGGGTAACTTTGCAGCACTGTGGACAAAGGAGAAGCTCACCGTGCTTGAAGTCGACAAAGTCAGGCTTGCTCCCTAGGTTTGAATTCAAGCCCCAGCTCTGGGAAACTTACTATTTATATATATTGTAATGATAAGATTTGTACTTACTTATAGATGTTCAGTACTATCCTGTTTGTTGTGGTTATTTATTGTATTTCTGTTTTATTCATTTATTTACCATTTATTTTATTGACTGTGATAACATGCATTCCATTTATTATTTTGATGACATCCTGTCACATAGTATCTAGATTTGTAGACGTGTTCTCTATCATGTCTGACGCTCAGAGCAAAGGAAAACAGGTGTCACACTTGGCTTCTTACTCCACGATCCAATTGTTGGCAGTGCTGGGATCTGAACTCAGGGCCTAGCAGAAACAATTCATGAATGGGTGTGTCAAAATGGCAACCTCTAGTCCAGGAAACTGCCAGGCAGTTCCCAGACCCTGACATCGAGCCACAGGGGTGGACAAAATAGCCATACATGGATAGGCAAGTGGTAGTATACCAATAAATATATATTTATATAGAGTGCCAGAGACATCTACCTAGGATTCAATGACATCAACTACATGCTTACCAACTCTTAGGTAGTTATTATGCACCATTGAAGGAATAGGATTCTTTTCATGCTTAATAAACTATTCAATAAGATCAATGTGTCTAATTTTAGACTAGACCAATGCATGCAGAAACTTCTCAATCATAGTTTGCTAACATTCCATCGGTATTCCGATGCATAGGAATGAGTCTCTTGGGAAATCCCCCGATTGGTAGGTGTCAGGACTAGCAGTTGAACTCAGGGCCTACATTGCTGCATGGGCCTATGGCTTCCCTGATACCCCACTAGCCTTCGCCAATGCATGGTGAAGTACCCTTTGTAGACGTGTCATTCAGACCCAGGATGGTCACCATAGAAAGGAAAAAAAATGTAAAAAATCCATCCCGCGGCTTTTTTTCTGTGTGTGTGTGTGTGTGTTTGTGTTTTCCTGAAAGACTTCAGGGCCTAGGAAACCAGGATTGGCTATGGGCCCATGGCAGCCTGTCACCCTGAGGTTATTAAAGCTGAGGCAGAGTTACCACGAACTGAGTTCAAATCCCTTCCTTGGCAAATAATAATAACAAAAATAATAATTATAAAGCACCCTGGCTCAGAACTGGCACGATTTTTCTACCACTGCTGGGTTTCCAACTCAGGTCTGGGTAAATCTGTAGCACTGTGGAGGAAAAGGAAGGTCACCATCCTTCAAGACTACAATATCAGGCTAGGTCACTGTGAATGCACCTATAACATTTATTACATTCATTCAAATCTATTCCATAGCATTTAGCTTTGCAGACATATTATACATATCATACATGACACTCAGCACTTGCACAGAAAAGGAAACAGGTATCATACTTTCAATCTGACTCCAGGAAGACATTTTTAGCAATGCTGGGAACTGAACTGAGGACCTAGAGGCCCCATTCATATATGGGTGAGTGTCAGCACAGCAGAATTTAGCACATTCAGGTGCCAGGTGGATCCCAGGACCTAGGATGGAGACACAGGTTTGGCCAAAATAGCAATACCTTTCTATGCAGACGGTGGTATACAAATAAATATATATTTAGATATTGCCAGTGATGTCTACCTATTATTCAATGACATATACTACCTTCCTAGTGATTCTCAGGTATTTAGTGAGTATTTAGTGAGTAGAATAGTATTCTTTTAGGGTATGGGAAGGTGGCTCATTGGGAGAGTGCTTATCTTGCATGCGTGAGTCCCGGATTAGATTCCTCAGCAACACATGATCAGAAAAAGCCGGGAATGGCACTGTGTCTCACATGGTACCACCCTAATCCTGAACTGAAAAGCTGAGGGATAACGCCCAGGCCTGAGTTCAGTCCCCAATACTGATAAAACTCACGCACACACACACATATACACACACACACATACATAATGTATTCTTTTAATGCATAATATACTATAAATTATAATCAATCCACATCTTGTGAATACTTGATTTAGTTTTTGCTAGTATAATTGACAAACTACTCATCCAACCATAACATTGATCACATTCCTCTGGTGTTCCTATGGACAGGCAATAGTTTCTTACGCTCTCCAGCCCTTTGTAAGTGGCATGACAGGGATTCAAACTCAAGGCCTAGGAGTGCAGATTGGCCTATGGCTTCGTTGACAGCCCGCTGACAGCAATGCCAGGTGACCTACAGGTTGCAGTCGTGTCATTTGGACCCGGGATGGTCACCATGCATGGAAGGAAAACCGAGAAACCTCTAACTGTTCGCAATTCGTGGCTATGTTTCCTTGTCATTTTCATTTTTTTCCTGTCAGCCCTGAGGCCTAGGATCCCAGGATGGGCTGTGGGTCCAAAGGCTGCACAAACCCAGCCTAGGGTGATGGAAGGTAAGGCAGAGTTGCCACAACCTAAGTTCAAATCCCGTTCTTGGCTAAATAAATAAATAAAATACATAGAAAATAAAATAAAATGAATTTTAAAAATTTAAAAATACTAATGGTGCTCCCTGGCTTGGATTTCATGCTCGTTTTTTTCTGCCCGGCCTGAGATTTGCACTTGGAGTCTGGGAAAATCTAATGCACTCTGGGGGATGGGGAAACTCACCCTCTTTGAATACAAGCAATTCAAGCCTGTTCCCTAGGCCTGAATTCCATCCCCACCCTGTTAATTAATATTCATTCACATTTGAAGTGATTAATATCTACATACTTATGTTTACTGCATATTGCATTGAGTGTATTTATGTTATGTATTATGAATTCATTATATTTATTGACTATTAATACACTTATAACACATATTAAATTTATTACATCTTATGAAAATTATACAGATTTGCATATATATTATATATCTTACTTCAGACCCAGGTCATTCACAGAAATTCTATAGTAGATGATCCCATGCTAAGAAAAACGCAAAGAATACACTAACCAAAGTCTAATTTATCCCTAGGCACCCCAGTGGCTCACATCTTTAATCCTAGCTACTGAGGAGGCTGAGAACTGGAAGATGAAATTTCAAAGCCAATGAAGGCAGAAAAGCCTGAGAGACATCATCTCCAATTAACTGGCAAAATGCCAGGCTACAGGTATAGCTGAAGTGGTAGAAAATCAGCTATGATCAACGAAGCCAAGAAAGAGCAAGCTGAGTTCAAATGTGAGGAGAGAGGGTAGGGGGAACAGAGAACAAAACAATACACAAATCCCACCTAATTTATGGTACCAACCAAACTGAAAAGAAAAATGAAGCTTTTTCATTTGTATAACTTTACATGAGCACATATGCTCTTAGGTACACTTCAAAGTTATGTTTTTAATAATATATATATATAAATAATGCATATATATATTTAAATAAACTAAGAAACCAGCCAATGAATAAATACTTCTGAATTAGTGCCTTAACCATGGCATTATAAATTATTTATACTAAAAGTGTTTTCCAAGTTTCTTTTCTCAGAATCAATCATTAAGATGTTTTTCATGTGCTAGGCACCAGTGACTCATGCCTATATTCCTCGCTACTCAGGAGGCTGTGATCTAAGTTCGGCAGTTCAAAGTCAGCCCAGGCAGAAAAGTCTGTGAGACTCTTATCTCCAGTAAACCACTAGAAAACCGAAGTGGCACTGTAACTCAAGCAGTAGATCACTTGCCTTGAGCTGAAGAGCACAGGGATAACCCCTGAGTTCAAGCCGTAGGACCTCCCCCCCCCCCTCGCAAAAAAAGAAGTTTGTTCATGCAGATCATAAAATTCTAACATTCTGAGCTTTAGGAAACTTTTCTGCCAGGGTCTTATGCTCTTTAGGAAAGTACTCCACTACTGAGCTACATCACAGTCCCATTGTTTTCGTTTTACATTTTACAATCCAGTTTATTCCCAAAATGCTTATAAGTACCTACTGTCCTCACAGAAGTGAGGTTTTATTCAGAAATCCTACCTTTTGTGCTATGAGGACTCCCCTAGTGTATTTCGTGGTAGGCACTGAAGAAACCTCATATGACACAAATGCAGAGAGTTTATAATTGTAGAAATAACTTTAAATAGAAATAAATTCAACAGTCCCGACCTTCTAGGGAGAAATGATGTCCTTATTTTCATTCTCACTCTTCAGGGCAGATGGTCAAAATAGAAACACCAATGTGCTATGCTGAAATGTAAAAGTTTAGACCCATTTTTTGAAAAACTCTCATGTTATAAAATCAATATGTATCAAATAAAGGCGAAGTGAACTTAAAAAATATTAAAAATGCTAAAGAAGCTGCCTGGCTTGGAATGTGTGCCATTTTTTGTCTGCAAGTCCTGGAATTTGAACCCGGGGTCTGGGTAACTCTATTGCACTGTCGGAGAAGGGGAGGCTCACCCTGCTTGAAGACCAGTAAGTCAGGCCTATTCCATAGGCCTGAATTAAAGCCCCAGACCTGGAAAATGTACTCTTTATATACATTTTAAAGATAGGATTGAACTTCCATACAGATGTTCAGTCTATATTATGTTTGGTGTGGTTATACATTACATTTTTTTTTCATTTATTTACCGTTTATTTTATTGACTGTGATGCATCCTAACTATGTATTACATTGTTTACATCCTATCACATACCATCTAGATTTGTAGATGTGTTCTCCATCATGCCTGACACCCAGAACTCTCCCAGAAGAGTAAAACAGGTGTCGCACTTGGCTTCTTACTCCAAGATTAAATTTTTGGTAGTGCTGGGATCTGAACTCAGGGCCTAGCAGGTCCAATTCATGAATGGGTGAGTGTGAGCACAACAGCCTCTAGCCAATGAAGCTGTGAGGTGGTTCCTAGGTGCTGAGATCGTGACCCAGGATTGGCCAAAACAGCGATACAAGGATAGGCAGACAGTAGTATACAAATAAATATATATTGTTAAAAAGCACCATAGTCGCCTATCTATGATTGAATGACATATACTACATTTCTACTAACTATTAGGTATTTATTATACCACAATTAAAGGAATTCTATTTTTTTCATGCTTAATAAAGCATGAAATTAAGATCAATCACTGACCTAGGATTATTGCATCCAATTTTAGGCTTGACCAATGCACAAACTTCTCTTTCAATTGATATTCCTATGCATAGGAATGAGTGTCTTGTGATCTCCTGCCATTGGTATTTGTCAGGACCTGGATTTGAACCCAGGGCCTATGTTGACAGGTTGGCCTATGGCTTCCCTGATAGCCTGCCAGACCTCAGCAATGGCAATTAAGGTGTACTTTGCAGCCATGGCATTCAGACCCAGGATGGTCACCGTGCAAAGATTAAAAAAAAAATTAAACCCCCATCCCTCTGCAGCTTGACACTTTTTGTGCCATCCCACTTTTTTTTTTCTTTCTGCAAGCCCTCTGGACCTAGGATTCCAGGATTGGGTATGGGTCCCGAGGCTGCACCTAGCCTAGGGTGATCGAAGCTGAGGCAGCGTTGCCACGAACTGAGTTCAAGCCCTAAAAAAGCCATAAAAGAGAAAAAATAAAAATAATTGATTATTTAAATAAATTAAAAAAAAATGGAGCTGTCTGGTTTGGAATTTCTGCCAGTTTTCTTTGAACTCAGGATTTGAGTTCAGGAACTTGTACTGCAATTTGAACTCAGGAACTTGTAGCAATGTGTGGGAAAGTGCAGATTTGCTACTACTTGAGTTCAAACCCCGTGCCAAGCCAAAAGTAAAAAATTAAGTCACTGAGCTTGGTAGGGGGAGTAGTTGTGGAGATGGGAGGTAAACAAAGTATGGTAGGGGGGAAACAAAGGAGAAGGTAACAATGCACAATAGGAAATATACTCATGACCTTGCTCATGTAACTGTGACCATTCTGTACAACATTTTTACAGTAAAAAACATACCAAAAAGAAACCATGTTGTACTCCCAGAAGCACTTTGGGAGTAAGGGGAGGATGTCTGAATAGATGTACAAAATTCTACGCTGCTTTTTATTTAATGTTCAGTATGGAACTGAACAAACATAACTGCTTCCATTAAAAGATTAAGTCACTGTCTTGGAACTGGGGCCAGTATTTCTACCATTGTTGGGATTTGATCTCACCGTCCAGGTAACTCTTTTGTACCATGGTTGAAGGAAAAATTTACTGTCCTTGAGGAAAAGAAATTCAGGCTAGAGTTCCCATGGCCTGAATGAAGGCCCTGCAATGGAAAAGATATTTCTATACATATGTAATATATGATATATACTTACATATGTATGTTTATTACATGTTATTATTTTCATTATTGATTTTGTATTTCTTTTTATTTTTTATTTGATTCATTTTTATTGTTTATTTTATTTATATTATCATTCCCATTTACATTTTGCACATGTATTATAAAATTATACACAATAATTTATGACATTGACTCATTTATCATTAAAACTTTTTGTGTTGAAACATGATACATAATTAAATGGAGGCATTTGTCCCAGTCTTCCCACGTTTAGAGTCTCTCCCAAGAATGAGCTTTGTCTTATTTATCTTTGGACACCTTCCTATAGGGATGTCATTAGATGATTTATACTGAGAAGCCTTTTGGCAAGTTGTAGGATAAAATTGTAAGGGGGAGGCTAGAAATGTGGCTTAGTGCTAAAGAGCTCACTCAACATGCATGAATACCAGGGTTTGAATCCTCAGTGCCACATACTCAGAAAAAGCCAGACGCAGTGGAGTGGCTCAAGTGGTAGAGTGCTAGCCTTGAGAAAAACAATCCCCAGGACTGTCAAAAACAATAGGCCAGACGCTGGTGGCTCACACCTGGAAAACTACCTCCTCATGAGGCTGAGATTTGAAGACCACAGTTCAAAGACAGCCTAGGCAAGAAAAGCCTGTTAGACTCTTATCTCCAATGAACCACTAAAAAATCCCACGTGGAGCTGTGTCTCAAGTGGTAGAGAGTTAGACTTGACTGAATTGCTCAGAGACAGTGCCCAGGGTTGATACAAGACACACAACTGGAAAAAAATTGAGGGTTAATCAAAGTACTTTTCCTATTTGCTAATTACGAGAACATTCTCTGGAAAATCAATGCTGATATACACCAGAATAGGAGTCAGACCTTCAGGCTTAAGTGTAGCAGATCCACATGTCCAGCCTCTCAGACTCTAGCATTGTAACCTTGTTTCCACAGGGTTCTGAAAAGTCCAATGTTTAAAGGCTTAATATGCTCCCCAAACCCTTTGTGATAAGCAGTTGACTTGTATTGTCAATGTCATTACTCATCTGAATTTAGCAGAGCACCAGTAGCCCTTGCCCATCACCCTAGCTCAGGAGGCTGAGGTCTCAGGATCACACTGAAGCCAGCCAGGGCAGGAAAGTCTATGACACTCTGACTTCCAGGTCTGAAAGGTCAGATGTTCAAGACCTTCTTGTTTCTCCCTTGGTGATGAGAAGTTACTCTAAATGTTCTTAGTGTTCTTGACCCATTGACCCTTCCTGGGTTCAAATGAAGTTCTCAGGATCCAAGCCCTGGCAGAGTTAGCAGGAAGAACTCCAGTGTAACACTGTATTTGAAGGACAGAAAACAGTTTCAAAAGCCAGGCTAGGTGAAGAGAACAAGGAGGCAGAATATACACACTCAACAGGGAAGGGAGCTGCAAAACCACTTAATTCATTCCAGGGACTACCAGCAATGGGGGGAAACCTGAAACATTTCTTAGAGTTACACCAGGGTCAGGCTTTTCTCAGCTTCCTCAAACAATGACTAACCTTCCTCCCTCAGGTAAAGAGAGCCTCAGGCTCTCTTTAGGTTACCAATAGAGAGCCAGTTTAGTGAGGGAGAGGGGCGGAACAGATTAGAAAAGCCCTGCTCAAGGATTGGGATTGGGGGGGGAGGGGGGAGGCTGGGAAGGGATGTGAAGGGTAAACAAAGGAGGAGGCTGCAATGCTTGGTAAGAAATGTACGCATTATCCTGCCCATGTAATTGTAACTGCTCTGTACAGTATGTTCACAAATAAAATAAAATTAAATTAAAAAAAAAGAAAAGAAAAGAAAAAAAAAGAAAAGCCCTGCTCTCTGGTCTTAGGGAGTGGGTTTTTTACTCTCCATCTATCAGATTTGAAGGCCCTTCTTCTACCTCTGCCAGTCTTTTCTCCTTCCTTCATTCTCCACATCATTAATGCTAATCCCTAGTCCAAGGTGAGGCAGAGTCATTTCTCTTTTGTCTCCAAGCAGCTGAGTTAGAACCTGGCTCTGCCCTCTTGGCTCTGGGGCATTCGGCTGCCTCAGAAGTGGGAAAGAGACATTTTTCCTGCTCTGTGGTTGTGTGAAAGTGATGTGGGTGTCCTGGCACACTGCAGAAGCCTCATGACTGGGAATTGTTCCCTTCTTTCCTCCTGAAGTCCAAGACCAGATTCATCTATCATTTTTCTATCTATCTATCTATCTATCTATCTATCTATCTATCTATCTATCTATCTATCTATCTATCTATCTATCTATCTATCTATCTATCTATTAACCTTTCTTTCTTTCTTTCTTTCTTTCTTTCTTTCTTTCTTTCTTTCTTTCTTTCTTTCTTTCTTTCTTTCTTTCTTTCTTTCTTTCTTTCTTTCTTTCTTTCTTCCTTCCTTCCTTCCTTCCTTCTTTCCTTTCTCTCTTTCTTTCTTTCTTTTTTCTTTCTATGTATCTATCTATCTATGTACCAACCTATCTACCTGCCTACCTACCTACCTACCTACCTACCTACCTACCTACCTACCTACATACCTACCTACCTAAGTAACTAACTACCTACTTAGTTATCTCTTTGACATTTCTTGGGCTGAACTCAAGGCCTGGGCCCTGTCTCTATCACTCGGCTACTTGAGCCACAGCACCAATTCTGGATTTTTCTGTGTATGTGTTACTGAGGAATCAAATCCAGGGCCTCTTGAATGCTAGGCAAGCACTCTCCCACTAATCCACATTCCCAGCCTCCTCATCTTTTTTCTTAATGATAGTTTTTCATATTTATGCTACCATTTTGCATCCCCAAGTATAATTTTCTGAATACCGCTTATTTCTGTGAACTCTGATCTTCTCTTCCCCTGCCAGATTTATGACTGCTCCTGCATTGGCCTCATAATAAAATGTAAATAAAGGCTGCTGAGAGCTTCAGTGTGCATCATATAAGGAAACATGCCTAGAATCCTGGAAGAGAAAATCAATGGGGCTGACATGAAGAGAATGATGCAGTATGTACAATGAGCATATCTAAAACATAAATCTGTAAATAAAAGCAGAAGTTTTGTATACAGCCTCTTTGCACTTAGGGAAGTAATATACACACGTAAGTAAGTAGGACACTGATACATAAACTTTGCCTTCTCTTTTTGAATTTTATTTTGTGGCCATCTCAAGGCTTAAACTGAGGACACGATGCATTCCTCAGTTGTTTTTCACAAGGCTGAGGTTCTAACACTGCCACAGCTCCACTTCCAGCCATCTGGTTGTTCAATGGACATAAGCACCTCTCAGGCTTTCCTGCCTGGTCTGGCCTGTATCGCCTGCTTGGCTTTCTCTCTCAAAGCTAGATCTCTACCCTCTAGGCCATTGCTCCACTTCTGGTTTTCTGGTGGTTTATTGGAGACAATAAACCTTTCCTTCTACGGCTGGATTTGAATGGAGATCTCCTGAGGAGGCTTCAAGTGGATTTCCTCAGGGATTCACCTAGGAGCCGCTCCACCCGAACCTTTAGTCTAAATCTCGAGAGGTACTAGAGAAAAACAGAAACAGGGACATGCTTCTAGTGTGTCCTAGATACTTAAGGTTGGAGATACAAAATACTCATAATTATTAGATCATTTTATAGGCAAAAGGAGCAATGCAGATAGCATGAGGATTGCTCCAGCTTTCGGTCCTCATATCCTGAGACAGTAAATTCACTGCACCTCAATGCTAAGTGACAGAACTGGCATGTCATGTGGACATTTGCTCCTAAATCCTGTAACACTCATTTCTCACTTTTGGCTTCAACCCTGTGACCAGAGGGTAAGATGAAGAGAGAAAATACTCTCAGAGAAAGCAGGTATAAAGGACATTGGGTAGTTTACTTATAAGTCCCAACCATAGGAATGACCTTATTAAGAAGTCAGTCCAGATTGTAAAACAAAGAAGAAAAGAAAGAAGGTGAAAGTGCCTGCTGACTGTAATCCCAGCTCCTCAGGAGGCTGAGATGTAGAGAATTTGAGTTTGAAACCAGCCAGTGTAAGAAAGTCCTTGACAATGTTATTTCTAAGAGATCACAGAAAAACCCAGAAGTGGGGTTGTGACCCAAGCTTAATGCAGTACCCTTGAGCAAAAGGAACTTTTGGACCAGGCCTAGGCTCATAGTTCAACCCCAGGACTGCCCCCTCAAAAAAAAAACCTGTACCTCAATTTCTTTGTGTATTTATGGATGTATTCCTCTAGGTGAAACTCCTGAGTAGCTATGATGAAAGGCACCAAGCAAGGAAAATTGTATTCAATGAGTTCATAACACAGAGACTGCTTTTATGATATTGCATGTTTCAGGGCTCCCCTCAATGCTCCCAATGTGGCATGAGGGTTTCTCTTCATCCCAGGCCTGCTGGAGGAAGTCTCCCTCATTGTCTGGACAGGAACACAAAAGACCTCACTCCTGTACAGCTGTGTACCAAATAACCCCATCTAGGCCAATTAGTGAGGATGTGTGGGCGAACTCTGAAGGTCAGGAGAAAAAAGCCTGTTTTTACCCTTAGCTATCTCTCTTCCCAGTGCTCTGTTTTAACAGGAGACCTTCATTTTTGCCACCTCCCATTACAGGCCAAGTTCTGTGCTCTTATCCTGCCTTTATGAGATTATATTCCAGTGTTCAGATACAGTGCTCAATATAATTCAGGCAGACAACTGGGGCACTGAACATAATGAAACGTTTCATTGCCGACAATGATGGGCCTATAATGCCTCTCCTAGGTTTCCAGAAGCTTGGGAAATCCAAGCACATGTTGGATATTACAAAGCTTTCTGTCATCTAGGACTGGTGAAGCTCATCAGATTTTGAAACCTTTGACTTCTCCTAGTTGGGCCCTGGGTGTCTAGGTTTTGGTGCTGACCATGAGCTCAGAGCCGAGGTCTAGTGCTTTACCACTTTGTCACAGCTTCACTTCTGCTTTCTCTCTGTGTGTGAGTGTGTGTACGTGCATGTGTGTGAGCATACACTAGTCCTGGAGCTTGAACTCAAAACATGAGCACTGTACCTAGTTTCTCTTGTACAATGATTGTCCTCTCCCACTTGAACCACAGAGCCCCTTCAAGCTTTTTCCTAGTGATGTGGTTCTGAGAAATCAAGCCCAGGGTTTCATACACGCAAAGCACTCTACCCCTATGGCACATTCCCAGCCCTCTACTTCAAGTTTGTTAGGTTGTTGCTGTCTTTTTTGTTGTTGTTGTCATTGTAGGAATGGAAATCTGGGCCTGGGTGCTGTCCCTGAGCTCTTCAGCTCAAGTCTTGTGCTCTACCACTTGAGCCGCAGAGCCACTTCCAGTTTTCTGGTGGTTCATTGGAGCTAAGTGTCTCAAGGACTTTCCTGCCCATGCTAGCTTTGAACCATTATCCTCAGATCTCATCCTCCTGAGTAGCTAGGATGACCGGCATGAGCCACAAGCACCTAGCTTTCACTTCAGGTTTCTTAGTGGTGAATAGGATATAATAGTCTCATGGTACCTTTTGTGTCAGGGATAGTTTGTAACTCAGATCTCAGCTCCTTGAGAAGGCAGGATGACAGACCTCGGTTATAGAACCCTAAGCCGTGGCACTCTGCTGCAAGTAGATCCTTGGCTCTGTGTGGTGAGTGCTAGCCATGAGCCCAAGAGGGATGGGTAAGTGCCTAAGCCCTGAGTTCAAGGTTCATGGCTTTGAAAAAACAAGACAAAACAATTGTCTCCTGTAGACAACTCACTAGTCTTCAGTAATACATAATTTTGTCCCTACCATGGGGACAGATCTGAGCCTCAGTATTCTTTTCTGCATAGTCATGTCAGTTGGAGTTCTTACAAGGACAAGATGAAAGTATGCACCCTTTGAGGGACAAAATACATACACTTTTTTTTGTTGGTCATGGGGCTTGAAATCTGGGCCTGAACACTGTCCTTCAGCTCTTCAGCTGAAGGCTAGTGCTCTACGACTTGAGCAACAGCAACACTTCAAGTTGTCTGGTAGTTTATTGGAGATCAGAGTTTCAGCGGACTTTCCTGCCTGGCCTGGCTTTGAACCACTATCCTCAAATCTCAGCCTCCAGAGTAGTTAGGATTAGAGGCGTGAGCCAATGGTGCCCGGCTTCAAATAACCCTCTTTACAGGACTCAGCACACAGCATCCTGTGAAAGACTCAGCACCCAGGACCCAATGCAGGACTCAGCACTCTGCACCCTGTGAAGGACTCAGCACATAGCATCCTGTGCAGGACTCAGCACACAGCACCCCGTGAGGGCCACAGCACTCCAGGAAGTACTCATCACATAGATGCATCCCACAAGCTGTCATTAGTATTAGGTTGCTTTCATCAGTATCACCATTCTTTCAGAAACACATCACAAAATGCACAAAGTTCACATCTAATGATTCAGAGGAACATTTTTTGGGGGGGAGTCAGCCACAGGGATTGCACTAAAATGTTAGGGGTACTGTCCTAAGATCTTTTGCTCAAGGCTAGAGATCTATCACTTTGATCCACAGCCCAGACTTTCACAGACATCCTGCAAGGATTGGGTTTTAAATCCATCAGTGTCAGATCTCAGCCCCCAAGTAGCTTGGATGACAGGGGTGAGCAAGCCAGCAGCATCTGGTTCTGTGGGGCTGAGTTGCACTCGTATACCTCTGACTAAGTCAGGTTAGATGGCAGCTGTCAGCACCAGACTCCCGGCTTGCTCTGTGATGAGGTATTTGAAGTCCTATCCTTATAGAGTTGCAGTCACAACATTCAGTATTTTTTCATGCCCATCCTGGACCTTGAGTAAGAGTCTAGACACAGTCCCTAAGCTTTTATGCTTAAAGCTAATGCTCGACTGCTTGAGCGAGAGCACAACTTCTGGATTTTTATGTGCATGTGGTAGTGAGGAATCGAACCCAAGGCTTTGTATGTACTAGCTTTCATTATACCACTGAGCCCGAGGAGTGACAAGTGTATGAACAGATGTAGATTGGCATATATGTATATGTATATACATACACACACACACACACACACATATATATATGTATAAGAGAAGAGAAATGTGTCTGTATATTATGAAATTACATATATTTTATTACTACCTATTATTGACAGTCAAATTATTCCTTCCACTTTTAAGTATCATGGTTGAATACATAATAAAGTATTAATTGAAAATTAATCAATGTAATAAGATTGTTGTGTATAATTTTATAGTATACTCATACACTAACTACTAATTTGTTACTTTTATAAAATTCCATTCAAATGAATGTACATGGAAATGGGTTTCTTGGAATCTCCCGCCAATACTTAGTGACAGCATTGGGATTCAACCTCCAGGCCTAAGTTATGGTTTTGGTTATGGCTTCCCTAATAGCCAGCCAAACATCAGCATGCAATGTCATGTACACTTTCAGGGCTTTGTCATTTACACGCAGGATGGTCACAACGCAAAGGGCAAAAATGTAAAACCACCTTCTTGAATTTTTCTGTTTTATCATTTTCCTTTTTATTTTATTTCTTGCCAACCCCAAGATTTGAACTTGGGTCCTAGAATGCCAGGGCCAGCTGTGGCAGAGATGCCAAGACCTGAGTTCAAGCCTCGTGCTTGGCCAAAAAAAAAATAATAAAATAAAATAAGGCCTTGGCTTGGAATTTGCACCATTTTTCTGGCAGGCCTGGGATTTGAACTTAGCATCTGGGTATCTCTGTGGCACTGTGGGTGAAGAGGAAGCTCACCATCCTTGAAGACCATAAATCCTGATTTTGGTCATCCTAGACCTCACATACACTCCTGCCACTTCCACAGTACTGCCACAAGTGGCCGGTGTGTGGCCAACACTGGGTTAAGAAGTGAAAGTACATAAGGGGGTACATAGCCAGGTCAACACTAATACCCCAAAACAATGAGGTATTAGCCATACCAGTTTTTATTGTCCATACCAGTCTCTCATCCCTCAGTTCCCTGGTCCTGGAATCTAAAGTCTGTGCCTCTGTATTCTGAGCATCTGGAATTTTCTAGAAGGACCTGAGAGGCCCAGTTGGGGCCGGAAGATAGACTGTCCTGTGATAAAGTACATTTACATTTCCTAGAAACTGACCTATACTTCCAAGCCACCTTAGCCTCACATCCCATGTAGCCCTAGATCCTTCTTGCTTGGGCAGCCTTCAGTCAGCTGTCAAGCTCATGTTGGCCAGAGCCACCAACAATCCCCCATTTCCCACTCCACTGCCAGTCTGCTGAGAGGGATGTGCAGTCAGAGGCCCAGCTGAGGAAAAGGATAGGACATCACATGACTGAGGCCCTCCCTCTCAGGCAGAGGAAACACTATGCCAGCTGGCATCACTGACCCAGAATCCCCTGGAGGCGGACAAATACTGGGACAGCCAGACTTGTGCCCCAGAGAAAAGTTGGAACACAGGCCTGTGGCAATTTAGGACTCATTGTATACCCTGATAGGGAGCTAAAGGCAAGGTCGGTGTGAAGGAGGGGCACCATCTGAGGTCAGAAAGAGGCAGACCAGCAACCAGGTAGGGGACAGAAAAAGACGAGGGAAAATTACACACACACACACACACACACACACACACACACACACACACACACATACACACACACACTCACACATAGATATTCCAAGCCCTTAGCAGTTCCTGAAAACAAAACCATGAACTCCCTCTATTAGGATCACATCCAACCCGTGAGAAGATGGCACTACCATACTCAGACTAACTGTAGACACAGCATTGAGCTTCTCATATCTGGAATGTCTCATAACCCAGCATGGAATTTCCTACTGTACACACTGCAATGTGGAAAACTCAGCCAACCCCTTAGTTTATTGTTGGTCATGAGGTTTGAACTCTGGGTCAGGGCGCTGTACTTCAGTTCTTCAGCTGAAGATGAGCATGCTACAATTTGAGCCACAGTGCCGTTTCCTGTTTTCTGGTGGCTCATTGGATATCAAGACCCACAGACGTTCCTGCCCAAGCTGGCTTTGAACTGTGGTCTTTACATCTTAGCTTTATGAGTAGCTAGGATGACAGTTGTGAGCCACAGGAGGCCCCAGACTTCATCCATCTTCATATACCCAGAGGAAACCAAATTCATCAGGCCACAAAATTCATGCAACTCTTTACTTCAGACTTTGACACCCAGCATCCAAAACCATCCTTCATTAGAGAGAATCAGACACAACAATCCAACCCATGCACCCATTTGCCCACTCCCTGCCTGCCATAGGCTTCGACCACTTGAGTTCTTGGTAAGGCACCATCCATTCTGCTGTGGCTTCAAAGTGGTGCAAACTTGGGGAGTTCTTAGAAATGTCTGTAAAGTGAGGCCAGCACCTGGTCTCTCAATCACAGCACCCTCCCACACATACCTCTACATCTTTGCATCGAAGATGTTTTACTTTCTTTCTTTTTTTTGATTGTGGGATTTAACTCTGGGCCTGGGTGCTGTCTCTGAGCTCTTCAGCTCAAGGCAAGCACTCTACTGCTTGAGTCACAGCACCCCTTTCAGTTTTCTGGTGGTTTGTTGGAGATAAAAGTCTCAGGGTACTTCCTGCCCAGTCTGGTTTGAAGCGTGATCCTCAGATCTCACCTCCTGAGTACTTAGGATGACAGCCATCAGCTACTGGCACCCAGCAAAACATATTTTTCAATGCCTGTCATCCTATCCTCTCAGGAGACTGAGATCTGAGGACTGCAGTTGGATGCCACCCTTAGAAGCATAGTGCATGAGAACTCTTTATCTCCAATTAAACACCCAAAAAACCTGTAAGTGGAGCTGTGGCTCAAGCAGTAGAAGGCTCACCTTGAGCTGAAGAGCTGAGGGATAGTGCGCAAACCCAGAGTTCAAGCCCCATGCCTAACCAAAAAAATATTGTTTTCACTAACAAGTAGGAACAAAAATGAGAGATTGAATAGTAACTAGAGCATTATCGTTATATTTCTCAGTGATCATTCTTGTAATGATTAATGAGAGTTTTCCAGCCAGGTTTAGCTTGAGAGTTAGTGTTAGGTAATAGATTAGATGGTAAGTAAATCTGAAATTGTTTTAGGGTACAGGGGTTCAGGAAAAGGTAGGATCATTGGAAACTACAGTATTTTTTCCTGATAAGAGAATTTGAGGAAAAATAATATAATACTTCATGTTAGGGAACAAGATAACTTCAGAGGTAGAGTCAGAAAATTTGTGGGAATTAGGGCAAATTGAAACGCATTTCCAGAGTGCAAACTGGAGTATCCATTAGAATGATTAAAAACTAGTCTTTTTCTTAAACATTAGAATTGGACTGTCATTAGAGTGATAGTTAGGTTTCAGTTCCAGCTGTAGTTAGAGTTAGCCTTAGGGAAGTGGAAAGTTTAGGGTCAAACTGAAAGTAAATCTTCGAATAACAACACTAGTTAGAATTAGGATGAATGTGAAATAAGAAACTGCTAATAATATTAAGATTAGGGTATGATTAGTGTGAGGGTCAGCCTCAATGTTCCAGTTAGGGTTCGGGTTACAAAAATGGCAAGATATTGAGTAAAACTACAAACAATTTTTAGAAAGATGAGTTGAATCAAAGTTACGATGAAGAAAAACTAATGTATTTGTATGGCTTTTAGAATCCAAAGTCTATTAGTTCTATGGTTAGGGGTACTGTTCTAGTTCAGGTTAGACTTAGGCTTAGGGAAGGGTAAGCTTTAAGGTAAAACTGAGTTTTCTGCTAACATTTTCAAGTAAAATAAGTGTTAAATTTACCAAAAACTACAGAGTTTTCCTAATATTCCTATTCAGGGTTCAATAGGGTTAAATTTAGAGTTAGGTTTCTAGTAAGGTTTAGATTTATAGTTAGAGTTAGGAACTAGAGTATAATTTAAGTAAACTTGCAACTTCTTTTTGGAGATAGAGGAGTTCAGTAAAAGTTAAGATTAGTGGAAACTATGATAGTTTTCATGATATGAACATTTGAGGTTAATATTCATAATAGGGGATGATTTCAGAGTCCAAGTCAGGGAATCTGTAGGATTTAAACAAAGTGCAAATAAATCATTTCAAAGACAATGAGTACCTGTTAGGAAATATTTTCCATTTATTTTAGGATTGGGTTACTATTATCATCAAGATTACTCTTAGGGTTCTGTCCAAGAGTGCAGGAGGAGAGACATAAAAATTAATATAGAAATCATCTTATAAATATGTTAGAAACAACTGCATGAAAGAAAAAAATTGAATACTTATCTTGGGGTTCATTTCCCTAGCATCAATTTATCTGAACTTTTCTGCTTGCCTTGGACATATACTAGTTATTGCAAATAAGGGAAGCCATGGGACCTATGTTTCTTTGGGTCTGGTTTACTTCACTTAATATAACTTTTCCAAGTCTTTCCATTTCCTAACAAATGGGGCAATATCATTCTTTCTGATGGAGGCATAGAATTCCATTGTGTATATATACCACATTTTCTTGATCCATTCATCTACTGAGGGGCATCTGGGTTGGTTCCATATCATAGCTATGGTAAATAATTCTACAATAAACATAGGTGTGCTGGTAGCTTTAGTATGGTCTTGTTTGTGATCATGTGGGTAAATGCCCAAAAGTGGGATTGCTGTGTCATAGGGGAGCTCTATGTGGAGTCTTTTGATGAACCTCCATACTGTTTTCCAAAGTGGTTGAACAAGTTTACACTCCCACCAACAATGTAGTAAGGTTCCCTTCTGTCCACATCCCCTCCAGCATCTGTTGTTATTAGAGTACTTGATTATAGCCATTCTAATTGGGGTGAGGTGGTACCTCAATGTTGTTTTTAGTTGCAATTCTTTCATGGCGGGAGAGGTTGAGCATTACTTCATGTGTTTATTGGCCATCCTTCTTTCCTCTTCAGACAAGTTTCTCTTTAAGTCTTTAGCCCACTTATTTGATGGGCAGTTGTTTCTTTGAAGATTTGTTGTTGAGGGATTTAATTTTTTTGAGTTCCAGGTATATTTTAGATATGAGACCCTTGTTCGTTGTAGATCTTCTCCCAATCCATGGGCTTTCTAGTGATCTTGCTAGCTATGTCCTTTGCCATGCAGAAGCTCTGCAATTTCATGAAATCCCATTTGTCAAACCTTGTTTTGATTTTTTTTTGTGTTTCTGGGTCTCTATTAAGAAAATTTCGGCCTGTGCCAAGGAGACCTAGGGTTTCTCCTATTCCGTCCTGCAATGTTTTCAGAGTAAGATTTCAAAATTTAAAGTTTCAAGTATTATAGGAAGATCTTTGATTCATGTTGAATGGATGTGAGTAGCTTGAGCTGTTGCATAATTCGTGTGTGTGTGTGTGTGTGTGTGTGTGTGTGTGTGTGTGTTTGTAAGGGGGGTTATGTGTATCATTGACATCAAGGATAAGGAACTTGGTTCCTTTTTCTGAGATGTACATTATGGTGTTTCTTTGTTGGTGGTAGACGCTGATTGCTTGCCTTTGCCTGATGTGATCATTCTAGCTCAATTTTTCAATTAAAGTTTCTAAATTATTATTGAACATATAATGGTCTGATATTGCTTTGTCTTTAGTCTGCCATCTAGGATGTTCTTTTCCTCTTAAATATTAACAATCAATATGAATTTTACCTCCTGACTAATTTTCCCCTTTAATTTGCATTTTGAAATAAGAATTATAATGTCTTTGATCTCTGTATTCATGAAGAAAAAACATTTTGAATTCTCTATTTAATGTAATAATACCTGGACAGATTTGTTAGCACCAAGACCTTAAATTTTCTTTTGTAGTTTTCATTTAAAATAACCCTCCTTCATGTTTTTAGAATGGGTAGACAAAGAATTCCCACAATGCCTCACAACTTTTATCTTTCACTTTGTCTGTGCTTCCTTGTCACTGCTAAATTGTTCTGGATACCTGTATTAGAAACCCCAACCCCTGCAAAGCTGTTTCTGCTACCCAATTTCCTGCCACTGCAACTCAGAAATTACAGTCACATTTAACCTTTCCCTGGTATCCTATTCTCTGCTACTCATTTTGCTACCCATAATTCTTAACACCATGGTTCCAGCCACCTGATCCCTGACACCCCTGTCTCTGCTACCACATTCCCAAACAAAGCAAAGCAAGAGTAGGCACAGACCTTCGACTTGGGTAATTCTCTTGCAGGCACAATGGGACATTATTCCTCAGGTATTTAACATGAAGGATTAACTAGTGGTGTAAAGAAAAGAGGTTACTTAGAGGGGACTAAAATCCAAGGATATCAACTTATAACTTGTTGCTAGGAAAAGCAGGCCCTAAAGTGAAAGTTAATGAGAAAAGAAAATTTGACAAAATTTTGGGGATGATACAAATAAAAAATTTAGCTTAATCTCTTCTACCAGTGATCTGAATTATTTTATGACATAGATATGTAACTACTTTACAGTTTAAAAAGTATATGAAGATGAACATTTATCTGGTACTTATATTAATTTATGGAATATTTGCACATGACCATGTTAATGATACTCAATAGTTTATGCTTTATGAAATGCTCATGAGTCTGCCTTTGGCAACATGAATTGAGCTCTCTAACAATAAATGGAATTTCACGGTCAAATACTACAAGGATATTACTGAGGCTAATACCAAAATGAAAGCTGGAACAAGAAAACTGAACAAAGCTACAAGTTTGAAGGGAAGGGATCAGTGGTAAGGGCTATGATTAAAGAGAAATTTTTCATCATGGAATGAATCTTTGTTGAATTACTAGCTTTTTAAACATTCTTAGAAAGCAGAACATGATTTTTGATTCTTGCCTTTTGGAACCTCTTTAATGAGTGGTTAAACAAAAAATTATCAAAATGACTGAAAATCCACTGACATAAATTATTAGATTAACATTATACTCAATGTTGCCTTGAGATGCAGGTAGGCTGGATTCCTTTTCTATTAAATTAATGGAATAATCTTCCTTTTGAATGGTTGGACATTCCATGACAATTGTTCCAAAACAAGAAAAGATACTGGAGAGAAAAAAAGAGGAAGGAGAGTCAAGGCTGCTGAAGTTAGCATATTTCCCATTTGGACTTTAATGGATTGTTTCTACAAAGATTTAGAATTTCATCTTAAGATAATAATTTCAAAATGGATGTGCTAAAGGATAGCTTTGAAATGTAATATTTAATGCTTTTGAATTACTTGAAGACAAAGGTTTACAGAAAACTTTAAATTCCAGAAAAACTGTAATGTTCCAATAAACACCTAGGAGAAATATAATTTAAAAATTCATCTGTTCAAAGCAAATCCTGGCATGAAAGTCTGTGAGTCACCTATCTCCAAACAGGAAGTGGCACTGTGGCTCAATTGGGAGAGGGCTCCTCTTGAGCTGAAGAACTCTGGGATATGTTAATACCCAAGCTCTGAGTTCAAGGCCCATGACTGACAAAAAGAAATTTTAAAGAATTAAATCATTAGGGCTGGAAGAAAACTCAGTGGTAAAGTGCTTGTCTTGCATGCATGAGGTCTTGGGTTCAATTCCTCAGCACCACATAAGCAGAAAAAACTGGAAGTGGCACTGTGGTTAAAGTGGCAGTGTGCTAGCCTTGAGCTGAATAGCTCAGGGACAGCACCCAGACCCAGAGTTCAGGCCCCCCTACCAACATTATCAACAACAGCAACAAAAAATTAAAGCATCAAACAAACTGAAGATGTTGTCCAGAATAATGAATGCAGCATTATCCGTTGACATGACTTAGTGACTTGAAACCAAGTTTACCAGGGGAGATAGTGGGCATTTTGTGTGTGTGTAAAAACCTGCAAAATTATTTTATACTTTCCCATGGAGGGTAAAAGGAGGAAATGGGAGGGGGGAGGTGTTTGGTGGACTTGCCTTTCCGTTCACTGATTGTTTTCTGGAGTCAAATTCAGAAAAATTCTGCCTTCAATCCTAATTGCATGGGCAATGACGAAGCCATGTCCTGAAAGTGGTTTTGTCCTGTCCTTGGCCTGGTTCCAACTACCACTGGATAATCCAAGTCCCACTGCAGGACCAAGATGCCTCTAAGACTACTTATCTATTGGGCAGGTGGACCTAACCACCGCCAGAATAGGCAGAAAATGCAATTCCGAGGGCAGCACTGGAAATCTACAGTAGGCAGAGATTTTTTTAAAATACATTTTTATTGTAAAAATACTGTACAGAGGGCTCAGAGTTATAGGACTAGGTAATGAGTACATTTCCTATACAGCATTGTTACCTCCTCCTTTGTTTTTCCCCTACCATCCTTTCCTTCCCCACATCTACAACTCCCCCCTCCTTGACCCCTGCCTGAGATTGTAAATTCATTTTCGACACAGTGTCCTGTACATCTCATTGTCACAATGGTCAACCTGAATCCCCATTTAAGCATTCTGCTATATCCCTTCCACTCCCCAAATTACAAATATATATATTTTTTTCTTCATGTGTCTAATGGAAATTTTTTATTTCCTCTTCAAAGAAGTCTCTCTTTAAGTCTTCAGCCAACTTAGATATTGGACAGTTGTTCCTTTGAGGATTTGTTGTTGGGGGATTTATGATTTTGAGTCCTAAGTATATTTTAGATATAAGACTTTATCTGTTTTATGACTCATGAAGAACTTCTCCCAGTAAGTGGGCTTTTTATTGATCTTGCTATCTATGAACTTTACCTTGCAGAAGATCTACTGTTTCATGCAATCCCATTTGTCCAACCTCTCTTTGATTCGTTTTGTTTCTGGTTCTCTATTAATATATATATATGTGTATATATATATATATATATATATATATATATATATATATCACCCTGCATGATTATTATTTTTTCAAAATAATGGCAAGTAAATTCTGAAAATATTGTATAGTTTGATAACGTTCACGTTGATGTCCCTCTGATAAAGAAAGAGGTAATTCAAATTAGCAGGCAAAATGTTCATTTTTAAAAGGTAATACACATAGAATAATATTCACTATACCAATACAGTGAAATTAAATTTTATGCAGCTCATATTTAACTTAATTTTCTTGTCAAGGTGATATATAGAAAGGTTGCAGTAATTTTAAGTTAGTGGATACATAACATGTCAAAATTCTTATCCCCTCCCTCACTTTTCTCACACTTTTCCTTCACCCCAATACTCCTCACAAATCGTAATGTAAATTTCTAACATGTTGTCTTGTGAGTATTGCTATTGCATTGGTTTGCCTTTTGTCCTTTGTCTCACCATTTTATTGTTCCGCTTCCCTTGTCAAATGAAGATAAATGTATATACAATACACAGGATACTGAAATCAAATACAACAGTGGACACACCATAGAGGAAAACACAAAAGAAAAAAGAAATCACATAGTACATTAAAAAAAAAAAACAGCCACAAAGAAAAACCTTTCTTTCCATGTGTAGGAGTTTATTTTGCTCAGCATCATTTTATGTGGTCATTTATACATAGCTATTGAGCCATTCTGTTCATCTGCTAGGAATATCCTAGATATTTCCTAGTTATTACAAGTGAGGGAAACCATGGAATCTGTCTTTGTGTCTTGCTTATTTTTCTTAGTAGGATTTTTCCAAGTCTTTCCATTTCCTTATGAATTGGAAGCATAGAATTCCTCTGTATGTATATAAACCACATTTTGTCAATTCGTTCATCTACTGAGTGGTATATTGTTTTAAAACATGATTGCATGTAAGTATCACTTAAAGCCATTCAAAAATGACAGATGCCAACTCACCAGATATACTAATATCATGACTTCCAAGTAAGATAGTATTTTATGATGGTACAAGTGTTGAGATATCTGGAAGAGTCTAATGTATATCTTGCACTGCATTAGGCAGGAAGATATCCAATATCATATAGGATAAAAATGGTAGTGACAAAATATTTCCCTTGAGAGAGATATAGGAGGGTCCCAGAAGTATGAAGTAGTTCAGATAATTTTGAAGAATTTAGAAATGCAAGCTCAATTATGTCTCTTTAAAGAATAATTATGTAAGTGGAAGGGCAAAAGAAGGGTAAGAGAAGAAAATAACTGACAGCAGATCATTGTCCCAAGTTAGAGTATAAAAAGACATAATCTATAACTTCCAAGTTAAAGAGAGACCAGTTATGATGTGTCAATAGCTATTGAGGCATTTTCTATTTTAAAGAAGAATCAATTCGAGGAGTCTTCAGTCACATCAGTAAAGCTGTATGTTCAACCTAATGATTGGTGTTACTTGTCCTACATTTATAATGAGTAGGCTGATAAGATATCCAAACAAATCTAAATATATTGCAATAAAATCCCAAACTGATATGGATAGATGAGTTACTAATTGGAACTGTAGGACAAATTAGGCTTGTCTGTGCTTTAGTTCAATCTATAATCTCCTGGGTAAATAAAGTTTACAAAAATATTCAGAGAATACCTCTAAAAAAAGTTCATGATTCATATCTGTATAATATTTGTTAGGTCAGGATTAAAGCATTTGTTACCAACATTTAGAATCAACAGGACCTGTTGAATTTATGTATCCAGAATTTTATGTCTTCACATTCATATCTCAACATTTTATCAATATGACTGTCATCAAAACAGTTCTTATTGACCTTTTCTATGTCCTTTTACTTTTCAAATCCAAATAGTAGATTTCCTTCAATATCTTCCTGAAAATACTTTCCTTCCTTTTCTTCTGTAAATCTATTTATTACTTTTTTGTTTCCTTATTTATCTCTTTCCTCCAATCTTATCCATACTGATACTCACATTGTTCACACTTTCATCAGAACTTTCCTTTTCCGCTTCCCTTTAATAATGTCCCTGATTTTATTATTATTTTTCATATTCATGTTCGTGGATATTTTGATGATGTTTAAACAGACCTATCTTTGCATCTGTTTACATAAACCTTAGTACTATCAGAAAGTTTTTTCCTCTAAATCCATCTTTTCCACCTGTAGTCCTTATCATCAAGAATGTAAATAACATAGGAGACAGAGATGTGGAAACACTTTAGATTTCCTCTTACCCTACCTCCATCCATTATATAAATGAATGATCAAGATTTTCTCAGTTTCTGTCACTAATGTAATTTCTATGTACTCCTTTTTATGCCCCTGATACCAGTCTATTGCAAATACTCATCACCAGTCCCTCAGTCCTAAAACAACTGTTTACAAAGTATGCATTCTCCCCATAGTCTTTTCATATTGGTCCTCTCCATCACCAAATTGCTGTCCTTGTAAGCACACAGAGTGAAGAACTCAGACAAAAATTCTAGTACCATTATTTACTCACAACATTGACTGTTGGTCATACATTTCTCATCTGTAAATGTATGTAATCTACTAGAAATATTGAAGAATATAAATGTTGACTTCTAAAGCAAGGAAAAAGAAAGTAAACAGTCCTTACATTTTTCTACCTTAGCTTACAAATAAGGAAAGAGTCAAATTCAGTTTGTTTGTATAAAGTCAGAAATAGTTTCATGCAGAAATAAAAATAAATTTTAACTCCTGGCTCTGTAGCTTGTGTCCTTTTATGGTAACTGCAGATAAGTAAGTGGTATTATGTAAATTGTGTCATGTATTTACTGCTGTAATGAAGAACGTAGTCTTAATATATCATTGGAAAACATTGGTTATTGAGTAGTATCTATATGAGAATGTTATTTGAACTAATCACACTAAGTGGAAACCTACATCTTAGTCCATCAAAATATGGAAATAAAAGATTTAATTTATAAGAAAATAATATCACCAAGAACAGTGAGTATACATTAGAAAGACTACTGGAATAACATTAAGGTTTTTACTGTCTCTACCTGTTTATTTGATTGTATTTCTTGATATTGAAACTCTCCTCTTTTTATTCTGGGTTTATTTTTTTTTTTGGCTCGTCATGGGGCCTGGACTCTGGGCCTGGCACTGTCCCTCAGCTCTTCAGCTCAATGCACTCTACTACTTGAGCCACAGTGCCACTTCCCGCTTTTTCTGCTTATGTGGTGATGAGGAATCAAATCCAGAGCCTCATGTAAGCAAGGCCAACACACCGCCAATGAGCCACCTTCCCAACATTCCTCTTGTTATTGTTATTGTATATAATCCAACACTGTTTATAACTATGCACTCAATGTGGGAAATTTAGCTTCAAAGATAATTGAAGTTTTTTGTTTTTTTTTTCCTTTTCAATCACAACATCGTCATTGTCAGGCTACACTGTGGTCATCATCCTCTCTATCCAAATTATTATTAACATCATAAGTGCTAATTATTGAACGTTGGTATGTGTCTATGATTTTACTATTATTTGTCTTTTGATTAATAATTTTAATGTTACCAATGTGCATGCATCCATATTGAAATTTTGAAAAAATAAACAAAAAAACTAAACCATATCAGGTAGCTTAACTATGTGCTTATAACAAATTATGGAATAGATTTTTTGAAGCATTGCAAATTCCTAATCAGTGTTAATTAACTTCCTCTCTCTCCTTAACTACGACAAATATTTAAGAGTTTGGGCAGAACCTTTTCAAGTAATATACTGTAAATATTACTACAATATCATGTGTATATCTAAAATTCCCTTGAAAATAATAAACTCTACTTTCTATTGAAATATTAGTTATTTTATTCTATGAAACTTTTAGAAAAATAGACTGTATATCTTTGAAAGGAAAAAGGTAAAAATACTAACATAAAAGTTTTAGAGGGAGTCTGTCATATATATATATATATATATAGAATAGTACATTTTTAGAGATTATTTGTCATCAGAAATATATACATATATCTAAATTTATTTGCAGAATGATATACATCATAGTGAAACAAACATCTTAAAACATAATTAAAATTAAAAAAAAAAAACTTCATGAAACCAAGTGCCGGTAACTCACCCTTATAATACGAGCTATTCTGGGTGCTGAGAACTTAGAATTGTTTTCAAAACTAGCCCAGACCGAACAGTAATTGTTAGCTTCTTATCTCCAATTAACCACTAAACACAGGAATTAGCTCTTTTCCTCAGGTTATAGAGTGCTGTCTTTGAGCATAAAAAGGCTTAGGGACAATGCCCAGGCCTTGCAAACAACACCCACAACAACAAATTGTATCACATTAATTTCACAAAAGCATCTTTTATCTGCTGTGAACATTTCTTAGAAACACGAATACATACCCCTGGAAAATGTTAAGTAAAAAAGTATAGAATATTTACATCTATGTTAAAGACATGACTATTTAGATTGTTTAAGATATTTAGGTAATGATTAGAAGTTAAGAATAATGATAGGTAGGTCATATATTGGGACTGTTTTTTTTTTATTCTATTGTACAATAGTAATAAAATGATATTTATAATGATTATATAAAATTACTCTTGCTTGGTATTTGAATTATCGTAAGTGATAAATATTTTTAAATGATTTCCAAAGCAAAGGGGGTATCAATTCTTTTGTAATTTCAAAACAAGTAAGAAAATGGTTTCAAGTCTGGTTCACTCTAAGTCTATGTTTGTTTTTTTGTTCTAGTTTTCATAGGAGAAATTAAAATTCCAAAAATTTAATGGATATTGGCATTCAGGAACATCTTCACATACACTAATATTGGAGTCATTAAGTGGAATTGTTTTATTTCATTTGTTACTTTCACAAATAAATCAAGATGATTGTGTATTTTCTTCTTTTCACTGCTTTTGGGTCTTATCTTGAGAATACATTTTTCCTAGCAAGGTAGAGATAAGCAATTGGTTTGAGCAAGTAACATATGACTTTCATAAAATGCAGATGCATAGATTTGTATCTTCTGTCATTTGCTAAAAGTTTCTTCCAGAAAAGTTTCTCAATTACTTAGAAGTTTTTCCCTTTCCCCTCCACAAATTATACCTACATCAAATACAGTGAAAGCAGGGGTTATACTGTGGGGGAGGGACATACAAAACAACAAAGAAATAATCTTATAAATGTGTTAGAAACAATCACATGAAAGAAAAAAAACATTTGAATACATATCTTAGGGATCATTTCCTTAACATCACCTTATCTGAACTTTTCTGCTTGACATACATACATATACTAGATATTGCAAATAAAGGAAAACATGGGGAAAAAATAGGGATAAAGGTCGACTCATTGCAACAATGAGATGACAAGTCCTTATGTCGAAAAATGAACTTTACAACTTTGGTGGGGAGGGGTAGGGGGGAGGATTGGGTGGGGCAGCGGGGGAGGATGGGAAGGGATGGGAAGAGGAAACAAAGAGGAGGCTACAATGCTTGATAAGAAATATACTCATTATTTTGCCCATGTAATAGTAACCCCTCTGTACAGTATATTCACAATAAAATATAAAAATAATAAAAAAAATACTTAGAAATGATGCATAATTCCTAGGTATAGGTATTCCAGTTATCACATTTACTTTTGGATTAAGTTATCTCTGTATAAACTCAAACGGACAAAATACCCTCAAAATAAACAGAAATCACATCTTTGTTTTTTTTTGGGGGGGGGGGGATGTCAGGTCTTGGGGCCTGAACTCTGGGCCTAGGCATTGTCCCTCAGCTCTTCAGCTCAAGGCGAGCGCTCTATCACTTGAGCCACAGCACCACTTCCGGCTTTTTTCTTTTTGCTTATGTGGTGCTGAGGAATCGAACCCAGGGCCTTGAGCATGCAAGGCAAGCGCTGTACCACTGAGCCACCTTCCCAGCCCCACATCTTTGTTTTAAATGTAGTAGTTTACCAAGAGTTTTTAGCCAACACCAAAAACATCTTTTTAGCTATTCAGCATTTTGTGTGAAGAAGTTTTAACAATAGTGATTTTTTTTCCTGACATGCAATTCACTTACAATATATTATCACCTTTTATTGTATACATTTTAGTGCTTTGGAAGTGAATTGTACTTTTATAAGTTTTCAAAGCCTAATTTTCACAAACTTGCATTTCTTCAAATAGAAATGCTATAAATTTTAGAACAGACATGAAAATAGACATAAAATTCAGTTACCGGAATTTCCCCAGCATACATCCTCTATAGTGTGTCTTTTCAAAATTTGTTTTTGGGGATCATTTCCAGGGTCTCACACATACTATTCAAGTTCACTGTCAACTAACTACATTCTCTGTCCAAAAAAGTTTTTTACTTCTGTTTAATACATTCATAGAAGTGTATTGCCTGGATCCTATACAATTCTCTTTCACCGTTTGACGACTTGAAAAGTTGTTTGCTAAAATGATTGCAGTATTATACAAATCGATCACTATGAGAAGTATATCAATTTCTCCACAAATGCATTACTATATTTTGCGTCCTCTTTTTATATTATGGTCATACTAGTGAGTTTTCTTTTTATTATTTCTTAGACACTAAAGAGGATCTTATTTCATTTGCTCCTCCTATTGACTATTAATTTACATATGTTATTTAAAGAAATATCCTATTCAGGAAAAAATTTATATAGAATTAGAAGATATAAAAATACTTAAGTTTCAGAATCATTATAGCATTAACATTGTAGCATTAACAAATATGTGCCCTCTGTTGGATATGTTTTCATTTCTGTTATAGTGTCCCTTGAATTATGAAAGATTATCACTTGATATAATCCAGTTCTTGCTTTTCTTTAGCCAGTAATGTTTTCCATGTCAAATTTTAAGAAACCTTTACTGATCAATGTCATGAATTTTTTCATTTATGTTTTATAGGTTTTTACATCTCACATTTAGTTTGATAATCATTCTTTATAAGGTTTGAGGTAGGCCAGGTGCCAGTGGCTCACGCCTGTAATCCCAGCTACTCAGGAGGCTGAGATCTGAGGTTCGTGGTTTAAAGCCACCCCGAGCAGGAAATCCATGAGACACTTATCTCCAATAAACCACTACAAAAACGGAAGTTTTGCTGTTGCTCAAGTGGTAGAGTACTCACCTTGAGCTGAAGAGCACATGGATAGTGCAAAAGCCCAGAGTTCAAACCCCATGACCGACATACAAACAAACAAACAAAGGATTGAGGTAGTAGTCTAAGATCGTTTTTAAATCCAGAGAGGCAATAGTGCCAATACAACCATTTATGATTCTGTTTTTATTTCATAAAATCGTAGAATCTTTTTCAAAATCTGTGGACCATAAAACTAAGAATTTATTTTTGAAAAATCTGTTACCTTATTCTATGTGTCTGTTCTTATAGTTGAACTATATTGTCTTCACTACTAAACATGGTAATACTATTCAAACTAGTATGAAGGCTCAAGCTAAACCATTTTACAAGATTGCTCTGACTGACCTGAATTCCTTGAATTTACATACAAGATTATTGAGCAGGTAGACCAATATTCTACAGAGATATCTAAATATTTGATAGTCACTCATATTTCACACCTTGTGAAAATACAAACCCCTGATATTATATATAGAAAATGTCTTTAGAGACTGCTCAATGCAACTAAAATTAATTTAGGAATGAGATAAGATTTAGATAACAGTACAGCATAATAAAGCTGAATAATAACGACTTGAGCTGTACTGCAGAAGAGAGTGAGAGGGGGAAGAATGGTGGACCACATAGGAGCTGTATGTCATTGGTATTGTTTCAAAAAACAGAAAGACTTCAGAGAAGACAAGGAGAAAAATATAGTGTCCTGAATCTAGTTTCTTTTTAATCCACTGATAGTTTGGACTGAAAGTCAGATAACATGGGAAAAATAAAATAGAAAATAAAGCATTGTATAGAGCTATTACAATGTAAAGAAGTTGTAATAGGAATATAATTTATTTCCAAAGAAATAAGAGAAAGAATAACAGTAACAATTGCTAACGTGGATAGAAGATGGATCACATTTCATCATATATAATTTTTAAAAAACATACTACGAAAGAAAATTTAAAAGTCATAATTTAAAATACAATTTGTATTATAACTAGATAGTATAGCTCAGTGGTAAAATATTGGCCTAACATATGTGAAGCAATTGTGTGATCTCCCAAGCATTGCAAAGTACACACTAAGCACACATACAAAAAACCCACATAAACACACACACATACCACATACACACATTTGGAATATTGTTATTATCATATTAAACAGAGGAAATTATCACAAATAGTAAAACCATTTTAATATATGTAATCATAATATTGCTCATACTATTTAAAAGTTTAGTAGAAGTAAAATAGTCACAAGATACTTGGATTCTTATAGATTGAATAAATTGAAAATTAAGAAATAAAAGACATGAGAACTTTACAAACAAATTTAGATAATAAACATTTTGAAATATGTGTCCTTTTAGTTTGACAAAAGATTGATGTTACTGGTGTTTTAACTCAAGATTTAGAAGATGATAACCAAGTGCTCTATATCTTGCTAGGGATGGCTATATCTCTAATCATTTCACTCTGGACATTTTATGATAAGGTCTCATAATTACTCAATCTCGCCCGAATTACAAATCCTATTTACACTTCCCACCATAGTTAGAAAATGCAGACCACAAATTACTATGCCTAGCTCAAATATTTTTTTTTAATTCAAGTACAAATATTTCCAAAAAGTGACCAGATAATAAAGCCTTTTTTAATAAAGTATGTGCTTCTTGAAAATATACTATTTGTTACATAGACAAACATGTTTAGCACTATAACAAAATAAATTTATTTAAATTCACCAACCATATAAAATTTAAGAAAATAATTTTTTACATATTCACATGTTAACTATTTTGAAAGCAAAATATATGTCTGAATAATTTACATGTGTTAAAATTATGCAAAACTAAATTAACTAATCCTACAACTCTGAAAAAAGAATTACCCTAAGGAAATAAAACAAAATAAGTTCAAAATTTGAAATTTAGAAAATAAAGTGTACTCTTTAGTTGACTTACGTAACTGTAAACCCTCTGTATATCAATTTTATAATAAAAAATTCATGAACATAGAAAGAAAAGTACCCATTGGTCAATAACAACAGGAAAAACATCAGTAGATTTTTTTTTGAGTGTTCAAAAAAATCAATGGAAGGGATAACAATGTTCCTTCCATAATAAATGTACTCACTACCTTACTTAAGTAACTGTATCCCCTCTGTACTTTACCTTTACCATAAAATTAAATTGAAATTAAAAATAAACTATATAATATACCAATTAAGAATTTGTAGAGAGCTAGGAAGGTGGCTCAATGGTAGAGCGCTTGCCTTGCATGCTTGAGTCCCTGGGTTCGATTCCTCAGCATCACATAAACAGAAAAAAAAGCTGGAAGTGGCGCTGTGGCTCAAGTGGTAGAGTGCTAGCCTTGAGCTAGCCTTGAGGGAGAGTGCCCAGGCCCAGAGTTCAGGTTCCAGGACCAGATCCCTCCCCCCCAAAAAAAACCAGAATTACTAGAAGCCATTGGTTAAAACTTTTTAGAAAACTGCCCTAAGTACCCAAGTAATATAATTTGATGATACTATTTATATACTTCAACTTCAGCAGAGAAGCTAAAAGTTTAAAAACTGTTACAAAGTAAAGTAATACATCAGAATATATTACTGTTAATAATAATCATAAGATGAATTTATAGTGGTAGTCAAATATGTAAGAAATGAGGCAATTTGCCATTTGTTTGCACTTAATAAGTGAGAAAGAATTTTCTAGGTCTTTTTAAATATATAATAAGTTTAATAAAGAAACTATTGTCACATCATATGATAATCAGATGAAGCTGATATTAGAACAAAGAGCAGATTGTACTAAGTTTTGGATGTTAATGTATATACTTATTTTGGTTGTGGGAAATTGTGTTCAACTTGGGGTATTGTTTTTGTTAGACTGGTTAATTTTTGGATAAGGGTTTCCTTTCCACAAGAACAAGCACCTGATCTGTATTTTTAGCCTTCCCATTACCAATGGCATAGGAGTTGCACACCAACTTGTCTAGATTCCTACCTTGGCTGACCTGGATTCTGCAGTCCTTTCAATCTTAACCTGTAAATAGTGCAGGATGGTGGAAATAATACAGTGCATCGAGAGATAGATTGAGAAGGAAGTCCACTAAACTTTTGGCCTGGGTTCTGTTCTCAAGCCTCCTCAATAGTTAAGAGTTCAGTTGGAAGCCCCTGATGCCAAGCAGTAAGAGTATTTTTAAAGCAACTAGACATACATATGACTTAGGCATGTGAACACCTCAGGACAAGAATAAAAGAGCAGTGAAGCATAGAGGACAGGCCCAATTTTAACTAGCTACTTAGAGGCTGAATAAGCTTAGCTAGCTACTCGGGAGGCTGAGATATGAAGACCACTATTCAAAGTCAGTCCAATCATGAAAATAAATGCGATTATCTCCAAAAAAACAGAAGTGGAACAATGGCTCAAGTGTTAAACCACTATCCTTGGTCACAGAAGCTTAGGGAGAGTGCCCAGGCACTATCAAGCCTCAGGAATGATGAATGAATGAATGAGCACATGCACGTGCCCGTGCATGTATATGTGTGCATGTGTACACACACACTCTCTCTTTCTCACACACACACAAATGAGTATTTCAATGTGAAGTTCTTTTTTTTACCTTGCTGTAATCTATTTCCCTGTATTAGTTTACAAATTAAAAAAATCAGCTAAGCACCTATTTACATACAACTCATCTTGTTTCTCTAAAGTCTACTCTTTTTGGAAGCATGCTTTTATTTGACCCAAATGTAAATTATTCAGAAGGTCGATTCATCTCCCTCAATTCTGTAGAATTAGATGATTGTTTAGCTTCCTCCAAGCAATATAATTTTGTGAAATCCTGCATCAAGCAATGTATTTCTTTCACTAGAAGGGAAGTCTCTGTCAAACAATTAATAATAGGTTTTTCTTCTCCTTGCTAGCATCTGTAGTTTTATTATCTTCATATATTTCATGATCTGTCTGTGTATGACAAAGACTGTTGTGAAAATAAAAAGACCCTTCGCAGCACTTATCATTTATATATCATTCATAGATATGAAGGTGTTTGAATATTACTGAAATTGCTTTGGAATGAATCATGTTCACATTGACTATCGTGGAAAATAAGAATTGGTTTCTCAGAACTTTAGGTAAGAACTTGATTGAAAGAAACAAAAGGAAAAGTGAGAAACAACGCAACACATACATTAAAATGAAACAAAACAACCCTAGAAAACAAATTAATTCATTACTCAAGAACATGCAGGAAATGCAAAGGCTTAAAAAAAACATCAGCTATGACAAGCTTATGAAAATCCTGACTACATGGGAGTCTACTCTTGTGAGGATAGAGGTTAAAGCCCAGACTGGACGGAAAGATATATACACAATGCCATGCACCTGTTATTCTAAATTCCAGGAAGAATAACATAACTTGGACTGAGCCCAAGATCATACACAAGTATCTGAAAAATAATCAGGATAATTTAGGGCTGGAGACATGAAAACGTGGTAAGAACATCCATTTATGGGGCACAAGACACTCAATTTAAACTCTAATATTATGGGTATTAAAGTAAAAAGCTATGATTTTAAATAATTGTAAGATTTGAGTATTTGAGTGGAAAAATGCATGAGAGAGATAGAATGAACCCATGCAATGCTTTCAACTTAAGTGAAAATGTTTTGTGGTACTTCAGACAAAACAGAGTTACCTTGCAAATGAGCATGGTTGTGCATTTGAGTGATGGAAATACTTTACTTACACAGGTGTAAATTAAATAGATTTTATATGGGTAGATTGTATTTCTTGAATTAAAGCCTGGATGATGTCCCTGAGATTTTTCTCTCAAGGCTACCATTCTACTACTTTGAGCCACAGTTCCAATTCTGATTTTCTGTTGATTGTTTAGTGATAAGAGGCTCCTGACATTCCTGTCCAAGATGGGTTCAAATCATGATTGTCAGATCTCAGCCTCCCGAGCTACCAGGATGCCAGGCAATAGCCGCCGATAGTTTTAATAATTTAGAAAATTGTACAGTTACTGAAGTTATTCATTATCATTATAACCTGTGTAATATATGTGTGTGTGTATATATCAATGCATATGGATAGAAATATTTTAACATATTTTTGTATCTACAGTAGATTTATGAAATCATTCATTATAAAATAAAATGGAAACTAAAGTTAATAAGGAGCAAAACAAAGGAAATTATCACTTTTCTTGTTGTTGAATGGAATACGAATTGCGAGAATCAGTTTGGGAAAACCATCTCTACGTTAACAGAATGGATAAGAGGTATTAATTCCAATCCATCTATTTTCCCATATTGTGCAACCTCACACATGAGTGTCAAAATCAAACCACACTTTTTGCCTTTGCTTTTAACTCACTTGTTATAATTTATGGGTTAGTTGAAGTAATCAAATAAAGATTAGAATAACATTATGTGAAGTTATGAATTAGAGCTGAAAATGATTTTAAATGTGATAATACCTAATTAAATTGCATATTTCTTACTTTTACTCTGTAATGTCCCTCATTTTCACATTAGGAAAGTACATAGAAGGTTCTCATTAAATTATGTGTACATTTATGAAATAATGTATTGAAAGAATATGGGCACAGTGTGGTTTTAGCTTATTGAGACCTGTGTTTCTGAAGACTTGCAATACATTGTGATGAAGGGAGGGATGTGCTTATTCTGGAAAACTGGCTAGAGGATTGCTCACATAAAGGTAGTGATGAATTCTTCCAAAAAGTTACAGTAAAATCACTTTCACAACCATGTTCACTGCTGCACTATTCACCGTAGCCAAGTTACAGAAACAGCCCAGATGCCCTTTGGTGGAGTGATGGTTGGAGAAAGTGTGGCAAATATAAAAAATTGGATTTCAACCATCAATTATGAAGACTGTTACATTATTTGCAACGAAATGGATAGATCTAAAACTATATTAAGTGAACTAAGAGCCAGACACACAAAGGACCCATGTTCTGTCTCATATTTGGAAGCTAGAATTTTATTACAAGTTTATACAAAAATATTAACCAAAGCATGCTATGTGCGGAGGAGTATTTCAAAGGTGTAATTTCTTATAAAAGTGAACTTTTAGTCCAATAAAATATATATCAGGAAACTATCAGTTGGAAGATGTGAGGGGAAGTCAAAAGGAAGGAATAAGGAGAGTTATGGAGGAAGACAGTAAAAGTATAATATTCAATGTAGATAGTATGAAACTAGGAAAAATTAAAGTGGGGTGAGATTTGGAAGGGTGTGGAAAAGTTATATAAAGATCCTTTATACTTAAAAAAATTGGTTTGTTGAATGGAAATTCCATTGTCCAAGTATTTAAGATAATAAAAATATAATTAAAAACAATGGAGACATCTGATCTTAAATTCTATTTAAATCTCTTTTAAAAAATAAAATTGCTCTATAAATTGATCAGAGGGATGGATTTTGTGGCTAGCTAGATCATTGCACATCTGTCTCTCTCCTCTCCCTTTCATGGTTTTCACAGGTAATATGATTGCTCCATAATTATCCTAATTTATTTTGCTTTTATATTTTTGATTGCATCATTTCACTTTCTCCTCCGCCATTTCCCAACTAATTTACATAGAAGGCATTATTTCCTATTTTCTCATTCCTAGAATAAGCTGCACATGAAGACACCACTGGCCCTCATTTTCAGTCTGTACCTTTGAATACGGAGGAAAATCTTTCCTCTGCTCTCTACCAATTCCAAGTTAGAATCATTTAGAATAGTAAAAATGATAAAAAGAGAAAATAAATAATAGTGAAAAAAAAACAGATGCAGAAAATTCATCGGATTTTTCTGACCAGGTTATCCAATGTGAACTATTGGCAAAATACATGGACACCTCATTCTCACTGGCACTCAAAGTCTCTAGCTAGGCAATTCTGATGAAGATGAGGAACAAGTTGAAAAAGTGAGAAATTGTATCAATTGCAATAAAAAATGGAGAAGGATTCAAGCAAATTTCTTCTTTGGTCTACCGAAAATAATCACCTTACTACAGTGCAGAAACTACTTTCCAAAAAGGCCACTCATCTGAATACTAGGGATAACAATGAGTGTACTCCTCTTCATCAAGAAGCCTACAGTGGACACTTAGGCTTCTTTATTTCATCATGATGCAGATACCAATGGCCAAACTAAAGGCCTCTTGACCCCCTTGCTTCTTGCTGCTGGGAATAGAAATAGCAAAATTATGCTAGATCTCCTTCTGTTGAACCATTATATCAAACCAGATCTGAAGCACAACTTGGAAGAAACTGCATTTGATATTGCCAAAAGGATAAGTATTTATCACTACCTCTTTGAAGTTGTGGAAGGCTGTATAAATTGTTCTCCAAAGTACTAATGGTTTGGTTAAGTTTCTTAAATTTCAAAATTGCCAGTCCATCCTATGTGTCCATACAAAATATTTTCACAATACAAAGCAACAGCAATATCTTACTTTAAAAATTCATGGATTGCATGGTATTCTTCCAAGTGAATTGCCTGTCTTTGATGTCAAAATATATTCGAGTTGTTTGTATACTAATGATTTCTGTAGAGTTTGTGATTTTTTAATAAGAAATAATTTTAACTTATCTGTTGAAATGAGTAGTACAGAAACTAAAGATATTTCTGATGCTTGTCTGAAAAATGTATATTTTAAAATATTTAGTATTCTGTTTGTATAATATCCATAATCTATTTCATTCTCTCCTAGATATAATACTTTGAATTCGACATTGTTTTATAATATATAGGTTCTTAATAAATGTGTCCTTTCAGATTGCATTCCATATAGAAACAGTTTAAGATTCCTTTAATTCCTAGGTCCCTATAGAATTTTATATCTTTGGGATAAAATAACAATGTTATCTTATTTCCAAAGTTTTATAAAGGTTATACTATGTAAAGGCCTTTCTGAAAAGGTGAAGATTGAAAACACTGATGTCAAACTAACTTTTTTTCTATGAATTACACGTATTATTACACTTGTATATTTGTAATCAACTTTTTAATAACTGTTTTTCATTTCTTGAATCTGAAGAATGAAAAATATGGAATACTTCACAAATTCTCATATCATTAACATGGCTCTTGGAAGAGCCATGTTAATCTCTGTATTGTAATTCGGGTAGACGTGCTGCTGAAGCATGTAGTATCCTGTAAATTTAAGTATTTAATGATGCAGTCTTAAGACAGGCATATATCCTTTGTTGCCTTTTTGTAACAAGGAAACTTTATTGTTACCTAAATTGCTATTCATCTTATTTCTGTAAAATTCTGTTTATGGTGGAAAAAAACTTATATTGTTTGTTCAATTGCTCACATTTGCAATTTTTGTCAATAACAGTTTTAAGTCTTTTTCATTTGAAATTTTATCATACTTTGAAGCCTTTATAGCTAGGTCTAAAGGTGATGGCTTTTCAAGTACTTATTTATCAACTGATTTAGCTTTGTGGAGCTAATGTATTCAAAGTAAGCCTTGTTTAAGAGCTACTTCTAAAATTCTCCAGCTTAAAATGTCCCAAATGAGGTCTTACTGGCCCAAATGTCTGCCTGACCCATTACCCGTGCTCCATGTAGGAACAGACCAACCAGAATATCTTACCCTGATAGCATAGCTTGTCGTACTGGAGCAAAACAAATTTAGTTACAAGAGGTCATAGAGAGATGAACAGTTCAGACAGAACTGTTCAGACTAGAACGTGTTTTTTTTTTGTTTTTTTTTTTTAATTTAATTTAATTTAATTTGTGAATATACTGTACAGAGGAGTTACAGTTACATGGGCAGGATAATGTGTACATTTCTTACCAAGCATTGCAGCCTCCTCCTTTGTTTACCCTTCACCTCCCTTCCCAGCCTCCCCCCTCCCCCCCAATCCCAATTCTTCTCCTTCACCCCCCCCCGCCCCCCCCCCCCCCCGCACCAACGTTGTAAAGCTCGTTTTGGACATGACAACTTGTACTTCTCATTGTTGCAACAGGTCCACCTGTATCCTTAAACAACTGGTTTTTCCCCATCTCCTCCACAAGTTATACTGACATGAAATATAGTGAAAGCAGGGGTTATACTGTGGGGGAGGGACATACAAAGCAACAAATAGATAATCTTATAAATGTGTTAGAAACACATGCATGAAAGAAAAAAACATTAAAATACACATCTAAGGGTTCATTTTCCTGACATCACATTATCTGACCTTTTCCGCTTGACTCATACATATACTAGATATTACAAATAAGGGAAACCATGGGACCTATGTTTCTTTGGGCCTGGCTTACTTCACTTAATATAATTTTTTCCAAGTTTTTCCATTTCCTAACAAATGGGGCAATGTCATTCTTTCTGATCGAGGCATAGAATTCCATTGTGTATATATACCACATTTTCTTGATCCATTCATCTACTGAGGGGCATCTGGGTTGGTTCCATATCTTAGCTATGGTAAATAATGCTGCAATAAACATAGTTGTGCTGGTAGATTTAGTGTGGTCTTGTTTGTAAACATTAGGGTAAATGCCCAAAAGTGGGATTGCTGGGTCATAGGGGAGCTCTATGTGGAGTCTTTTGAGGAACCTCCATACTGCTTTCCAAAGTGGTTGAACAAGTTTACATTCCCACCAACAATGAAGTAAGGTTCCTTTCTGTCCACATCCCCTCCAGCATCTGTTGTTGTTAGAGTTCTTGATTTTTGCCGTTCTAACTGGAGTAAGGTGATATCTCAATGTTGTTTTGATTTGCATTTCTTTTATGGCTAGGGATGTTGAACATTTCTTCATGTGTCTATTGGCCATCCTTCTTTCTTCTTCAGAGAAGTTTCTCTTTAAGACTTTTGCCCACTTATTTATTGGGCAGTTGTTTCTTTGAGGATTTGTTGTTGGGGGGTTTAATTTTTTGAGTTCCAAGTATATTTTAGATATGAGACCCTTGTCCGTTGTATGGCTACTAAAGATCTTCTCCCAATCCGTGGGCTTTCTATTGATCTTGCTAGCTATGTCATTTGCCCTGCAGAAGCTCTGCAACCTTATGCAATCCCATTTGTCCAACCTTTCTTTGATTTGTTGTGTTTCCGGGTCTCTATTCAGAAAATTTCGGCCTGAGCCAAGGAGACCCAGGGTTTCTCCTATTCCATCCTGTAATGTTTTCAGAGTGTCTGCTTTGAGTTCAAGGTCTTTGATCCATTTGGAGTTGATTCTGGTGCAGGGTGATATATAAGGATCTAGCTTTAGTTTTCTACATGTAGTTAACCAATTTTGCCAGCACCATTTACTGAAGAGGTTGTCTTTCTTCCATTCTATTGTTTTAGCTCCCTTATCGAAGATTAGATGGCTATAGGTCTGTGGGTTCATTTCTGGGTTTTCAATTCTATTCCATTGGTCCTGAGGTCTGTTCTTATGCCAATACCAAGCTGTTTTGATTACTATGGCTTTATAGTAGAGTTTGAAGTTTGGTATTGATATTCCTCCAGCAGTGTTCTTTCCATTCAGGAGCGTTTTTGCTATTCGGGGTCTTTTATTGTTCCATATGAATTTTTGGATTGCCTCTTCTATTTCCTTGAAGAATGAGGTTGGAATTTTGATAGGTATTGCGTTGAATTTGTAGATAGCCTTGGGAAGTATTGCCATTTTCACGATGTTAATCTTTCCAATCCAGGAGCATGGGAGGTTTTGCCATTTTTTAAGTTCTGTGTTGATTTCCTTTTTCAAGATTTTAAAGTTTTCATCATAGAGGTCCTTCACTTCTTTAGTTAAGTTAATTCCTAGGTATTTTATTTTTTGTGGGGCTATTACAAATGGAGTTGCTTTCCTAATTTCAGCCACACTTTTCTCATTGTTGGCATAAAGAAAAGCCATTGATTTTTGGGGGTTAATTTTATAACCTGCTACTTTGCCAAAGTTTTGAATCAGCTTGAGTAATTTGGGAGTGGAGTCGATGGGATTCTTAAATACAAGATCATGTCATCTGCAAAGAGGGAGAGTTTTATTTCTTCTTTCCCTATTTGGATCCCCTTTATGTCTGCATCTTGTCTTATTGCTGTAGCTAGGCATTCTAATACTAGATTGAAGAGAAGTGGAGAGAGTGGGCATCCTTGTCTTGTTCCTGAGTTAAGAGGAAATGGCTTTAGTTTTTCACCATTGAGTATAATGCTGGCTGTAGGTTTGTCATATACAGCCTTTATCGTATTGAGGAATGTAGAACGTGTTTTTTCAAAATATAATTATTTATTATCCCTACCATTTCAAAAGTAGCTAAAGCCAAGAAGGTGAAAAAATTGTTCATATGCATGATTACCTAATGTCCTGGCCTGTCTACAATCCAACCAGGCAGAAACTTACACCACTGATTTTTCTATCACCAAATATATTCCATAGCTCCAGGAGAAGTCCATATGTTTCTCCTCGTTATTAGGCCTTAAATTGGTAATGTTTTAATCATAGTGTTTCCTCTTTCTTCTAGGCTGTACATCTCTGAATGGTAAAGCTTTAGGTCTAATTCTACCAAACACTGAGGTAGAGGTAATGGAATAATATTTTAAAACAGTTGCCTTTGTTACCCTAACCACAACAGAAAAATGTAAAATATTTTCTTATATTATATATACTTATATATTTTATATTTATATGTGATGATTTTATATTTCACACAATGAATCTTACTGGAATTAATTGATAATTTGACAAATTACTTGATATTTATTCCAATAAATAGATTGGAATATAAATAATCAGGATTAGAATATATATTAAAATATAAAAACTATCAATACAATGTTTTCGGTATAAACTTGTGATACCTTCTAAGGGTTCTTTGTTTCTGAATTCATATGGTAAAAAACAATGTTGTTTTCCTCTAATCTATAAGGGATTTTACTCTGCTGCTCTGTTTCTTGTTTTAACTCGCTGATCCCAAACTGTTTTTCTCCATATTTCAGAAGCATTCCTACTGATTATACCCAAATTTTGCTGATATGATAACTAAAAGGTATTATTCTTGTACAGGATCCACGGGTCCTAGGATCCCAGGTCCCAGTTATCTGCATCATCAGATAACTAGGGCAAGAGTTCTTACCTAGGCCCATGCAACATGCCAACAGAAAGTAATTGAAAACCCATCTCAATTTCTCATTTCCTATATGTCAGGGCCCCAATTCCTTGAAATTCAGGAATTAGCAGTAAGCAATTGGGAAATGCAAGGCAACTTAAAATGCAAGATGAAATCACAAAATATGAAAGTACAGTAATTCAAATTTTCAATTTTCAGATGACCACCCCATATGAGTGAACAAGACCACAAATGTCACATGATTATTTGTAATACCCCTCTCCTAATGATTAATGAATGATTTCAGTCCAGCATCATCAGGCCAAAAAATAGTTCCTGGAACGATAGATCCATAATTGGTCTACCTAGGCTAGGAAAACTTGACATAGAAGTCAAATATAATTCAGAAAAACATTAATTGAGAAGATCCTTAGTGCTTCAAAACACTGGTACTTCAGTAAATCTTGGTTCTTTAGTATAAAAATGTTGTCATTCTCAAACAAATGATGACCTAGATTTAATCTCCTGAAAGTATATTCCTTTTCAAATGAACTTTTTAAAATCACATTTGCCAAAATAACACTATACAAGTAGATAATATTTAGTGACGTTACAAGTTTGTCAAGTGTAGGGAGTAAGTTACAATAGAGTTGATTTATTTACCCAGCATTAATGCCAAACAGGTTCAACTATTCATTAAAGTGTAGAAATAGTACCCCCCCACCATTTGTGTTGCTCAGTAGGTGACTTCGAAAATTTATTAAAAAGATCCGCCTCCCATATTTCAAACCAAAATATTAGCTAATAAAGTAAATTTCATCACATAATAAGTACATTTTAAAAAGTCATGAATAGTTGCCTTATCATATGGTGTTTTATGTTTTCCCTATCTGTCTAACATAGTAAGAAATATGACTTTAAGTCGTGAATATGGGTATTCATCAGAGATTTGACAAACATAAAATCTGTCTTCTATTTCTATCATATTCCTCTACAGTAGTAAATTTTAGTTTTCTTCTTTTTCCAAAACTTATAGGTAGTAGAAAATATCATCTCATGTAAAATAAAATAATCACAAACCATTGTACAACACCCTTTTTAAAACTGGTAGTTAGGAATACATTCTAAGCCATTTTTAAACTTTCTTGTTGACTACAGATTAATCTTCCAAATGGAGGGTAATAAAATCATGTCTAGGTGCTTCATGTCTCCACTCTTACAAATTGTTACTTCAGATGAATGATTTATGGAAATATAAGCTGACATCAGTTCAAGTATATGCAGGATATAAACTCCAAGGAATGAATATAAACCTTTCAAAGTACTAGCAGACAGTTTAACAGAATGACTATCAGGAAGTTGAAACCAGAGAGGAATAATAGTAAAGACATAGAATGAGTGAAAAGGGAACAAGGAGCAAGTACAGCTAGAATACTCAATGTACACATGTGAGAAAGGACGTGGTAAATCAGAAATAAATCTTGTAGAAGGGGTTGGTTGAGAAGATAGAAGGAGTGACTCTGATCACGAAACATTGGAAAATTTAATGGACGTACTTAATTGTAACACACTTGCACAACCTTTTGAAATTCAGTGAAAAAACACAACAAAAAAAAACACACACACAAAAAGCACAACCAAACAGCATCTCTATAGAGTAAGATTATGATCTCTCAAAATTTTAGTTAATGAAGGACAATCTTGGGAAAAGCATACAAAGCTGTTTAAAGTAGGCAGTAGGTTGAGGAGAATTTTTAACAGATTTAAATAGATTGTCTAAGGTTATAAATCACCTACATCTGCTGCAAATATTTTCTTCTGTGAATTCTCTTGGCCTGAACTGGATAATCCAGTCCTGAGCCACACTTGATAGCTTGTGAAGATAGAAAGGAAGAAACAAGATCAAAAATCCATTACTCCACTGGAGAGGAAACAGTCCTCTATGCTTTCTCTCATTTCTCTTGACTAGTTTTATTCATAATTTTAAGTCAAGTGATTTTGAATTATATTTTTTCCTTCTTTGTTCTGGCAAAATAATTGTTCAAAGTTATTTACTAAATATTATTTGCCATTTTTTTCTATCATGCTGTTTACTTGTCCAAGTGAGTCCATTAAACTTCCCCCTTTCATTTGTTTGCCATGGAAACCCAGCATCAATGTTAATGAGGATAATCTCTAATGTAAAACTTTGTCTCCAAAATACCAGTCCAAGAAGCTGTGATCACAAATATTTAGCTTTACTTTTTTTCTTTTTTCTTTTACCTTGAAAGTCTTCTTGTGTCTAAAGTGCCCTCAAAAATGGATACTCCACCACTTTTTGGTTCAATCACTTCTAACCTCAAAGATACACTTTGCTAACAAGATGCTTAGAGAAAACTGAAGAATACTTCAATTTTATCTTCTCTCTTAAGACTCTCCCTAGATACCATATCAGGATCAGTGAAGTTATTCGTTCCAAAATTATTTCAATAGATTATCTTTCTCTTGGTCTTGCATTTGCTCAAAAAGATGTATGGAAAACAACAGAGTTAAATCATTCATACCTTGGATGACAGTGTCTGTTACAAAAGGACAATGCACCTATGTCCTATTTCTCTGTCCTCCTCTTAGCTCTTGCCTGATTTCCAACTAATCACAGATTCTTGGCTTCAAGTCTAGTGAAGGTGAAGGACTATAAGTCCTTCCCCACTGCTACATCTTCATGGTTTCTCTTTTAAAACTCTTTTATTTGGATGTGGAATTTATTTTCACGTCTTCATTCAATCCGTTCTAAATTGTAGTGAGCTAAATAGGCTCTGTAAAATCACTTTAGGTAGCAAAAATATTAAGACAATGTATCAAAAATTTTGGTCTCCCTCCACTGATGAAGCCAATATGCTTAGCTAGGGCTTCTAAGAACGCGTTTTCTTGCCTTTTCAATTGCTCAATTCTTTACTGATCCCAAATTATTTGGCTTATGTAATAAGAGAAGTCTTCACTATCTCATGTTAATAAGGATATTATATTTTTGAGCTACTAAGAAATGTGAAATCGTTGGTTTCAAGTATCCAATCAGGTGTTTTTCTGTAGTTCAGTGCTTCACATGCAAAAACATTGTAGAAAGTATTACAAACAGAAAAGTGTAAACCCAATACCTACTTTCATTGTTGAGGGCACTTTCTCCCTAAATATTTTGAGCCACATTATCTTTTTCAGAGAATTACTGGTTAGTAATTAAAGTCAATTCAAAATTTTGATGTCTTTTTTTTAAGAACGTAGAATTTAAATTCCACTACAACCTTGTTTCAAACAGTGAGTAGATTTCCTGGGTAAGGACAATTCTCAAGGGAACCTACAGGATTTATAGCAAGGTTTCTGAGGTTTGTTTGTTTAGTGTGAAAATGAGCCATCTTCACCCACTTTGCTCCCTCTCAGCTAAGTCTCCATTGATTACTTTGCATGAAAGCCTATTTTCCCAAGCAATTTTAAATTTTCATAATAGGCTAAGTTGTTAAAAAGTTCGAACAAATTAAAATTTACCTGTCATAGTTTTTTGGGGGGGTCCAGTTGTGGGGCCTGAACTCTGGGCCTGGGTGCTGTCTCTCAGCTCTTCACCTCAAGGCTAGTGCTCTACCACCTGAGCCACAGCGCCAATTCTGGCTTTTTTTTCTTTTTGCTTATGTGGTGCTGAGGAATCGAACGCAGGGCCTCAGGCATGCAAGGCAAGCACTCGACCACTGAGCCACCTTCCCATGCCCACCTGTCATAATTTTAAATCTCTTTTGAAATTCCTTTATTAGAACCGTGAATTCATCAATCCTAACTCCACCTTTATCATCAAAAACAGTTAACATGTTGTTTTCATGATACAGTGTCCATGAAACTATTATTTTCCAGTGGCTTTGTTATGCATATATATCACCTTATAAGGTGATGCTAAGCAAAATGAACTCCAAGATATGGAAATAGAGAGTACTATGTACGGTTGTTGTTTTTAATGTACTATGTGATTTCTATTTTCTTTTGGGGTTTTCCCCTATGCTTTATTCCCTGCTGTATTTGATTTTGGTAGCCTGTGTATTGTGTATATATTTACCTTAATAAGGGAAGGGAAGAGTAACCACAAAATGGTGAGACAAAGGACAAAGGCAAACCAATTCAATAACAATACTCACAAGACAATATGTTGGAAATGTACATTACAACTTGTGAGGGGTATTGGGGTAAAGGAAAACTGTGAAGAAAATGAGGGAGGGGGTAACAAGTTTGAAAAGTTATGTATTCACTACCTTAAAATTATTGTAACCCCACTGTACATCACTTTGACAATAAAATTAAATTTTAAAAATAAGCTGCATGAAATAAAATTTCACTGTATTGGTATAGTACATATTATTCTTTATGTAGTAACTTTTTAAAAATCCATACTGTTTGTTGTCTAATTTGAATTAATTACCCCTTTTAAATCAGAGGACTATCAACTTGAATGCTATCCGACTAGACAATATTTTCACAATATACTTACCAATATTTTGAAAAAAGAATAAATACAGTACTTTCTCATACTAAAAGCGAAAACAGTTTAATTCTATGGAAACAAATAACTTGTAAAAGTAAATAAGTTGTTAAGAAGACAGAATATATGTGTTCGTCAACATTCCAATGACTAGTAACTACTCATTTTCAAATTCGGAAGATTCCATACCTGAGAGATTCAAAACAATACCGGCTTGCATGTAATGTAATTCTGCAATAGATGCATTTTCCAATGGGGTGTTACAGATTGAGAGGCAACAGAAAAATTACCACATTCTGGTAGAGGATAAAACTATGTAGCATCGGTAATAATTAATTCTTCAAGAGTAAGCAATTATTTATCACAATAAGCTATTTTTTATGACCACCAATACCAATATTTATGATATAGCGTCATCTTAGCCCAAAATTTTCCAACTTTTAGGGTGTACCTCAAGCTTCCCTTAATTCATATGAATAACTTATCTCTATTGTGAAAAAATACAACTCCGCTAATGTGATGCCATACATGTTCTGGTAAGAACATCACAATAAACTGGGTTGCATCATTTTCCCCTGACTGGTATTCTTGAGATCGGAACACTTGCAAATATTATTTATATTTATAATTTTAGCTATCATATAAATTCTGGATGCTAAGATCTGAAGATTATAGTTGAAAGCACACCCAGGCAGGAAGATTCCCTAGATTCTTATCTCCAATAAACTTCTCAGCAAAAGCCTAACACAAGTGGTACTGAGGTTGAAATGGTAGGGCACGAACATTGAGCATAAACAAGCTCAGAAACAGTGTCCAGGCCCAGAGTAAAAGCCCTAGGACAAACCAATAAAACAAAAACAAAAATAAAAACAAATCCCAAACCTAACATTTTTCTCAGTGTATACAGTAGCAAATAATTAAGGACATTGCTTCCTGTGTTACATACAGGTAGAAGAAAGAAGATGTCACACAATTTTTCTCTTCATACCATGTTATACCAAAGACTCCAAAAATTGCTCTTATTCTAAATTTATAAATTAATATTATCAATTTGTTGGCAACTCTGTCTACAACATTCACATTATCATTTTATACATGAACAGTTGGAATTATCTATTAACTAAGTTCTAATTATAACTCTCCTGAAAGAATATTCTAGGCACATATAATGCAAAATCATTTGTGAATGTCAATTAAACCCTCTACTTAACAAGAATTTTGTAGAATCCTATAGAATATAAAAAATTCTAATTTAGCAAGATTTTCAAAATCCTACATTAGACGAACTTTGCTATTTTTCCAGGCTTAAGCCTTTGTAATTCTTCATCATTTCTTTGGGACACAACAGAATGATGATAACTTACTTTTTCAAATTTTGGATGGGAATCATGAGTCATTTTGCATGTAGGAATGTTCTGTAATTAAGAGAGAATTTAAAACACAAGTGAGGATTAAGTATGAGTTGCATTTCAACAGGAAATTTGACTTCTCAAAATATAATGACAAAATTAGCCCCAACGTCCAACGATGTATTCCTTTCTTGTTTGTTTTGTTTTATTAAGACAAAATTATACACCTTGGTCCAGGGAAAGTATCACTATGTAATTTCATTCTCTAATCTCCTGTCTAAATCTCAGTGCTAGAATTCTAAGCTTGTATCACATTGCCCTGCCATCGTTTCTTGTTTTATTTAATCTAGATACAGACTACCAATTCTGAACTTCTCCAGTGATTTTATGCACCAGAGTGACTACTTAGACTTTTACTATTTTCAAAGATGTTCTAACATTTGATACAGGATACGAACATTTTCAGATGCACCTGTGGGATCTCTGATTCATTCCTGCATGGATCCGATCCCTTTAATAATGATTATTGACTCTCTTACTATCTCTGATCCCTACCAATGTAATATTCTCAAACTTATTTGAAGGAAGTTCATTTAAGGACTTTCTAATATTAAAAATTATCACTTGATTCTAGTATTACTCAGGACATCTATTTATTGTTTTCTAACTTTTCTACACATTCTGAGTTGTTTCATTTGTGTATTTGTGTGTGCACAGATAAGTGCCTCTGGGTGTATGTGTATGTTTGTATGTATACATGCAAAAGCCTCAAGCTCTTATTCAGCAATTTGCTCATGACTGGTATTCTATCACTTGAGCCATTCTTCCAATCCAGATTTTGACTGCTTAATTTTATATACTGTTGCAAAGAGTGTTCTGCCCAGGCTGGATGCAAATTGAACTTCCCAGACTCCTTTACATTCTTAAGTTTTATTTCTCCAGAAGTATCAACTTTTAAACTACAAACATTTTTGTGAGGGTAATGTCTAAGCTGTAGCCCAGATTTTTAACTCAGGAATTCTTTTTTTTTTGTTTTGGTGTGGGATCCGGTCATGGCGCTGAACTCTGGGCCTAGGCTCTGTCCCTCAGCTCTTCAGCTCAAGTCTAGCACTCTACCACTTGTGTCACAGCGCCAATTTCAGCATTTTTCTTTTTTGCTTAAGTGGTGCTGAGGAATCAAACCAAGGGCCTCATGCATGCGAGGCAAGCGCTCTACCACTGAGCCACCTCCCCAGCTAAAGAATTCTTATAAAGATATATGAACACACACATTACATATCTTGAGTGTACACTGTTAGGAATGTGATCGTAAACTGGGTCATGGTGAGATATGAGGATTGAGGTTCAAAGCCAGCCCAGGTAGGAAAGTCCCAGAGATCTTTTCTCGAATTAGCTAAAAGAAAACTGGAAATGGCACTGTGGATCAAGTGGTAGAGCATTAGCATGAACTGAATAGCAGAGAGACAGCTCGCCGGCCCAGAGTTCAAGTGCCAAGACCACTGCCAACAAATATTGTGTGTGTGTGTGTGTGTGTGTGTGTATGTGTGTGTGTGTCTGTGTGTGTGTGTCTGTGTGTGTCTGTGTGTTAGTGTGTCTGTGTGTGTAAAGAAAAAAAAAGAAATGTGATCTTAGCCACCAGTTCATTGCTAGCAAAATCCCTGCTCTCACAAGATGGACATTTTTCCAGTTAAATCCATGCTCTTATATCTGACTTGCATTGGAAACAGAATTATTCTTCCATTCTACTTTCTACAAAGTTGCATGATTAGCAAGCATGATTTAGAATGGGAGTGGCCTCATACTTCATGTTCCACGAAGGAGTCTTGCTTTCTGTATATCACTCCCATAAATCTACATACTGGACTTGGCTTTATTGTTTCAATGTTGCCTTATTTGTAGTCTTCTATATTGTATTGAACCTTCATACTTAAACACAGAACTTCTCTTTCTCCTATTATTGCTATTGTTTCCCTTACTGTTAGCTCATGTACACTTGGGAAATAATAAACAGCACGTACACTCACAAAAAGAATATTCTGAAAACCTTCTTCCCATTTAAAATTCGCCTTAATTTACAGAGAACTTACAAAGTTTGAACTCAATGTACTCATGTATAATGTATTTATCAACAATATAAATTTCATATTTTCTCTTTACTAAGTTGTCTTGAAACACGTGTTACCTCAGGTCCATAGATGTTCTAGTGTTATTGTAGTGAAGCCAGAAAACATTCATTACACCTCAAGCAGCACCATCGATTGTTACTGGAAGTAACTGTTACTGGATGTGGAAACTGACCCCAGGAGAGGAATGGAACATAGAGGAAAAACAAAGTTCAAGTTACCTTGTGCTTTCCTTTTTACTGTACAAGAAAAGCATCCCAAGGCTTGAAAGAAACTCTATCCCTGGCTTTTTCGAGTATGTTCTTTACTCATATAAATTTTTTCTGTAAACTTCTAGTTCATAGTGTTACAAAAAGAAATAATATAGAATTTGAAGGCAAGCATAGAACAAAAGGAAATAATGTTGTTTTAAAAGTGTTCTCCTCCAAAGGAACAAAGACATGGAGGTTTTAAAGTGTCTTATGGATGGATATTTCACTCCTGAGATGATTCTCTTGATGCAGGAATCAGTTATCAATTCCTTTGGTCTGGTCCTGAGTTCTCCAGAGCAATAAGTATTCCAAAAAAGCAGGATCCAGTCAATATGATCAGCAAAAGAAGCCTCTTCTCTGACCAGTACACCTTTAAGGAGGGTCCCAAAGAAATATCTGGGATTTTTGTTTGCTTGTTTATTTAGTTTGTGCTGGTTCTGGGGCTTGAACCCAGAGGCTGGATCCTGTCCCTGAACAGTTGTCTTTCCTGCCCACCTGCCCCCAAAGCTAGTACTCTTCTGCTTGAGCCAAAACTCCACTTCTGGTTTTTTGGTGTTCAATTTGCGATAAGAGTTTGACAGACTCTCGTGCCTGGTTTGGCTTTGAATTAAGATAGTAAGAAAGCTAAGTGACATCATTTGTATAGACTTCTCTTTTAAAACAAAATATGTTAGATGAAATTTATTGTAAAGCCAGTATTTGACAATTTATAAAGAAAGAGGATATGTCTAGAAAAGAAGCCATAACTTAAATAACTCAGCAAAAGTAGGTGCACTGAATCAATTTGAAATTATTTTTTCTGCTTGAGAAGATTATTGATCTTGTCCTTCCTTTTGGGGAAATTTAAGGTAATATTTTCACTTTTTGTTGGTTGTGGGGCTTGAACTCTGGTCCTGGACGCACTCCCACAGCTCTTCAGCTCAATTTGAACACTCTACCGCTTAAGCTTCAGCACCACTTCCGGGTTTCTGGTGGTTAATTGAAGATAAGGGACTCATGGACATTCCTGACCAGGCTGGCTTTGAACCACAATCGTCTGGTCTCCTGAATAGCTAGGATTCCAGGCGTGATCCACCAGCACCCAGCTCATATTTGCGTTTGTGTGCACTGAATGACACTATGTAGACAAATAATGGAAATTTGAATCAAATGATGGCATTGCAGCTTTCCAGAAAATTTGAGGTAACAATACATATGTCCTCCTTTTCCACGTTGTTTCATTAATGATTCATGAGCTATGGGACCCTTAATTAGCGTTCTCTGCCATCTGTGTAGGTGTATTTAGTATCAGGAAATGTTCAAAGAAAAATATAGAAAGACAGATTTTTTAGAAAGCAAAGAAGTTAAGGAAGAAAAAACAGCACAGAAGGAGATACATTTATTACACAGAGATTAAGAAGTAGCCTAAGAGATTTAGAATGCTAAAGGTAATGAGGAATAAGACTAATTGATAACTATTTGTTCAATAACCAACAATGGTTCTCTAAAAAAGTTTCTGGTATACCTTGATTACTATCATTTATTACTTAACTCTGGAGTTATTCCTTCTCTTCTGTCACAACTGTTAATTTGCCTCTGCCGTTTTGGTGCCATGAATAACCAAAGAGATTTCCAAATCTCACTTAGACTACCCTTCTCATTGTGATTAGCAGAGACCATTCAAAAACCTGGAATCTTTGAATTTCCAGAATTAATCTTCAACTGACATCTAAGCACATTCAAGACATTAATTGCTGTGACCTAATGAACAAAACTTTTTCAACACAATATCCTAATATAAGTAAAAGTACATGAATTAGGGACTATTGTCAGGTGTCAGTATTGCAGGAGCAATTATATATTCCAAGTATGGGTTCTTTATTTTGCATTTACTAACTAAATGTTTTTTGGTTTTGGGTTTTTTTTTGCTTTTTTGCTCAAGGCTATCACTGTACCACTTGAGGCACAACACCATTTCCAATGTTTTTCTGTTTATGTGGTACTGAGGAATTGATTTCAGGGTTTCATGCATGCTAGGCAATCACCATATCATGAAGCCATATTCCCAGACCCCTAAATGACTTTCTTAAGTTGACTTTACATTTTCATTCAGTAACTATGTACCATAATATTGGCCAGGTGCTAGAAAATAATGTAGAAAAGAATACAATATAATAAATCCAGTTAGGCTGGATGGAAAATGAATAACCCTCACAGCCTTGCAAGGACATAGATGGCTTATCTCATGGAGATGTATCAACACGCTGAATGAGACAGCTCCTGACCCACAGCCCACCTCCAGAATGAGTGGGCCATCTTGGGTTCCAACCACCTGGGGACGTTGGCCCACCTCCTACAGCACCCATTGTACCAGTTTCTGAGAGCAACAGTGTGTGTGTGTGTGTGAGAGAGAGAGAGAGAGAGAGAGAGAAAACCAGAATTACACTTAAATCGGGTGCCAGTGGCATAAAACTCTAATCCTAACTACACTGGAGGCTGAGATATGAGGATCATGGTTCATAGACAGCCCAGCCAGGAACAACTGAGAGAATCTTAACTCCAAAGTACCACCAGAAAACTGGAAGTCGCACTGTGGGCTCAAGTGATAAAGCGCTAGCCTTGAGCTGAGGAGCTCGGCAACAGTGAGCAATCCTAGAGTTCAAGAACCACGACTGAAAGAAGTGGACTTCCCACCACAAGAGTGGACTGAATAGCACCCATTTTCCTAAGCATGGTAGAGAAGTCAGGCTGAGCTTCCTGTGAAATTGAGGTCATAAGTAGGTCACCTGGCTTCTCTGTGCCTCGGTTTCCCCAGCTGCAAAAGTGAACAAAGTGAAGGATCCCCTTCCTCATCGAGATAGGGTAATAATGAAAGAGAGCCATGTTTCGGTTCATAATCCCATATCTGTTGTATGATTAATAACAGGCCCCACCTGAGCCCTTTCTGGTATCTTCCTGTCATATGCTCACGGAATTGCCAAAACCTTATCTGAAGGCCGCTCCCTCTCTTCCTAGCCATTTTACAGAGATCGCTCTCTATAAATCCCTTGTTTCATCACAACTGTTCTGTGAGGAGAATGAGGTCCAATGGTTGAGGCCCTATCAAGAGCTTCACTTGTGGTCAAGAATCCGCTGCTATGGACTGAGTTTGGGATAATTCATCTAAACCGATGACTTAGCATGACACCACATGTCTACCATCCCAACTACAGAGGACCAGGCCTGGTAGAGCATACCTTTGATAGGAAGACCACGATCCAGCCCAGCCTGAGCATATATTTAGTTTCTATCTCAGAAATCCTCAAGACAGAAAGGTGGCTCATACAAGCTGGGGTGAGGAAACAAGCAGGGGGGTCATGGTGCCCCCAGAGGGGTGTTTGACCCAGGGTAGGTTGTTGTTGGGGCGGAAACTCACCTGTGCTGCTGGGAGAAGCTGTTGGCAGCTGCTCCAATTGGGGCAGCAGCGATGGCGGCAGCATTGTGGACACATGGGCCCAGAGCAGAAGACTAGGTGGAGGGACCAGGTTGGGGATTTAGGCCAGCTGGCAGCACGACATTGCTTGAGGTTTGAAACCTGGCATTGCATGAAGGGAGGGGAGGGGCTGGGTGGGGGTGAGAGCATCAATTTTCTATTATACTCCAAAGTCACCTCGAGTCTCTTCCTCACCACTCAGCTACCTCTACCTTCCTCAACTGCTGGTAGTGGTGTAAACTAACAGGGGGAATCCCAGTGCTACCTGGCAGCATGGAATGTGGGCGTGGCCAGCATTCTTGTATCCCATTGGTCAGAAAGAAGCATGAAAGAATGGGGGTGTGGCCAGAATCCTGTGAAGCAAGCAGCATAGGCAGAGTCAAGATGACAACAGTTCTCCCAGCCCTTTTCCCAGGGAATTCTGTCCAATTCAGTTGGAGACAAGAGGGTGACCTGCTTTAACTGGATGGCTCCACGGATTGTTGTGTAGTTCTGTTTGTTGCCAGTCCCAGACTTTGAACTCAGGATCTGGGCACAGTTCATGAGCTGCTTTTGCTCAAGGCAGGTCCTCTACACTAGAGCCACAAGGCTTCTGAAGTTGGCACTAAAGTTGGACAAGGGTCTCAAGGATTTTCCTGCTTAGGGTGGCTTTGACCATGATCCTCCTATCACAGCCTTGTAAGTATCAAGGAGGACTGCTGAGAGCCACTGGTGCCTGCCTAATCATTGTTCTTGTTGACGTTCTTGGACAGACTGGTGACTTCCCTATCCTCGGGTTGAAGTGGTGGGAGCTGGAGCCTACAATTTGAATCCTGGTCGTGCCACCTTCAAATGGTAGGAGATCCTAAGAAACTCATTCCTATACATATGGTTACCAATGTAATATGATGTAAGTCATGATTGAATGAACAGTTCTTGAATGATTCTAGGATAAAATTAAACGCAATTATATTACACAACACTGATCGATTTTAGTTAATATTTTATTAAGCACTTAAGCAATCACATTCATCAAATGGAGGCTTAATGAAATAACTAAGAATTGGGCCTCAAATACTATAAAGGTGACGATTTTTTCTACCAGGACAGGGATTGGAACTCATAGTCTCGTTAACTCTGTTGCACTGTGTGGCAAGAGGAAGCTTGCCTCCTTAAAGTCAAAAAATTCAAGTCTGTTCCTTAGGCCTGAAATCGATCACCAGCACTAGAAAACACCCTATTCATGTACAATTTACATATATGTTTTATATTTTTATACATATGTTGACTCCATATTGCGTTCAGTGTAGTTATTTTATTTTTTGTTTTATTCATGTATTGACCATTTATTGTATTGACTATTATAGCACATAGAACATTGACTACATAGCACATAGGTCTACATATGTATTCCACTTCATACCTGACACACAGAAGATTCACAGGAAAGGAAACCATGTGTCACCATCAGCTTCTTACTCCACGATTCATTTTTTGGGAGCGCTGACATCTGAACTCAGGGCCTACAAGGCCAAATTCATGAATGGGTGAGTGCAAACATGCCATCCTTGGGGAAATTGAGGTGACAGGTTGTTCCCAGGACCTGAGAATGAGCCCCAGGTGTAAACCAAAGAAGAACAGATTGACATGCAGATGGCAGTATGCTTATATATATATATATAGAGAGAGAGAGAGTGCCAGAGATGTCTATACATTATTCAGTTATATAGACTATATTCCTACCAATTCCTGGGTATTTATTTTGCGTCCATGTAATTAACGTTATTGTTTTCATCCTTAAAATATTAATGAAAGCACTCAGTGTCCTGAAATTATTGTGTTCCTGTAAGTAATAATATTCTTTTAATGCTTCATAAATATTAAATAAAATCAATCAGCCTTCTGAAATGATGCTGTTTAATTTTATAGGATCATCATTCACAATCAACTCATTCAACTGTGACATTGAAAAAATTCCAGTGTTATTCCTTTGGATGGGAACTTCTTAGTACCTCCTGCCATTGATTGGTGTCAGTACCGGGATTCGAAATGGGGGCCTATGTTGCCACGTGGGCCTATGGCTTCCCTGATAGTCTGCCAGCCTTCAGCAATGCAAGGTGAAGTACCATTTGCAACAGTGTCATTCAGACCCAGAAGGGTCACTGTGCAAAGGAAGAAAACACAAAAGGCCACATTTTTTCTGTGCATGGTTTTCCCGCGACCCGTGGGGGTGTAGGATCCCAGAAGCACCTGTGTGTCTAGTGGCTGCACCCCATCCTAGGGTGATCGAAGCTGAGGCAGAGTTGTCACGACCTGAGTTCAAGCCCCATGCTGAGAAAAAAATTAGCTCCCTGGCATGCAATTCACACAGTTTATTCTTACAGGCTTTGAATTTGAACTCAGGATCCGGGTAAATCTGCAGCAATGTGGTTAAAGGGGAAGTTCACCATTCATGAAGATAAAAAAGTCAGGCATGTTCACTAGTCCTGAATTCAAGACCCAGCCCTGGAAAACTTACTATTTCTATATATTGTAAAGATAGGGTTTATACTTACCTATAGATGTTCAGTCCATACATGTTTGGTGTGGTTGTCCCTTGTATCTTTTGTTTTATTCATTTATTTACCCATTCTGTTTATTATATTGATGACAACCTATCACAGAACATCTAGATTTGTAGAAATGTTCTCTCTCATGCCTGACCCCTAGGATTCTCAGAGAAAAGGAAAAAAAATTTTCACACTCTCCTTACTCCACGATCCACTTGTTGGTAGTGCTGGGATCTGAACTCAAGGCAGAGCCAAACCAATTGGCCAATCAGTCAAGGTGATCATACGAACCTGTGAGGAACTAAGGAGTGTGGCCAATCCCAGAATCTGACATTGATTCCCTGGGTGGTCTACTATAGTCATAAATTCATAATTTAAACATAGGATATATATTGACATACATGTGTGGTCAGCATCTTGTGTTCAGTGCAATTATTCTCCTTATTTTGTCTCTAATTCATGGAAGTATTGTGTATTTTAATAAGTATGGTGACAGGTATAACAGTGCTGACATGGATGACAATCTGTTCAGAAGGATTCAGTGTTGTCTATGCATTCTCCATCATATTTTTGACCCAGGACTTTCACAGAAGAGGATAAAAGGCACAATGACTGGCTTCTGACATCAGGATGAATCTTTTGCCAGTGCTGGGATTTTAGCTCAGGTCTGGGTAACTCTGTTGCACTGTGGGAGAAGGGGAAACTCACCATCTTTGAAGAGTAGAATGTCAGGCCTCGTGCAGGGCCTGATTTGAAGCCCCAGCACTGGACAAAATAACAAGCCCACCTTTTTAAAACAGGATTTCTCTATACTTACAGGTGTGGTATGCATCTTGCATTCAGTGTAGTTATTCATTCTATTTTGTGTCTTATTCATGGATGTATTGTGTATTTTATTGCGTATGGGGTGACAGATATAACTGTGCTGACATGGATGACAACCTATTCCCATGGCTAAGAGTTGCCTATATAGCATTCTCCAGCCTCAATGAGACCCAGGACATTCAGAGGATAGGAAAACCTGTGCCACCAGAGGCTTCTTACATCAGAATGAATCTTCTGGTAGTGCAGGAATTTGAACTCAAAGCCTAGCAGGCCCAATTGGTGAATGGGTCATGGTGAGCACACCAGGCTTTGAGCCACTAAGGAACTAGGCCATTGCTGGGACCTGAGATGGAGCCCTGGTGGGGGCCAATATAGTCATAAATTCATAATTAAACAGTGGATATATATTTCCCAACATGGGTAGGAGGCATCTTACGTTTGGTGTAGTTATTCTCTTTGTTTTGTGTTTTATTCATGGATGTATTGTGTATTTCCTTGAGTATAGGATGACAGATACAACTGTGGTGAACTGGATGACAACCTATTCCCATGAGTATAGAGTTGCGTATACATTCTCCTTCCTAGCTGAGCCCCAGAACGTGCACAGTACAGGAAAACAGTTGCATTAACTGGTTACTTTCCTCAGGGTGAATTTTTGGCAGTGCTGGGATGCAAACTTTGGGCCTAGGAGGCCCAACTGCCCAATGGGTCCAGGTGATCACACCAGACTGTGAGCCACTAAGGAGCTGGGCCATTCCCAGGAACTGAGATTGAGCCCCAGGGAGGCCAAAATAGTCCTCAATGATCATTGAAACATGAGATGTATATTCAAATCCGTATGTGGACTGCATCGTGCATTGAGTGTTTATTTTGTATGCTATTCATGGGTGTATTGTGTATTTTCTTGAGTATATGATGACAGGTATAACTGGGTTGACATGGATAACAACTTATTCCCATGGCCACGGGGTGGCCCATACATTGTCCATCCTAGCTGAGATCGAGGACTTGCACAGGAAAGAAAACAGGTTCAATGATTGACTTCTGACATCAAGATGAATAAAAGGGCGGGGAATCTGAACTCGGTGCCTAGCAGGACCAAGTGGGGAATGGGTCCACATGAGCACACCAGCCTTTGGAACCTGCGATTGAGCCCCCCCCTAAGGGGAGAGCGGGGAGCACAACAGTCATCCATTCATAAGCTGAAGGTAGTATGCAAATAAGTACACATTTGTATAGAGTAGGAGAGATGGTAACCTGTGGTGGAATCCAATCTGCATGACTACTGATACTTGGATCTTTCCTGATGCCTCCATTTCATGACTGTGATGATTATTGTCATGCTTCATCAACTTCTTTACAAATAATCGATACCCCATGGGTCTTGCCTATCATTTCCTACTTGCATCATGCACAAACTACTCATTCAAGGATGAGATCGATCACATTCCATGACTCTTCCCAGGTCCAGGAATGAGTACCTCAGGATCTCCCGCCATTCCCTCTGCATAGGGGGACTGAATTCAAGCCTCAGGCCTGGAAAAGATACTCCTTATATAATTTTTGGGGGGTCCACTTGTGGGCCTAAACTCTGGGCCTGGGCGCTGTCCTTCAGCTCATCATCTCAAGGTTAGCGCTCTACCACTTGAGCCACAGCGCCACTGCCAGCTTTTTTTTCTGCTTATGTGGTGCTGAGGAATCGAGCCCAGGGCCACATGCATGCAAGACAAGAGTTCTACCACTGAGCCACCTTCCCAGCCCTCCTTATATATATTTTAAAGATAGTATTCATACCTCCTTACAGATATTCAGTCCATATTGTGTTTGGTGTGGTTATTTATTTTATTTCTTGTGTCATTCATTTATTTAGAATTTATTTTTTTGACTCTGATGACATCTATAACATTTATTACATTGTTTACATCCTGTCACATAACATCTAGATGTTAGATATGTTCTCCATCATGCTTGGCAGGCCAGGATATGAATTTAGTGCCTAGCAGGCCCAATTCATGATTGGGTGAGTTTGAGCATGGCAGTCTCTAGCCAATGAAGATGTCAGGTGGTTCCCAGGCTCTGAGATCGACCCCCAGGTTTGGCCAAAACAGTGATACATGGATAGGCAGACGGAGGTATACAAATAAATATATATATTTGTAAAGAGTTCCATAGCCGTCTATGTATAATAGAATGACTCCCACTATTTTCCTACCAATTCTTAGGTATTTATTAAACCGCCATTGAAGGAATATTGTTCTTTTCATGATTAATAAACTATTAATTAAGCTCAATCAGCATTCTAGGATTACTGCATCCAACTTTAGAGTAGACCGATGTATAAACTACTCTTTCAATCAGTAGGCCCTTTGTGAGCTCATAATCTGTTTTCAATCTGATATTTCTGGTATGACAGGTGATATCAGAAATCCCCAGTGACATCAAACTGCCAGATGTCATGACCATTTTGCCACATTGTGACCTCACATTTCTAACAAAACATGCCTTTGGAGACATTACAATCCCTTTTTGAACTCATATATTCATTGCCAGTTAATGACAGTTGAGATCTCCCATGCCACTCTGACATCGTGAACCCATTGTGACATCACAAACTTATTGTGACCTCATCATGAGAATAACATCAACAACTAATTGTTGTATCAAATCATTATTTTGACATGATATTGTGGTATTGCTGTTGTGATATCACTCTCCCATTGTGTTTTTACAAACCTGTTATGGCCTCATCAGATCTTAGAAAATTCATGGACTTTGAGACTTCAAGCTCTTTCTGTGTACTCATGTACATATGACCTCTAAGGCAAGGAGACAATCCATCGAGTCACATTTAATATAATAAACCATTTTTCACTAGAAAGGGGACTGTGATTAACTTATCCAGGACTGGATACCCAGGTTCAAGAGCAGCCTTGACCACCAAACCTCAGACCTCCAATGGGCAGCTCCACCCTTTCTTAATTGTTCTGCAAACCACCAACCACAAAATTATGATCTCCAAAGCTCCAAAGCTCAATGGGCAAGGCTTTTCTCTTTTCCATTCTTCCCTCCTTGTCTACAGACCTGTCATTCCTTCCTCGTATTTCCCTTTTTCCCTTCCACCACTTCCTTCTTCTCTTCAGGCCTCTCCACTCTCCACAGGCCTGCCCTACTCTGCCCCAGTGACCAATTGCCAACCTTCTGCTCTCCCTCAGCTTTCCCGCTTCTCAGGTTTTTCCTTTCCTGCTGTCTCACAACGTTCTTCCATCCAGGTAACTCCCATTTTTATCTCCCCTTACAATGACCTGAAAATGCAACTTATATATAGGTTGTACCCCTCCTCCCTCCAACGGATCTCAAGACTAACAGTTTTCAGCCATCACTTCCAAAACTGCCCAATGCTCAATCACTTCTTGACAGCTCACCGTGTGAGGCTTGACACCTCCACCTTTGGCAGCATTCCTCACACTCTCCGGTGGGCCAAGCCAAGAATTTACAATGAATATCGGCTCCCACAGGTAATTCTGGCCCCACTGGTTATTATAGTATCCTCATAGTGAATTAGAAGAAATTGAAATTGTCTATGTCACTGTTATATTTCAAACTTGATGAGACATCTTTAACTCTTTGTGACCTCATCACCTCGGAGACATCACAAACTCTTTGTGTTATCACATTGCCATTGTACAAACATGATCACATTGTGAAATCCCAAAACTATTATGACTTCAAAAGCTTCAAAAGAAAGCATGGCCTTTGTGACATGACAGGCCTTTTGCATACTCCTATCCTCATGTTGAGCTAATGACAATTGAGATCAGGCATGCCATTTAACATCACAAAACCTTTGTGACATAATCACCAGTGTAACATCACTTTGTCATTATGATAACATCAGCCCATCATGACATCATTAAAACAACAATGACATCAAATCACATGTAATTGTGATGTCACAGATACATTGGAATGCCTATTCTGTGATTTCATTCTATTTCAAATATTGCTGGTGGGTTGATATCAGAAATACATTGTGACCACATAATCATTATAATATCACAATACCTTGATGACACCACATTGCCATTATTATATCACTAATGCACTGTGACATCACAAAACAGTCTTATCCTCATAAATTTTTTGACATGCTGCCAGTGTGATCTCTTTGGCCTCCCTAAGTTCATAAATTGTTTAACTCATAATACTTCAGGCATGACATGTGATATCAAAAATCCACTGTGACATCATACTGCCAGATTTCTTGACACTGAGTCACATGAGGACAACACAAACATGTTAAGACTCATTACACTTGTGCCAATATATGCCTTTGGATATATCATTATCCCTTGTGAACTTATATATTCATTGTCAATTAGATATCTGGCATGAGATTGTGACATCACCATCCCATTGTGAAATCACAAACCTATGTGTCCTCATCACCTGTATGGCATCACCATTTGTAACTTCAAAACAATACTATCTCATGTAATGGTAGCATCACATTGCCAATGGGATATCTCTGTCTCATTGCATTTTCACCAGCTTATTATGTCCTCATAATATTTTACAAAATTCATGGCCTTTCTGACTTCTACCTCCTTACATGAACTTGTATCTTCATTGTGATCTAGTAGAATGAAATTGGACATGTAATGGTGATATTACACATTCATTGTGACATCACTATCCAAGTGTGACCTTATCACCACTTGACATCACAAACCCATTGTGACATCATATTGCCACAGTGATATCATGATCACCGTGTGACATCCCAAAACTGTTATGACCCCTTATCACCTTTGAAAAAGCACATGGTGTTTGTGATATCATGGTCCCTTTGGGTAACCATGTTGTCATTATGAACAAAGACAACTGACATCAGACATGGCAGTGTACCATTACAAACATGTTGTGACATCATCTCCAGAGTGAGATCACATTGTTGTTATAATACCATCAGCCCATTGTTACATCCCAAAATGACAATGACATCTTGGCATTATGACATCACATTTTCATTGTGAGGTCCTAGAGACAATGCGACTGCCTAGTCTGTGTTTTCATTCTATCACAAATGTGGGATATAGGTTGATTTCAGAAACCTATTGTGACCACACCATAATTGTGACATTACATTCCCTTTGTGACCTCATATTGACATTGTGATATTATTAATGCAATGTAATATCACAAACCTGTCTTGTCCTCATAAATTTTGTAACAAGTAACTACCTTGGCCGTGCTGGATGCGGAGAGCTAAATTCAATCTCAACCTTGAACCCTCAGACCTCCAAAGAGCAGTTCAGCCATTTGTTAACTGGTCTGCAAACAACCAACCACCAAAATAATGATGTCCAAAGCTCCACACTTCAAGGGACAAGGCTTTTTCCTTTGTCTTCATTCTCTTTCTCTACAGGTCTCTCCTACCTTTCAGGTCTTTTCATTTTTTCCTTCCAACATTCCATTCTTCTCTTCAGGCTGCTCTGTTCTTGACAGGCCTGCCCTGCCTTGTCCAGGTGGCCAGGTGTCTTCCTTCACCTCCTGCTCTCTCTCAATTTCCTCTCCTCCCAGGTCTTTGCCCTCCAGCAGTCTCATCACTTCTTTCCATCCAGGCCTTTAACCTTTTTCTCTCCCCTTTTCTTGCTCTGAAAATGAAGTTTATATATAGGCTGTACCCTTCCCCAACTGAAATAATTTCTTGCCTTCCAGTTTTCAATTATCACTTACCAAATGTCCATGCCCAATCACTTCTTGGCAGCTCACCATGTGGGGCTTGACATCCTATCTCCTTCAGCAGCATGTCCTGCCTCCTCCAGTGGCATGCACCCTCCCTTTCAATTGGTCCAGACTAGGAGGCCATGATGACTATCTGTTCCCGTGGATTATAGGGGCATTGCTGGTTATTACAGTGTCCTCATGGTCAAATAGTAGCAATTGAAATTGGAAAAATAATTGTGATATTACAAACTCATGACATAACTAACCCATTGTGACCTCATAAACCCATTGTGACTTCACATTGTTGTTTTTGATACCAAGATCACATTGTGACATTTCAAATCTATTATAACCTCTTATAACATTGAAAAATACATAGCTTTGTGATATCAGAGTCCATTTGTTTACTCAAAGCCCCACTGTGAAATATTGACAACTGAGAATCAGACATGACATTTTGACATCCAAAACAGTTTGTGAGATAATCATAATTGTGACATCACATTATCATTTTTATACCATCTACTCATTGTGAAATCACAAAACTAAAATGATATGATAGAATTATAACTTCACATTGTCATAGTGACATCATAGACACATTATGAATGCCTTTTCTGTGATTTCATTCTATTTCAAATGTGGCATGTAGGTGATATCATAAACAAAGCAGGAACTCATAATCATTGTGACATCACAATCCCTTTGTATATCATGTTGCCATTGTGATATTATTAACACGCCGTGATATCACAAACATATCCTCTCATGATAACTTTTGTGCCATGCTGCAATTCTGATACCTTAGGCCTTATTGTCCTCATAATCTGTTGTTGACCTAATTAGATTTCACATATGACATTTGATATCACAAATTCCCAATGACATCATGACCATGGTGGAATCATACTGCCAGATGTCATATCCATTGTGTCAAATTCTGACATCACAAGCCTTTTAGGATTTCAGTATATGTGTGACAACACATACTTTTGGAGAAACCACAGTGCCTTTGGGAACTCATATATTCATTGTAAGTTAGGACAATTGAGAATCATCATGTCATTGTGACATGCCCAACACATCACCAATATTTTGTGACTTCACCACCAATGTGGAATCATCAACTAATTGTGACACCAAAACAATATTTTGACATGATGTAATGAGTTGACATTGTCATGGTGATATCACTGTCCCATTGTTCATTCACAAACTTAAAATGACCTCCTAACATTTTCAAAAATTCATGTCCATTAGTACTTTCAGTTTATACTGTGAACTTGTATGCACATTGTGAAATAGTAACAATTGAAAATGGAGTTGTGTTTGAGATATTACAAAATCATTATGACATCAAAAGCCCATTGTGACCTCATCACAACTGTGTATCATAAAGCTATCATGACCCGTAAGTACATTTGAAAACACACATGGCATATGTGACATCATAGTCCCTTTGTGTACCCAAATCCTCATTGTGAATACATGACAATTGAATTCATATATGCCATTTTAACATCACAAACCCTTTGTGACCCCATCACCAGTGGGACAACACATATTCATTATTACACAATTACCTCCTTGAAACATCACCAATTTACAATGACCTCATAGCATTATGACATTTATTGTCATTGTGATGTCATAGACACATTGTAAATGCCTATTCTCTTATTTCATTTTATTTCAAATGTGGCATGTGGGTTGATGTCAGAAATATATTGTGATCTCATAAATATATGGCATCACAATCACTTTGTGACATCACAGTGCCATAGTGATATCACTAACACACTGTGATATCACAAATTTGCCCTGTCCTCATAAGTCTTGTGATGTGGAGCAATTGTGATGTGTTAGGCCTTTTATGAAGTCGTAATCTGTTTTCAACCTGATAAGATTGCAGTTATGATATATGATATAAGAAATCCACTGTGACATCATGACCATTGTGACATCACACTGACAGACATAATAAACATTGTGTCACACTGTGACATCACAATCCTCCTAGGACTTCATAACATTTGTGAAAACACATGACTTTGGAGATACCACAGTCTGTTGTGAACTCATATTCTCTGTGATTTGATGACAAATGAGATCCGTTATGCCATTTGGATATTACTAATCAATTGTGACATCATAGACCCCTTACCGTTTGGCATCACCAATTAATTGTGACATCAAAACATTTTGTGATGTCACAATGTGACACGATGATCATGACATCTGTCAGTGTGATGTCACAATGGTCATGATGTCACAGTTTATTTCTGTTATCTCAAGTCATACATGAAATATGAGGTTGAAAACAAATTATGAGGGCAAAAAGGTCTAAGATATCACAATGTCAGCATGTCACAAAAGTTATGAGGACAGGAGAGCTTTGTGATGTCACATTGTGTTAGTGATATCACAATGGTACTGTGATGTCACAAAGTGATTATGATGTCAAAATGGTTTGTAGGCACAAAATTGCGTTGTTGATATCAACTCTCATGCCACATTTGAAATACAATGAAATCACAGAATAGGCATTCACAATGTGTCTATGATGTCACAACAAGAATTGTTGTCATAATGCGATTCTGTCATTGAGTTTGGTGATGTCACAATGAGCTGATGCTCTCATAATGAAAATGTGATGTCACACTGTTGAGGATGTCACAAACACTTTGTGATGTTATAATGGCATGTCTGATCTCAATTGTCATTACTTAACTACGAGGATATGTATACACAAAGGGACTGTGATGTTGAAAAGGGCATGTGATTTTCAAAGGAGCTAAGAGGTCATAATAGATTTGAGATGGCACAATGGAATCATGATGTAACAATGACAATGTGTCACAATGGCTTTGTGATGTTGTGGTGGTGATGATGTCAAAATGGGTTTGTGATGTCACAACGAGTTTGTAATACCACAATCAAATTTCCAATTTCAATTGCTACTAGTTCACAAGGAGGATACTGTAATAATCAGCAGGGCCCGATAATCTACAGGGTCTGATAATCAGCATGGGCCCATCTCCTGGCCAGCTGGAACTTCATCAAGAGTACATCTGCAACTTCCTTGAGAAGCCATCTGAGACCTACGCTGGAGGTAATCTGGGGCCTTCTCCAGGGGCCAACTTGGACTTTCTCCAGAGGTCATCTGGGGCTTCCTCAGGAGGCCACCTGAGACCTCTTCAAAAGTAGTTGTTGGGGCTTTCTTAAGAGGCAATCTAGGACTACCTCCTGAGGTCATCTGGAGCTTCTCTGGGAGGTCATCTCAGGTTACCATGATGAGAAATCTATGACCATCATTGGACATCATCTGGGACTTCGTTGAGAAGCTATATAGGACCTTCTCTGGAGGTCATCTGTTGCTTTCCAAAGAGGGTTATCTGAAACTTCCTCTGGAGTTCATATGTGGCCTCCTTGAGTGGCCATCTGGGAGGTAATGTCAGCCTCATTGAAAAGACATCTGGAAACTCCTTTGGAGATCACTGACATTTCCTTGGGAATCCATTTGGAACCTCCATAAGAGGTCATCTAGGGCCTCCTAGGGAGGACATATGTGACATCCTCCAGAGGTCATCTGTGGCCTCCTCAAGAGGCAATCTGGGACGTTCTCTCTATCATCTGGGACCTCCTGTGGAGGTCAACATTGAGAGGTATGGGACATGTGGGTTAAGTATCTGTGGCTCTTGGTCTTTGTATGTATGCTGATAGTTCTATCTGTGTCCTGTATGCACCTGTTTACTCCTTTTCTCAGGATGGGAGAACAAGGCCTTAGGTTGTCATATCCAAAAAGTATTCTCCCCCAGGTTTACAGAATCCCTCAGAGGAAGATGCACTGATGTACTCTCGCTCCTATTCTTTTGTCATCAGCCACTCTAATAAGTCCTCCAATACCAAAAGTGGTTACTTGTACCAGACTGACGTGGTACAATGTGGTATGTTACCCTTATTACCCTTGAGAGAGGAACATGGAGGAGATGGTGGGCAGGACCTCATTCTAATATATGTTCCCTTTACAAGTAGTGACCTGTATAACTGGAAAAAGAAAAATCCATCCTTTTCAGAAAAAAAACAGGGGCTCATTACATTAGAGACAGTAATTTTCACACACAAGCACATCTGGGATGACTGTCAGCAAATATTACAGGTGCTTTTCACCTGGTAGAAAAGGGAGTGAATACTGTCGGTGATTTGACGGTGGTGCTTGGACCAGACAGTAGCCCCACAATTGAACCAGACTATTTGGAACAAGTCTTTCCTCAGACTTACCCAAGCTGAGACAAACAGCAGTCAAGGTATGGAGGTGCTTAACAAGTATTTCCAGGTTCAGCTAGCAGGGATACCGCAGTGCCTAGAAAGCTAAGTCTTCAATCTAAGGTGAGTGAGATGGTACTGTTCCCCAGTGAGTACCTTAATGCTTTTTCTGGAACATCTCCCAGAAACCTATAGGACCTATAGGCTATAGATCTTTAAGTCCTGGAGAATCAAAGAGCCCTAAATACGGCCTTTGTTACGCAGTCAGCCATGGATATTAGAAGAAAGCTTGAAAAGTTAGAAAGTTTTGAGGTAAAGTGGTTGCCCAGTTGGTGTTTGATAACAGAGACCCTGAAAAAAAAAACAAGTCTAAGAAGCGAGTTTGAGTTTTGGTAGGAGCACCAGAATAGGGATCAAGAAACCTTTGGCAAAGACAATACAATTCATTTGAAAATGGCAGCAGGGAACCTCTAGGACTAGATAAGTGAGCTTAATGCAAGCAAAATGGACATTAGGAAAAGGAATGCCCAAGGAGGAGAAAGATAGAAAATGACAAGTTAAGTAAGCACATTAACCACCTGGAAAATGTAAATGACAGGTTAAGTAATCACATTAACCACATTGAAAATGTGTTCATAGCTCTGGAGAAACATGCAAAGGACCTCTGAATTCCATTAAGAAATTATGGCTATGACAAAGGAGCTGGGGGGCTGGGAAGGTGACTCAGTGGTAGAGTGCTTGCCGTGCATGCATGAAGCCCTGGGTTTGATTCCTCAACACCACATAAGAAAAAACAAAAAAGCCAGAAGTGGCAATTTGGCTCAAGTGGTAGAGCACTAGCCTTGAGCTGAAGAGCTGAGGGACAGTGTCCAGGCCAGAGTTCAGGCCCCACGACCGGACCCAAAAGTAACAAGAAAAAAAAAAAGGAAAAGGAGCTGGATCTGATATAAGAATATATTGGGTTGAAATACATGTCAATTATAAGCTTTGAAAAGTGTCACCAGAAATTCAAAGCAACAGAGAAAGAAGGAAAGAGTAGTTAGCAGAGAAGACGGGGAAGTGCTGTGTCATAGAAGATGAGGCCAAGAAAAGAGAACAAGAAAATATCAGGCTCAAGAAAGAGATTGTTTCTCTTCAGAAAGAGTTAAAGGACCACTTGCTTTGATAGAGAATGCCATGGAAAGGGAAAGAACATTAGGAATTAAAACAGAAGAGCTAAACAAACAGTTAAAGATCTGTCACAAAAATACACAGAAGTGGAAAACTAGAAAGAGAAACTATTAGAGTAAAAGCCCCAAAAGACTGCTGAGATCTTCACCATAAATGTAATGCAGAAGCATCGTGTCCCAGTGGAACAGGTGGAGGTGCCTAAAAATACCTCTCAAGAGCACCTTTGTGAACTTAAGGGAGGAGCTGAAGAGCAAGCAAAGGTGTTGTGAGAAGGAGCAGCAGTTGGCCAGTCAAGGGAACTCTCCTGTGACCCTGCCAAATCATTTGCTGGTTAAGGAGCACATTGAGAAGGAGAGTGGGATCATGAAAGCAAGTTTGAGATAAAAGGAAGAGAATAAAATGGAAGAAGTCTCCAAGGTTCAGAGTACTCTTCAGGAGTTAACGGAAGTAGAGACCTAAGATACAGGGAGACATCTGAGCTGATCAGATAGCTTGGGAGACCAATCTAAAACAAGTTGGTTTTCTAGAGTCATCAATATTAAAGGAAGAAGCAAAAACAGTGGTAATAAGTGTGCAAATGTTGACACTGAACTTGTGAAAAATGCATACAGGCTCACCCTTTCTGTCAGTTTACATGTAGATATTTGCAACCTGGTAAATTGCCGGAGGACACTGTCTAAAACTGTTCTGAAAACCGGTGGGGCCTCAGCCTGACAATACTTTGTAATGTGTGTAGTTAATTTCCAACAGGTAAATGCTGAAATTCTGGAACACATGGAAAGAATTCATATGTGAGTATCTTCAGATGGTGAATTTAGGAAACTGGATTCCACAGAGGTAAAGCCTGGAAAGTATGGCTATTGGTATCTGTTAGTAATAGTGGACATTTTTTTCAGGCTGAGCAGAGGCATGTAATAATACCATGATTTGGCTTACCCTTAGCTGTGGGGTCCAAAGATGGTGCTGAATTCAAGGCCCAAGTTCTCAATTATTAACTAATGCCCTAGGAATAAATTGGAAGTTACAATCCATTTATAAGCCTCAGAGTTCAAGCACTAGAAAGAATGAATATGACCTTAAAGGAAACTTTAATTAAATTAAATACAGAGACTGGCCATGGCTAGGTAAGCCTCCTCCACTTCACTCTCCTTTGAGCAAGATGTAGCCCTTATGTTAAAGGATTCAAGCCCTTGAAATACTTTAGTGTAGAACACCCCCTTACGTTCCTAAAATTAGGAAGGCTATATTAGCAGAAATGTCTTAACTACAATCTGCAAGCTTTACAACACATGCTTTTATGCGCCTATCCTTTGGTAACCAAGGGCCAACGGCCGGATAAGAAAAACTCCACTGAAGGGGAGCGACCAAGAAGGTGATGGAACAGCAGGGAAACACCACAGCTCTCTCCATCCAAATACAGAGTTTGGATTTCAATGCTCTGTTTCTCCAAGTGACCCACAAATAAAGGCAATTACTCAGAGAGATAAAGGAAGTGCAAAAAGAAAATGGAAAAACCTACAGAGACAGTAAAGTGAGAAGACACTTCCTCCACCCTTTGTTGGTGATGGGGCTCCAAGTTGCGCAGCTTAAGTGATGGGGTTTTGTGCCAAGCTCCTTAAGAGCCCCGGGTCTGGACCCTCTGAGGACCACACACCCACAAGCATCCCAAATCTCCCAGGGGACTCTCAAGAGCTGGGCCAAGCCAGAATATACAAACAGAAATCTCAGAAGGCAGAGCTGGAACAAAGACTCCCCTCACCCTCCCTGGAACAGCGCCTTTGCCTGGCTGGTAAAAGTAGCCCAGCCCAGTCAGAAGCAGTAGCAATTGTCAACAGTGGTAAACGACCCTAGTCTCAATGGGTGGCACCTCTGTCCTGCTGGTGTAAATAGCCTAGCCTAACCTGGAACAGCAGCAGCAGCCGGCAGTGGTGGCAAAACACCCAGAATTGGGGCACAATGCCTCTTGGCACTTGCCCAAACCAGCCCGGGGGAGCAGTGGTGGCTGAGGTGGGGACAGCTGCAGTGAACAAGTCCAGACGCATGATAGTTTGTGCCTCTCCATACTGGCCTGCATAAGTGGCCCAGCCTAACCTGAGACAGCAGCAGTGGTTAACACCTGACTTGTGGTGGGGTGCCTGGCTTGCATAAGTGGCCCAGCTGATCCTGGGGCAGTGGCAGCAGCTGGGGCAGTGGCAGCACCTGTAGCAGCACAGTGGCATCAACAGTGGCAGCAAACAACTCTGGACCCGTAGTGGGTGTGGCGCCTCTCCATACTGGTTTACATAAGCAGCCCATGGTGGCAAAGGTGATTGAGGCAGGGCGTGGTGCTGAGCAACCCTTGAAAAGACTCCCTGGGCTGGCTTTGAACCTGAATACACAGATCTGAGCCTCCTGAGTAGCTAAATTAAAGGTATTCACACCAGTAGGGTCTTCTTCTTGCAACCCCCCTAACTTTTTCTAAAATAGATAATTTCTTAGTTCATACATGGAATTTAAGCAAATACAAGAGGATCGACATAATACTCTGTATTCTATATGAGCATAGTGGAATCTAACTAATTCTCAATAACAAGGCATAAAGTAGAAAAAAACATGGAAATTAAACAGCACTCTGTTGAACAATACATGGATCACAGAAGAAATTAAAGAAGAAATGAAAAAGTTCCTACAATTCAGTGAAAATGAAGATACATCACTAAGAAACCAATGGGATACAGCGAAAGCAGTCCTGAGGGGCAGATTCATTGCTCTCAGTGCACACATCAAGAAAACATAGAACAACTAAAGGATCTTATGATGCAACTAAAACTGCTAGAAAAACAAGAAAAAATTGAACCTAAAGTTGATAGATAGAGAACCGAAATAAGAGCTGAAATTAAAGAGGCAGAGACTATGAAAATTATAAATAAAATTAATTTTTAAAAGCTGTTTAAAAAAGTCACTAAAACTGAGGGACCACTGGCAAGAGTAACTAACAAAATAAGAGAGGAGACCCAAATCAATAATATCAGAGATACCACAGGAAAGATTACAACAAACATCCAAGACATCAAAACAATCATAAAGAAATAATTCCAGACTCTACTCACAAAGGAAGGGAAACCTAGCAGAGAGGGATGAATTTCTACAGTAATACAAATTGCTATCCCCCCTTTCCTTTTCAGCCATTCTTCTCTACCATGTGTGGTGGGGGCAGCAGTTCGGTAAATAAACTTCTTTTCATGCCTGAATAGTGTGTGCTGTTCTCTTCATGGGCTACTTAATGAAACCTACCTATTTAATATACCTTACAAATGGTGCCATGACTGGGATGAGGTTTTTGAATTGGAAATGCTAGAATTTCCTAACCACCCCTTTTCTGCAAACCAAACGGCCTTGAGATACCACGTGAGACTTTTCACCAATACCATTGCTGGCCTTCACATCCACGTCCACACCACTTCTCTACTCTGGTGAATGAAACTACTTTCCATGGCTCTCTGTTGCTCAATCTCTGCTCAGATGTGGCGCCATTCCAGAGAGCTCCTACGGCCTTTAGCAGAAAGGATGGTCATCTCTGAAGCGGAGAATGACTGGTTTGGGGGGTTTAGCCATTTCTCTCTATAGGGGTCTGGGGCAAGCCAGAACACCACTTGTTCCTGGTCAGCTCTCCTTCACTCACCAAACTGACTCTCTAACACATTTAATGGGGTCCTGTGAGTCATGTCCAAGCCGTGAAACCCCGCTGACATGCCTCCTGTGCTCCCTGGATAGTCAGATGACCTAATATTTTTTGCTGTTCTCAGATTTAGACAATTTATGCCTCTGCAATGGTACATGGTCAGAAGTCTCTTTACTATCAGGCTGCCTTTGCTCTCTGCTATTCATGTCCAACTTTCAATATCTCTACAACTTTTTGGATTGTGCCCTGAAGAGTGCAAGATGGGCTGGTTCCCAGGGAACCTTTCTAGGTTCCCTCAAAAAGGCTAGCCAAACTAGGCTTGATTTTTTGTTCAGGCTTTCTTTGCATTTTTTCAGAAATTCTCCATCTTGAGTTCATCATCTTGGCCACATGGTGGGTTAAAGGTTTGGCCCCATCCAACCCGTACACTTCCACGAAGCTTGTTACTCCTCCATCCATCTATTCTAATATGCATTGCTAAAAAGTTGCTCTTTTCACAGACCCTGGTAACTGAGGCCCAACCATCTGATGTGCTTTGTTAGCAAAGATGATTAACTTAGTTGTCAAAAATTTTAAGTTTTGAGTTTTGCCTTTTTTTGTTGTGTAATCTAGTACTGACTATGTGATTCTAACATATTGGGCATATCTGTGCTAAGATTCCCACATCTAACGAGTTTTGTCATTGCAGAATATTTGGTCAATTCTTGATAAGGACCAGGTAAGCTCTACTTATTATATTTGATCTCTTTGTTGCTTTAATTGGAAATAACAAAGAACTTTCGTGGAAAAGATTGCAGTGCAAGCCAGTCTGGGCTGAAAAATCCCTCAAACTCCATCTCCCAACTAACCTGCAAAGAGCCAGGCTGGAAACATGGCTCGAGCCTCTATCTATATCCAGCAAACACTACAAAGTGGTAGAGTGCTAGCCTTGAGCAAAAGTGCTCAGGGACAATGCTCAGGCCTTGAATTCAAGCATCCTGAATACAAACTGGGACTAAACAACCCAGCAACGAGCACCTAGACTCAACCAGTCTGGGGAACAAAGGAACATGGAGAGGAATAAGAGATGATATCACATCATCCACTTTTTGCCTGTCTTATCAAAATTAACCAGAGCAGGGAGGTCAATAGAAGTAAGAACATTGCCCATCTAATGTCCATACCTGACTACCTTTCAACTGGACAGGAATTCATATTCTTGCCCTTGTTAATTGACTTCTTCTCTATCTAGTCTCCAGGTGTCAGAAGAAAGTAGGGACATTTCTATCAACATTTTCAGCCCCAAGTCCTTCCTCTTGCCATTTATTTGCTCTCTAGTATTTTTTTTCAGTTCTTCAATGCGTCATGAGACTTCTCCAGACTTCTCCCAAGAGACTTGCTTCCTCCAGACTTTATCTAAGGACTCAATGCCCAAGTGACAGCTGTTGCCTTCTGCCTTATCCCAGATGGGACCGCATATCAGCCTTTTACCTTACTGTCAATGCCGCTTGCAAACAGGAAGTAGCCAGAGAGAATCTTCACCTTTTTTCATAATTATCAAATGGCTGGAATGTAAGTTCTGAACAGGGACACCTCCCTCCCTCTTGGCTAAGTTTCCACCCAATATCTGTTACATAGGTACCTGGCAGACCTGGAAGCAATCACCTTCTCCTGCTAGGTCACATCCTAGCCCACCTCTGGTCACATGCCTCCCATCTGACCTTCGGAAGGTTCCAGACCCTGAGGTCACATCCGGATCCAGTGTGGCCAAAATTTTCCAGCGACTGGCCACACCTCTTCCTTTCCCTGGCCTAGATATGTCCTGGATCAGAGGTGGGTCTACAACCCTTCCTTTTCAGCCATGCTTCTCCACCATGCATGGTGGGGGCAGCCTTTTGGTTAATGAACTTCTTTTCCTGCCTGAAAAAAAAGAGAAAAACAAATTGCCCAAACAGAACAAAGAAGAAATAAATCAATTACAAATGTCAATAACCTACAATGAGATAGAAGAAGTAATAATAAATCTTCCAACAGGAAAAGCCCAGGACCTGATGGATTCACTACAGAATTCTATAAGGCCTTTAAAGAGGAGCTAATATCCATACTCCTCAAGCTCTTCAGAGAAATAGAAACAGAGGAAGTAATCCCAAACTCATTCTATGAAGCCAATATCACATTCATCCCCAAACCAGGCAAAGACCCAACAAAAAAAGATCTCTTTTATTAAGACAAATGCAAAGCTCCTCAATAAAATTGCAGCCAACAGAATCCAGAAACATATAAAACAAATCATACATTATGACCAAGTAGGCTTCATCCCAGAGATGCAGGGATGGTTTAACATATGTAAGTCAATAAATGTAATCCATCACATCAACAGATCCAAGGTCAAGAACCACATGATTATCTCCATTGATTTGGAAAAGGATTTTGATAAAATTCAGCACTCATTCATGTTAAAAACTCTGGAAAAAATAGGAATAGAACGAACATTTCATAAGACAATAAAAGCCTTACATGGCAAATCAAAAGCCAATATTATGCTTAATAGGGAAAAACTACAACCAATTCCCTTAAAAACCGGAACAAGGCAAGGATGCCCACTCTCTCCATTCCTCGTCAATATAGTTCTGGAATTTTTAGCCAAAGCAATAACGCAAGAAAAATACATTGAAGGGATCCACATGGGAGATGAAGAATATAAACTCTCTCTTTTTGCAGATGGCATTATTTTATAAATTAACAGTCCCTAAAGCTCCATCCCCATACACTTAGAGCTTATAAACCAATTTGGCAAATATCAGGATACAAAATTAACCCACAAAAATCAGTCGGCTTTCTGTAAACCAGCAAAGTACAAATAGAAATGGACATCAAGGAAACAACCTCATTCACAATAACCTCAAAAAAAAAAGGATTTAGGAAGTAACCTAACCAAAGATGTAAAGGATCAATTTCTTGACAACTATAAAAACCTTAAAAAAGGAATCTTAGAGGATACCAGGAAATGGAAAGGCTTCTCATGTTTCTGGATAGGCAGAATTAATACGGTGAAAATGGCCATACTGCCAAAATTAATAAACACATTCAATGCAATTCCCATTAAAATTCCAATGACTTAGTTTACTGAAATAGAGAAAATATTCCAAAAGTTCATATGAAACAACAAAAGACCTAGCATAGCCAAAACAATTATAGGCAAAAGAAAGGATGCAGGAGGAATCATGATACAGGACTTTAAGCTCTATTATAGAGCCATAATAACAAAGACAGCTTGGTACTGGCACAAAAAGAGACCCCAAAATCAGTGAGACAGGTTAGAGGACCCAGAAATATAGCCGCATATGTACATTTAGTTGATATTTGACAAAGGAGCCAAAGACATAAGGTGGAAGAATCATAACCTCTTCAACTACTGGTGCTGGGAAAACTGGCCACATGCAAAAAACTAAAAGTGGACCCTAGCCTATCACCATACACTAACATCAACTCAAAATGGATTAAAGACCTTAACATCAAGCCTGAAACTCTGAAACTATTGCAGGACAGAGTATGAGATAGACTTGGACTTATAGGCAAAGGCAGGAACTTCCAGAACAGATTCCCAGGGTCACAACAAATTGGAGAATGACTCGATAAATTGGACTACCTTAAAATAAAGTTTCTGCACAGATAAAAAGTAGCAACCAATCCAGAAAGAAAGCCAAATAATTGGGAAAAATATTTACCAGCAATATATCAGACAAGGGTCTAATATCAATTATATATGGTAAACTCAAGAAACTAACCCTTTACAAACCTAACAAACCAATTTTGAAATGGTCAAGGGAGCTAAAGAGAGACTTCTCAGAAGAAGAGGTAAAAACGGCAAAGAAACACATGAGGAAATGTTCAACATCCCTGGCTGTAAAGGAAATGCAAATAAAAACCACTCTGCGATACCACCTTACCCCAGTCAGAATGGCCCACATCCTAAATTCAGCCAATGACAAATGCTGGAAGGGATGCAAAGAAAGAGAAGCATTATTGCATTGCTGGTGGGAATGTATACTAATACAACCACTTGGAAAGAAGTCTGGAGGTACATCAGAAAGCTAAATATCGACCTCTCCTATGAACTGGACATACCACTCCTAGGCATCTACTCAGAACAACAGGAACCAGTATACAAAGACACACACACCTTTATGATTATTGCAGCACTGTTCACAATAGCCAAGATTTGGAAACAACCCAGATGAGCCACTACTAATAAGTGGATACAAAAATTGTGGTACCAATATACAATGGAATACTATGCAGCCATTAGACAGGACAAAATGATGGCATTTGTAGGGAAATGAATGGAACTAAACCAAATTATTTGAGTGAGGTAAGCCAAGAACAAAGAGACAAATGGCACAGTGTCTACCTGATATGTGGATTCCAAAGCCAAAATGCAAGAAGGTATGACAAAGTAAACAGGACTCGAGAAACAAAGGACAGCCACTCTTTTTGTTGTATCACCATTAATGACTCCATGTTCTTGACTATGTAGATGGTAGAAATATGCACGCAATGGAGGGAAGCCAGGAGGAGGAATAGAAAAAGTGGGAAATGGAACAACATACAACAAAGGGGTCCATCAGCTGCACCCGACATAGAAGAAAAATAACTAAGTAACCCAAACACACTGATGGGAAGGGAGGAATGAGAGGGAAAGAGGGAATAGCGTACACTAAGCAAAAGGGAAAAAATGTAAACATCACCTGGGGTAGGAAAAATAATTTTGGTTGTCAAAGCTCATAGAATTAACAAACTTTAGACCAGGATAACGATAATTTGCCTTGTCAAGGTTAAAATGTGTTTGTGACTTTAAACAATTATCATAATTCCACAATATTGTGAAATATGTGAAATATATGTAATCACCTATCTCAATTTTGACAAAAAGGTGTGAGAAGGGAAGGGATATGAGGGATGGGTGTCAATGTTGTCAGACACCTTGTATTCATGTACTGTTTTGTAGAATGTGAACTTCTCTCTACAACTACTTAAAACTAATAACAATACGAAGTATTTCAAAATAAATAAACAGGATGGCAACAGATAAGTTCAAATATAAAATAAGAAATTAAATCCAATTGGAAGACAAATTTCTTTGGGGAGAGTAATGTAGTTTATTCTATAGCAAGTCTCCTTCAGCAATAAATCCAAAAGCTAGACCTCAAGTAAGTGAAGTAAACTAAGAAACGGAGATACAAAAAAAAAAAAAAACTTCACCCACTCTTTCTTACCTGGACAGCTGGTGTGGCTAAAAATTTATCATGCTCCTGAGTTAGAACCAAAGTGGCAAGGACCATACTTGGTGTTGCTAGGACCAATATACAGAGAAGGCTGCAAGATGAACTGTTCTCTCCACCCAATGAACAGGCTTAAAATGTAAATTTAATAGAAAACAAGTAAATTATAGAAACACACTAGTTAGCAGTAATTAACACTTAGTAAGTCTTATCCTTAAGGGATCATCTGAGGGACAGTAGGAAGGAAAGTATGCCAATTGGCCACCAGGCCAGAGAAGTGTAGGCCTGTGGATAGTGCAGAGGACTAAAGAGAAAAAGAAAGTGATGCAAGGGAAAAAAAGAAATGAAGGAATGTCTATAAAGAAGGTGGGAGTAAGGGAAAAGGACATAGCCTTACCTATTGAAGTTTGCAGGTTTGGAGATGATAATTTGGGGAGTTGGTGCTTTGCAGACCAATTAACTATGTGTGACTGCCCATTGGAGGTCTGAGATTTGGTGTTTGGGGCTGGCTTGTCACTGAGTGTACAGCCCAGGACAAGGTAAATGAAGGCCCATTTCGAGTGTAAATAAAGATATTTTCAATGTGCCTCATTGGATTGTCTTGTGTTTTATGCATCATAAGTATACTAGTTCACGTTAGTAGTCTCAAAGGCCATGAAATTTGTAAAATGTTATGAGGTCATAATTGGTTTACAAATCCGAATGCGACAGTGATGGCAATATGATGTCACAATATCAAGTCATAATAATATTATGATGTAATAATTAGTTGGTGATTCCATAATGGTGATGAGGTCACAATAGGTTTATGATGTCACAATTGGGTTGTTGATGTCACAATGGCATGCTGGACTTCAATTTTCATTAACTCCCAATGAGAATATGAATTCAGAATGAGATTGTGAGATCTACAAAGTCATGCATTGGCCCAAATGTGATGAACTCCCAATAGGTGTGTGATATCACAATGTAACACAATGCTCATTATATCTGACAGTGATGACACAATTTTCATGATAGAGTGCATTTCTAATATCACACATCATACATGAAAAATGAAGTCAAAAACATTATGAGATCACAAAGGCCTATGTATCACAAGGGCATCGTGTCAAAGTTATGAGGAAAGACTGGTTAATGATGTCACACTGGTGATCCTGCCTCCAAGGGTTTGTAGTATTACAATGGTATAACTGATCTTAATTGTTAGACCAGAATGATTATATGGGTAAACAACTGAACTTTGATGTCACAAAGGCCATATGCTTTTTCAAAGGTGCTAAGAGTTCATAACCGATTGAAATATCACAATGAGATTGTGATGTCACAATGGCAATGTGATGCTGCAATAGGTTTGTGATATCACTTTGGTAATGAGGTCACCCATGGAATAGTGATGTCACTACTTGTTTGTAATATTACAATCACATGTCTGATTTCAATTGCTACTAGTTTACAATGAGGACAAGAGTTTAAGGAAGGAGCTAGAAGTCCTAAAACCCATGACTTTTCTAACATGTGATGTCATAATAGGTTTGTGAAAACAGAATGGCACAGTGATATCACAATGTCAATGTGATGTCACAATGTGTTAAGGGAGTTCAGAAGAAGATTGCTGAGAAGAGGTTGGATTCGAAACGAGTGCTGGCATAGAAAGCAGTTTTAGTGTTCCTGTGAACAGTCCTAGGCTAGAGAATCACACCCAAGTGTGCCATTACCGTACAAAGAGTATGGCCAGAGAGGGAAAATCCAGGCAAGGAAAGAGATCTGAGCACTTGCCAGTAGCCACGACTGCAAGTGCTGGGGTGGCAGTGGCAGCGGCCATAGAAACCATACCTACAACAGAGAGTCCAGGACAAAGGAGCCAGACACAGTAGACTAGCAGATTCTACTCAACACCAGCAAGAACTGAGAAGGAGCAGATATCTTTGCCCTGGAGATTTCAGACCAGAGAGAGTCCAGGAACCAAGAATCTGGCGTGAGTAGAACCCTGACTTCCTCACTCCTTCTGAGGGAGCAGATGTGGGAAGGCCGCCCCTCCCCTCACCACCACCGGAGGTGTCCATCTTTGATACTGACAAAGGCCTGGTTGAGCAGATAGCTCCAACTCAGGCCTTGGAAAAAAACAAAAGAATCATTTTGCAGGTCACAGGAACTAGAAGTGACCTGTCAGGCTCAGTTCCACCAGGGGAAAGTCACTCTGCCCAAGCAGAGTAAAATTTGCCCTCGGAGAAGAGACTTTCTTCACTGGGTAAACAGAGCCAGAGGCTGCCCCACCCTACAGAAGCCTAGACAACAATTGGAATTAAGTAAACATAAACCCTGAGAATGGCTCCAAGCTGGCTCAGTGAGTGTCTCAGAAGCTAGCCCCTCCGGGAAAAGCTACAGTTTGCTGAAAGGCTTCAACCCTACCCAGAAACTAGCCTCATCACAGCATCTCCAAACTAGAGGAAACAGCCATATCCCTCTGTAGTGATACTCACAGATCTCCCTCTCACTGAACTAGCCTGGGAGGAGGATCAAAAAATGCTGCTTAACACAGGGCATTTTCTGCCTGACCAAACTGACTAAAGAAACCAATCAAGCCATAGGAAAACCAAACACCACAAGCAGACTAGAGACTCCACCAAGACACTGGTTACAGATACAGGGGAGTACAGGCTCTTCCCATTCCCCCTCCAAAAAAAACCCCAAAACAAAGAACTCTTTTTCGAACATTTTTTTTTAATTTTTATTTTTTAAGTGTTTTCTGTTGATCTTTATTTTCTCATAATTTTTATTTTTGGTGTGTGTGTGTGTGTGTGTGTGTGAGTGTGTGTGTGTGTGTGTGTGTGTGTGTGTGTGTGTGTGTTTCATCTCTTTGACCTTTTGGTCCTTTTTTATTGTTTTCATTTTTTCTCTCTTTCTTTATTTTTTGCATGACTTACTTGCTGTTCTGCTCAACTCCAGATACATACCTGTCATCAATTGTTAGACCTTCTCCCCCTTATGTACATACTTAAGCCAGAAATTTATTACTCAGTTCACAACCTCTTAGGCTTAACTTCTTTAATAGCAGTATTATCTCTTTATACCTACATAATTTTAAAGTAACTAATATTAAAAATTGTATTTTATAGTTTTCACGTTTCCTTTCTATCCCTCCCCTCCTCTCCTTCTATCCTGTTCTTCTCTCAATATCATTTCTTTAAACTTACATAATTTTTAAGTGTTTCATTTCTTAAATTTAAATTTTAGTTTTTCCATTTTTTCTTTTTCTTTTTTTAAATTTCTGTCCTATGATTCTGTCCAATCCATTTCCCTCTCAGAGATTAGGAATTGGTTACATTTACTCTCATTTTACATCTCCACATCTGTCTAGTCCTATTTTTCCCCAAATTTCTCCCTGAAGCTAATAATTTCGGTTTGCCAAATCCTTCTTCGTTGTTCTTAACCCATTAATCCATGGTTTTTTGATTTAGAATAGATTGTATCTGTTGAACTAGATTGTATCTGCAGCCATTTTGGTTGTGCAACTAAAGGACTCTGGTTGATGCTTACCTTAAAATAGTGTTCTAGCACAAAATTGCTGTTACTTTCATACCAAATGGGCAGAACAAGGCGGAAAAACACAAGAATAATGGCAAGTCCAGGTATCTGAACTCCCATTAATGATAATCAGGTGACAAAATAGTTCATGATAATAAGAAGAAGAATAGTTAATGAAAATAATAATAATTAATAGTTCCCCCAAAAGCTCTGCAAACACTACTGGTAAACATGGTGAATGAAATAATTGAAAATTTGCGAAGGTCTCAGTGTGAGCTTGATAGTGACCAAGAGGAGGCAATCCAAATAGTAGTACAGGAATCTTGTGAGCATTAGGAAGCTACTTAAAGATTGATACAGGAATTGCATAAGCAGGCTGAGAACAGTCATAGAGAATTACAGGAATTGCTTTAATGTGAGGAAACTAATTAAAGAGTAAAACAGGAATTGCGACAGGGTGATCAGAATAGACATAGATAAATACAGGCATTCCAAAAATCCATAAAGAGACAGCTGAAACAATTCAGGGAGACCACAAAGGGAATGCAGAATAGAGCCTGCCCGAAGGAATGGGAGTCCAAGGAAACCATAACCAATCAGCTAAGTGATCTGAGACTAAACACTGAACACCAAATAAAGGAAGTAAAGCTCATACAAGATCTAAACCAAAGCTCCAACAAAGATTTTGAAGCCATCAAAGCCGACCAAGTAGAAGGAAAATAAATTAAAAACAAATAGAAAGTCTTGACAGTAGGTTAGACTATGAAGAAGATCAAATCTCGGGCATTGAAGATAGCCTAGATAGTATAGAGAAATAACATACAAATATCCAAGATAAATCCAAGAAATATGATAGATCTATTCTATATTTGGAAGACACCATCAGAAGGACTAATCTGAGGATAATGAATATAGAGGAGCACCTAGAGACAGAAGTTAATTGTCTAGGAAATGTATTTAACAGAATCCTAGCAGAGAACTTCCCAAACATTCAAAAAGTTAAGCCTATGGCCTATTCAGATAAAAGAAGTTTTCAGAACCCCAAATAGACCAGAACAGAACAGGACATGTCACTGTCACATTATAATCCACACAGGATCAATTCAGACCAAGGAAAGGATCCTTAAAGCTGTCAAGGAGAAAAGATCAATCACCTATACAGGGAAAATAATTAGAATAACCTCAGATTTCTCAGCAGAGATGATTAAAGCAAGAAGAGCCTGGAATGATGTATGTCATGCCCTAAAGAAAAACCACAACAAAGAATAGTGTACCCAGCTAAACTCTCCTTCATAACTGAAGGTCAATTAAAAATTGTCCATAGCAAAGAAAAATTGAAACAATGTATCTCCACAAAACCAGACCTACAAAGGTACTTAAAGATATCCTACACATAGAAAACTAACAAGACAACGGGAAAGAAACGGCATCTAAGGGAATAAAATTAGAACTCAACATGAAACCAAAAAGACCACAATAAAGGCAAAGAAACGGCACCCAAACTGAGAATCCGAAAACCATAGGAAGAACCAAGTTGCCACAGCCCCCAAGAAGGTGGATAAAATGGCAGAAACTACCAAACACTTCTCAGTCCTTTCTCTCAACATTAACGGACATAACTCTCCAATTAAGACACATACACTGTCTAGTTGGATTAAAAAGCAACATCCTTCTATCTGCTGCCTTCAGAAATCACACCTTGCTCATAAAAACACACACTTTGAACATGAAAGTCTGCAACAAAATCTACCAAGCAAATGGCCCCCATAAAGAGACAGGAATTGCAATCATAATATCAGATAAAATAGACTTCAAATTAAAATTACTGAGAAGAAATAAAGAAGGTCACTACATATGAATTAAGGGATCTTTCTTTCAGGAGGATATTACAATTATAAATACTATTCGCTAAACAATGGATCACCGAAATTTACCCAACAAATACTACTTTCCCCCAAATCTCAAACTGATCCAAAGACAAGAGTTGTTGGGAACTTTAACAGACCACTATCCACACTAGATAGATCAACTCGAAAAAACTCAACAGAGAAACTGCAGATCTAAAGAACTGCCTAGATCAGCTAGGTTTAACAGACAACTACTAAATATTTCACCCAGCAGCATCAGAATACACTTTTTTCTCACCACTACATGGAACATTTTCCAAAATAGACCACTTATTTTATTGTGAAAATACTGTACAGAGGAGTTACAATTACATGGGCAAGACAATGAGTACATTGCTCATAAAGCATTGTAGCTTCCTCCTTTGTTTCCCCTTCCCATCCCATTCTCCACCCTTCCCATCACCCAACCCTCATCCCCCCGACCAAAGTTGTAAAGTTCGTTTTTGACATAATGACTTGTACATCTCATTGCAGTGGGTCCACCAGTAAGCCTATTTAAACAATTTGTTTTTTCCCTTCGCCTCCACAAATGATAACAACATCAAATACAGTGAAAGCAGGGGTTATACAGTGGGGGAGGCACATACAAAGCAACAAAGCAATAATCTTATAAATGTGTTAGAAACAATTGCATGAAAAACATTTGAATAAATATCTTAGGGTTAATTTCCCTAACATCAACTTATCTGACCTTTTCTGCTTGACTCAGACTTATACTAGTTATTACAAATAGGGGAAGCTATGGGACCTATGTATCTTTGGCCCTTGGCTTACTTCACTTAATACAATTATTCCCACGTCTTTCCATTTCCTAACAAATGGGCAATGTCATTCTTTCTGATGGAGGCATAGAATTCCATTGTGTATATGTACCACATTTTCTTGATCCATTCTTCTACTGAGAGGCATCTGGGTTGGTTCCATATCTTAGCTATGGTAAATAAGGCTGCAATAAACATAGTTGTGCTGGTAACTTTCTTGTAGTTTTGTTTGTGAACATTTGGTTAAATGCCCCAAAGTGGGATTGCTGGGTCATAGGGGAGCTCTATGTGGAGTCTTTTGAGGAAACTCCATACTAATTTCCAAAGTTGTTGTACAAGTTTATACTCCCACCAACAATGCATTAAGTTTCCCTTCTGTCCACATGCCCTACAGCATCTGTTGTTATTAGATTTCTTGAATTATGCTATTCTAACTGGGGTGAGGTGGTATCCCAATGTTGTTTTGATTTGCATTTCTTATATGGCTAGGGAGGTTGAGCATTTCTTCATGTATCCATTGGCCATCCTTCTTTCCTCTTCAGAGAAGTTTCTCTTTAAGTCTTTAGCACACTTATTTATTGGGCAGGTTTTTTTGAAGGTTTGCTGTTGGGGGGTTTATTTTTTTGAGTTGCAGGTATATTTTAGATATAAGACTCTTGTCTGTTGTATAGCTAGTGAACACCTTCTCCCAATCCGTTGGCTTTCTATTGATCTTGCTAGCTATGTCCTTTGCCATGCAGAAGCTATGCAATTTATGCAATCCCATTTGTTCAACTCTTCTTAGATTTGTTGTGCTTCTGGGTCTGTATTAAAAAAATTTCGGCCTGTGTCTTTGGATCTATGTGGGATTTGAGGGAAAGTAGATTTAGAGTTCCAGTAAACAGTCCTAAGCCAGAGAATCACACCAAGTGTGCCATCACAGGACAGAGAGTGAGGCCAGAGAAGGAAAATCCAGAGAAGGAGACAGATCTGATCTCTTGCCAGCAGCCGCCGCTGCTGTGGCAGCAGCAGTGGCAGCACTGGCCGAACCTGCCATACCTGAATCACAGAGATTCAGGGACGAAGGAGACAGACACAGTGGGCGAGCGGATTCTACTCAACACCAGCAATAACCGACAAGGAGCAGACATCTTTACCCTGCAGTTCGCAGACCAGAGACAACCCAGGAACCAAGACTTGGCGTGAGTAGAAGCCTGATATCCTCACTTCTTCTCAGGGAGCAGAGGAGGGAAGGCCACCCCCCCACCCCAGTACTGGAGATCTCCATCTTGGATACTGACAAAGCTCAGTAGAGCTGCTAGCTCCAACTGAGGCCTTGGAAGAAAACTAGAGTCATTTAGCAGGTGACAAGAACCTAACCTGACCTGCCAGACTCAGCTCCACATAGGGAAAAGTCACCAAGCTCTGGCGCCAGTCCTAGGAGTGGCTTTCTTCACTGGGTAATCAGAGCCAGAGGCTGCTCCTCCCTTTAGCAGCCTTGACAATCAATTGAAATTCAGTAAACATAAACCCTGAGAATGGATCCAGGCTGGGCTCTGTATGTTTCTCACAAACAAGCCCTGGGGAAAAGTTACTGTTTGCTGAAAGGTCTCAACTCTACCCAGAATGTAGCCTCATCACAGCTTTTCCAAATTTGAGGAAAAAGCCATCTCCCTCTTTTGTGATACTCAAAGCAGATCTCCCTCCCATTGAACTAACCTGGGAGGAAGATCGCAAAATCCTGGGTAAAGCAGAGCATTTTTCTGCCTGTTCAAACAAACTGACTAAAGAAACCAACCAAGCCACAGGACCACAAGCAGACCAGAGACTCAAACAAGAGGCTGGTTACGGACACAAGGATGATACAGGATTTTTCCCAACCCTCACAAAAAAAAATCAAAGAATTTTTTTTTCCTCTTCTTCTTTTTTTTGTACCTATAATAATTTTTTTTCTTTTCTAAAACTTTTGTTTTTAATTTTTATGTTTTTTGAAAAAATTTGTTTTCTAGTAACTCTTTTTTTCCTCTAATAATTTTTATTTTAGGAGTACATGTGTGTGTGCGTTTTTCTTTCTTTTTTTTTTAAAAAAATTGTTTTTTTGTTTAGCTCTACTGAACTTCTGTTCTTTTTTCTTTCTCTCTCATCCTTTTCACCTTTCTTCTCTTTCATTCTTCTTTATGTGACTTAATTGTTGTTCTGCACATCCTCAGATAATCCCGTAGTTGACTATTAAACCCTATCCCACATTGTGTATACACTTAATCCACAAATTTATTACTCAAAACCTCTGAGACTTAAATTGCTTAATAGCAGTACTGCCTCTTTATACCTATATAATATTTTAAGTATTTTTATTTCTAAGATTTTCACATCTCCTTTTTATACCTCCCCTTCTCTCATTATATTCACTTTCTTCTCTGAATAGTTTGTTTTCGTTTCTGCATAATATTTTTAATTTTTACTTTTCTATTTTTTCTGGTCTCTTTTCTTTTCCCTTTTCTCTTTCTTCTTTTTTTCTCTGACTCTACTTTCATTCTATCCAACCTATTTCCTGCTTTGAGATTAAGACTTAGTTAACTCTCCCTGTACCTTCCCACATCACTCTATTCCTATTTTTTACCCACATTTCTCATTAACCCTAAAAATTTCTGGTTTTCAAAATTCTTCTTTGCGGTTCGTAGCCCATTAATATATAGTTGTTTGATGTTAAGTAGATGTTTCTGTTCAACTAGATTGTATCTGTAGACTATGGACTGTGCAAACACAGACTTTGCTTGATGATTGCCTTAAGATAGTGTTCTAGCACAAAACTGGTGTTATTTTCATCCCAAATGGGCAGAGTAATCCAGAAAAACACAACAAAAATAGCAAGTCCATGTATCTCAACTCCAACTCATGATAATCAGGGAACAGAACAGATAATGAATAATCCAGAGGAGACTTCCCAAGAATCTCTACAAACACTGCTGGCAAAAATGATAAATGAAAAGATTGAAAACCTACAAAGAACTCTGTATGAGCGTGATAGGGAAAGAGAGGAGGCATTCCAAAAGTTTATACAGGAAAAGATTGAAAACCTACAAAGGACTCTGTATGAGGATGATAGGGAGAGAGAGGAGGCAATCCCCAGGTTTATACAGGAATATCATGAGCATGAGGAAGCTACTCAAAAACTGATACAGGATTTGCGTGAGCAGCTTGAGAATACTCAAAGAGAAAGGCAGGAATGGCGTGAACGGGCTGAGAACACTCAAAGAGAACTACAGGAATGGCATGAACGGAAGGAAGCTAATCAAAGAGTAATACAGGAATTGAGAGAGCAGAACGAGAATACACAAAGACCACTAAAGCATTCATGGGATCCATTAACAAAGAGCTGAAGGAAGTCAGGGAGACTACAAAGGGAATGGTGAATGGAACCCAACAGAAGGAATGGAAGTCCAAGGAAATAATAACCAATCTGTTAAGTGATTTGAGAACAAACACTGAACAGCAAATTAAGGAAGTAAAGAAGTTCATACAAGATCTAAAACAAAGCTTCAACAAAGAATTTGAAGCCATCAAAGCTGACCAATTAGAAGGAAAAGAAATACAAACCAAAGAAGAAAGTCTTGACAGCAGGTTAGACCATGTAGATGATCGAATCTTGGGGATTGAAGACAGCCTAGATATTATAGAGAAAGTACATACAAATATCCAAGACAAGTCCAAGAAATATGAGAGATCTATCCAACACTTGGAAGACACCATCAGAAGGCCTAATCTAAGGATAATGGGTGTAGAGGAGCATCTAGAAACAGAAGTTAATGGTCTAGGAAATTTTCTTAACAGGATCCTAGCAGAGAAATTCTCAAACATGTAAAAAGATAGGCCTATTCAGATACAAGAAGCTTTTAGAATTCCAAATAGACCAGACCAGAATAGGACATCCCACTGTCACATTATAATCCATACAGAATTATTCAGACCAGGGAAAACATCCTTAATGCTGTCAAGGAGAAAAGATTAATCACCTATAAATGGCAACCAATTAGAATCACCTCAGATTTCTCAGCAGATTCACTCAAAGCATGAAGAGCCTGGAATGATGTATGCCATGCTCTAAAAACAAACAACTATCAACCAAGAATACTATACCCAGCTAAACTCTCCTTCATAACTGAAGGCCAAATAAAAACCTTCCCCAGCAAAGAAAAATTGAAACAATACATCTCCACCAAACCAGCCCTACAAAAGATTCTTAAAGATGCCCTACACATAGAAAATGAACAAGGCCACAATAGAGGACAAGAAACTTCACACAAACTGAGAATCCAAGAATCATAGGATGAATCCAGTTTTTGCAGTCCCCAAGAAAATGGATAAAATGGCAGGAACTTCCAAATACCTCTCTGTCCTATTTCTTAACATTAACAGACCTAACTCTCCAATTAAGCGACAAAACTATCTAGCTGGATTAAAAAGCAGGATCCTTCTTTCTGCTGCCTTCAGGTATTTTGCCCATAAAAACAAACGCATTTTCAATGTGAAAGGTTAGAACAAAATCTACCAAGCAAATGGCCTCCATATATTAGCTGGAGTTGCAATCCTAATATCAGATAAAATTAGTTGGAAGAGATAAAGAAGGTCACTACATATTTATTAACGGATCTCTCCTTCAGGAGGTTATTACAATTCTAAATATCTATTTGACAAACAACAGAGCACCCAAATTTATCCAAGAAGCACTACTTTCCCTCAGATCCCACATTGATCCAAAGACATTAATTGTAGGAGATTTTAACACACAACTCTCCCCAATAGATAGATCAACTCGGTAAAAACTCAACAGAGAAACCGCAGATCTAAACAGCTACATAGATCAAATAGATTTAACAGACATCTATCGAATATTTCACCCAGCAGCATTAGAATACATGTTTTTATCAGTAATACATGGAACAGTTTCTAAAATACCCACAATTTAGGCCACAAAGCAAACTTGTCCAAATTCAGAAACACTGAAGTTATACCTTGCATTCTCTCTGACTACAAGGGAATAAAATTAGAACATAACACCAAATGCCACCAAAGAAAGTCCGGTAACACATGGAACAACACTCTGCTGAATCATGAGTGGGTCATGGAAGAGATTAGAAAGGAAATTCAAATATTTATGCTATTCAACAAAAATGAGCATACAAATTACCAGCACCTATGGGACACAGCAAAGGCAGTATTCGGAGGCAAGTTTATAGCTCTGAGTTCCTACATCAACATATTGGAGAGATCTGAAACCAACAATTTAATGAGACATCTGAACCTCCTTGAAAAAGAGCAGCAAGGTAAACCCCAATCCAATAGACAGAAAGAAATAATTAAAATTAAATCAGAATTAAATGAATTAGAATCCAAAAAAACTATAGAAAGAATCAACAAAACAAAGAGTTGGTTCTCGGAAAAAATTAACAAAATTAACAAACCCTTAGCATATCTTATCAGAAAAAGAAGAGAACACACCCAAACAAACTCAGAGATGAGAATGGAAACATCACCATGGAAACAACCAAGATTCAGAACATTATAAGGGAATAATTCTCAACACTTTATGCTAATAAGTTTGAGAGCTTGTCAGAAATGGACCTTTTCCTAGCAAATATTGACATGTCAAAAACAAAACAAGATGAGTTAAACCATCTTAACAAACCCATATCAAGCATTGAAATACAAACAGCAATAAGAGACCTCTCAGCAAAGAAAAGACCAGGACCAGATGGTTTTACAGAGGAATTCTACAAGGCCTTCAAAGCAGAGCTCACACCAATACTCCTCCAAATCTTCAATGAAATTGAAAGAGAAAGTTCACTACCGAACACATTCTGTGAAGCCATCATAACACTCATCCCAAAACCAGGAAGGGACTCATCAAAGAAAGAGAACTATAGACCAATTTTTTGATGAACATTGATGCAAAAATTCTCAAAAAAAATTTTGGTCAATCGTGGTCAACAATTCATACAAAAAATCATACACCATGATCAAACAGGATTCATTTCAGGGATGCAAACTGGTTCAATGTACACAAATCAATTAATAATATTCATCACATCAACAGGAGCAAGAATAAGAACCACATGGTTATCTCAATAGACGCAGAAAAAGCACTCGACAAGATCCAACACCCCTACATGATGAAGTTTTTGGAAAAATTAGGAATCCATGGAACATTCCTCAATACAATAAAGGCTGTATATGACAAAACTACAGCCAGCATTATACTCAATGGTGAAAAACTAAAGCCATTTCCTCTTAACTCTGGAACAAGACAAGGATGCCCACTTTCTCCACTTCTCTTCAATCTAGTATTAGAATGCCTAACTACAGCAATAGACAAGATGCAGGCATAAAGGGGATCCAAATAGGGAAAGAAGAAATAAAACTCTCCCACTTTGCAGATGACATGATCTTGTATTAAAAGAATCTCATAGACTACACTCCCAAATTACTCAAGCTGATTCAAAACTTTGGCAAAGTAGCAGGTTATAAAATTAACCCCCCAAAATCAATGTCTTTTCTGTATGCCAACAATGAGAAAAGTGTGGCTGAAATTAGGAAAGCAACCCCATTTGTAATAGCCCTACAAAAAATAAAATACCTAGGAATTAACTTAACTAAAGAAGTGAAGGACCTCTATGATGAAAATTTTAAAATCTTGAAAAAGGAAATCAACACAGAACTAAAAAAATCGCAAAGCCTCCCATGCTCCTGGATTGGAAAGATTAACATCGTAAAAATGGCAATACTTCCCAAGGCTATCTACAAATTCAACGCAATACCTATCAAAATTCCAACCTCATTCTTCAAGGAAATAGAAGAAGCAATCCAAAAATTCATATGGAACAATAAAAGACCCAAAATAGCAAAAACGCTCCTCAACGGAAAGAACACTGCTGGAGGAATAGCAATACCAAATTTCAAACTCTACTATAAAGCCATAGTAATCAAAACAGCTTGATATTGGCATAAGAACAGAACTCAGGACCAATGGAATAGAATTGAAAACCCAGAAATGAACCTACAGACCTATAGCCATCTAATCTTCGATAAGGGAGCTAAATCAATAGAATGGAAGAAAGACAGCCTCTTCAGTAAATGGTGCTGGCAAAATTGGTTAACTACATGTAGAAAACTAAAGCTAGATCCTTACATATCACCCTGCACCAGAATCAACTCCAAATGGATCAAAGACCTTGAAGTCAAAGCAGACACTCTGAAAACATTACAGGAGGGAATAGGAGAAACCCTAGGTATCCTTGGCTCAGGCCGAAAATTTTTGAATAGAGACCCGGAAACACAACAAATCAGAGACAGGTGGGACAAATGGGATTGCATAAAGTTGCAGAGCTTCTGCAGGGCAAATGACATAGCTAGCAAGATCAATAGAAAGCCCACGGATTGGGAGAAGATCTTTACTAACCATACAACGGACAAGGGTCTCATATCTAAAATATACTTGGAACTCAAAAAATTAAACCCCCCAACAACAAATCCTCAAAGAAACAACTGCCCAATAAATAAGTGGGCAAAAGACTTAAAGATAAACTTCTCTGAAGAAGAAAGAAGGATGGCCAACAGAAACATGAAGAAATGTTCAACATCCCTAGCCATAAAAGAAATGCAAATCAAAACAATATTGAGATATCACCTCACCCCAGTTAGAATGGTAAAAATCAAGAACTCTAACAACAACAGATGCTGGAGGGGATGTGGACAGAAAGGAACCTTACTTCATTGTTGGTGGGAATGTAAACTTGTTCAACCACTTTGGAAAGCAGTATGGAGGTTCCTCAAAAGACTTCACATAGAACTCCTCTATGACCCAGCAAACCCACTTTTGGGCATTTACCCAAATGTTTATAAACAAGACCACACTAAAGCTACCAGCACAACAATGTTTATTGCAGCATTATTTACCATAGCTAAGATATGGAACCAACCTAGATGCCCCTCAGTAGATGAATGGATCAAGAAAATGTGGTATATATACACAATGGAATTCTATGCGTCCATCAGAAAGAATGACATTTCCCCATTTGTTAGGAAATGGAAAGGCTTGGAAAAAATTATATTAAGTGAAGTAAGCCAGGCCCAAAGAAACATAGGTCCCATGGTTTCCCTTATTTGCAATATCTAGTATATGTATGAGTCAAGCGGAAAAGGTCAGATAATGTGATGTCAGGAAAATGAACCCTTAGATATGTATTTTAATTTTTTTTCTTTCATGCATGTGTTTCTAACGCATTTATAAGATTATCTCTTTGTTGCTTTGTACATCCCTCCCCCACAGTATGACCCCTGCTTTCACTATATTTGATGTCAGTATAACTTGTGGAGTAGATGGGGAAAAACCAGTTGTTTAAGGATACAGGTGGACCTGCTACAACAATGAGAAGTACAAGTTGACATGGTCAAAACGAGCTTTACAACGTCGGTGTGGGGGGGGGAGAAGGGGGGGAAGGAGAAGGATTGGGATGGGGGGAGGGGGGAGGCTGGGAAGGGATGTGAAGGGTAAACCAAAGGAGGAGGCTGCAATGCTTGGTAAGAAATGTACGCATTATCCTGCCCATGTAATTGTAACCCCTCTGTACAGTGTGTTCACAAATAAAATAAAATTAAATTAAAAAAAATTAATCCCCCAAAATCAATGGCTTTTCTGTATGCCAACAATGAGAAAAGTGTGGCTGAAATTAGGAAAGCAACTCCATTTGTAATGGCCCCACAAAAAATAAAATACCTAGGAATTAACTTAACCAAAGACGTGAAGGATTTCTATGATAAAAAGTTTAAAAACTTGAAAAAGGAAATCTTAGAAAATGGTAAAACTTCCATGCTCCTTGAATGGAAAGATTAACATCGTGAAAATGGCTATAGTTCCCAAGGCTATCTACAAATTCAATGCAATACCTATCAAAATTCCAACCTCTGTCTTCAAGGAAATAGAAGAAGTAATCCAAAAATTCATATGGAACAATAAAAGACACGGAATAGCAAAAACGCTCTTCAACGGAAAGAACACTGCTGGAGGAATAGCAATACCAAATTTTAAACTCTACTATAAAGCCATAGTAATCAAAACAGCTTGGCACTGGCATAAGAACAGACCTCAGGACCAATGGAATAGAATTGAAAACCCAGAAATGAATCTACAGACTTATAGCCATCTAATCTTGATAAGGGAGCTAAAAAAATAGAATGGAAGAAAGACAGCCTCTTCAGTAAATGGGGCTGGCAAAATTGGTTAACTACTTTTAGAAAATTAAAGCTAGATTCTTATCTATCACCTTGCACCAGAATCAACTCCAAATGGATCAAAGACCTCTGAGTCAAAGCAGACACTCTGAAAACATTACAGGAGGGAATAGGAGAAACCCCAGGTCTCCTTGGAGCAGGCCGAAATTTTCTTCATAGAGACCCGGAAACACAACAAATCAAAGAAAGGTTGGACAAATGGGATTGCATGAAGTTGCAGAACTTCTGCATGGCAAAGGACATAGCTAACAAGTTCAATAGAAATCATACGGATTGGGAGAAGATCTTCACTGGCCATACAACGGACAAGTATCTCATATCTCAAATATAGTTGGGAGTTCTCAGAAGATGGCGGAGGAGAAGCTGGAGGCAAAACAATCTCTTGCATAGAAAGCAGATTTAGAGTTCCAGTGAACAGTCCTAAGTCAGAGAATCACACCAAGTGTGCCATCACAGGACAGAACTTAGAAAATTGCAAAATCTCCCATGCTCCTGGATTGGAAAGATTAACATCGTGAAAATGGCAATACTTCCCAAGGCTATCTACAAATTCAATGCAATACCTATCAAAATTCCAACCTCATTCTTCAAGGAAATAGAAGAGGCAATCCAAAAATTCATATGGAACAATAAAATAACCCGAATAGCAAAAACGCTTCTCAACGGAAAGAACACCGCTGGTGCAGTATCAATACCAAATTTCAAACTCTACTATAAAGCCATAGTAATCAAAACAGCTTGATACTGGCATAAGAACAGACCTCAGGACCAATGGAATAGAATTGAAAACCCAGAAATGAACCTACAGACCTATAGCCAACTAATCCTCGATAAGGGAGCTAAAATAATAGAATGGAAGAAAGACAGCCTCTTCAGTAAATGGGGCTGGCAAAATTGGTTAACTACTTGTAGAAAACTAAAACTAGATCCTTATATATCACCCTGCACCAGAATCAACTCCAAATGGATCAAAGACCTCGAAGTCAAAGCAGACAATCTGAAAACATTACAAGATGGAATAGGTGAAACCCTAGGCCTCCTCGGCTCAGGCCGAAATTATCTTAATAGAGACCCAGAAACACAACAAATCAAAGAAAGGTTGGAAAAATGGGATTGCATGAAGTTCCAGAGCTTATGCATGGCAAAGGACATAGCTAGCAAGATCAATAGAAAGACCACAGATTGGGAAAAGATCTTCACTAGCCATACAACGGACAAGGGTCTCATATCTAGAATATAGTTGGAGCTCAAAAAATTAAATCCTCCAACAACAAATCCTCAAGGAAACAACTGCCCAATAAATAGGTGGGCTAAAGACCTGAAGAGAAACTTCTCTGAAGAAGAAAGAAGGATGGCCAACAGACACATGAAGAAATGTTCAACATCCCTAGCCATAAAAGAAATGCAAATCAAAACAATATTGAGATACCACCTCAACCCAGCTAGAATGGCTATAATCAAGATTTCTATCAACAACAGATGTTGGAGGGGATGTGGAACGAAGGGAACCTTACTTCATTGTTGGTGGAAGTGTAAACTTTTTCAACTACTTTGGAAAGCAGTATGGAGGTTACTGAAAAGACTTCACATAGAGCTCCCCTATGACCCGACAATCCCTCTTTTGGTCATTTACCCAAATGTTTACAATCAAGAGCACACTAAAGCTACTAGCACAACTATGTTTATTGCAGCATTATTTACCATAGCTAAGATATGGAACCAACTCAGATGCCCCTCAGTAGATGAATGGATCAAGAAAAGGTGGTATATATACACAATGGTATTCTATGCCTCCATCAGAAAGAATGACACTTCCCCATTTGTTAGGAATTGGAAAGGCTTGGAAAAAATCATATTAAGTGAAGTAAGCCAAGCCCAAAGAAACAAAGGTCCCATGGTTTCCCTTATTTGCAATATCTAGTATATGTATGAGTCAAGCAGGAAAAGTCAGATAATGTGATGTTAGGAAAATGAACCCTTAGATAAGTATTTAAATGTTTTTTTCTTTCATGCATTTGGTTCTAACTCATTTATAAGATAATTTCTTTGTAGCTTTGTATGTCTCTCCCCCACAATAGAACTCCTGCTTTCACTTTATTTGATGTCAGTATAATTTGTGGAGGAGATGGGGAAAAACCAGTTGTTTAAGGATACAGGTGGACCCGATGCAACTATGATAAGTACAAGTCGTCATGGCAAAAACGAACTTTACAACTTTGGTGCGGGGGGTGGGGAGGATGGTGGCGGGGGGAGGCTGGGAAGGGATGTGAAGGGTAAACAAAGGAGGAGGCTGCAATGCTTGATAAGAAATGTACTCATTATCTTGCCCATGTAATTGTAACCCCTCTGTACTGTATGTTCACAAAAAATAAAAATTAAAATTAAAAAAAAATAAAAAAATAGAGTTGGACCTCAAAAAATTAAATTCCCCAACAATAAATCCTCAAAGAAACAATAAATAAGTGGGCTAATGACTTAAACAGAAACTTCTCTGAAGAAGAAAGAAGGATGGCCAATAGACACATGAAGAAGTGCTCAACCTCCCTAGCCATAAAAGTAATGCAAATCAAAACAAATTTGAGATACCACCTCACCCCAGCTAGAATGGCAAAATTCAAGAACTCTAATAACAACAGATGCTGGAGGGGATGTGGACAGAAGGGAACCTTACTTCATTGTTGGTGGGAGTGTAAACTTGTTCAACCACTTTGGAAAGTAGTATGGAGGTTCCTCAAAAGACTCCACATAGAGCTCCCCTATGACCCAGCAATCCCACTTTTGGGCATTTACCCAAATGTTTACAAACAAGATCACACTAAAGCTACCAGCACAACTATGTTTATTGCAGCATTATTTACCATAGCTAAGTTATGGAACCAACCCAGATGCCCCTCAGTAGATGAATGGATCAAGAAAATGTGGTATATATACACAATGGGATTCTATGCCTCCATCAGAAAGAATGACACTTCCTCATTTGTTAGGAAATGGAAAGGCTTGGAAAAAATCATATTAAGTGAAGTAAGCCAAGCCCAAGGAAACAAAGATCCCATGGTTTCCCTTATTTGCAATATCTAGTATATTTATGAGTCAAGCAGGAAAGGTCAGATAATGTGATGTTAGGAAAATGAACCCTTAGATAAGTATTTAAATGTTTTTTTCTTTCATGCATTTGGTTCTAACTCATTTATAAGATAATTTCTTTGTAGCTTTGTATGTCCCTCCCCCAAAATAGAACCCCTGCTTTCACTTTATTTGATGTCGGTATAATTTGTGGAGGAGATGGGGAAAAACAAGTCATTTAAGGATACAGGTGGACCCGATGCAACTATGATAAGTACAAGTCGTCATGGCAAAAATGAACTTTACAACTTTGGTGCGGGGGGTGGGGAGGATGGTGGCGGGGGGAGGCTGGGAAGGGATGTGAAGGGTAAACAAAGGAGGAGGCTGCAATGCTTGATAAGAAATGTACTCATTATCTTGCCCATGTAATTGTAACCCCTCTGTACTGTATGTTCACAAAAAATAAAAATTAAAATTAAAAAAAATAAAAAAATATAGTTGAACCTCAAAAAATTAAATTCCCCAACAACAAATCCTCAAAGAAACAATAAATAAGTGGGCTAATGACTTAAACAGAAACTTCTCTGAAGAAGAAAGAAGGATGGCCAATAGACACATGAAGAAGTGCTCAACCTCCCTAGCCATAAAAGTAATGCAAATCAAAACAAATTTGAGATACCACCTCACCCCAGCTAGAATGGCAAAATTCAAGAACTCTAATAACAACAGATGCTGGAGGGGATGTGGACAGAAGGGAACCTTACTTCATTATTGGTGGGAGTGTAAACTTGTTCAACCACTTTGGAAAGTAGTATGGAGGTTCCTCAAAAGACTCCACATAGAGCTCCCCTATGACCCAGCAATCCCACTTTTGGGCATTTACCCAAATGTTTACAAACAAGACCACACTAAAGCTACCAGCACAACTATGTTTGTTGCAGCATTATTTACCATGGCTAAGATATTGAACCAACCCATATGCCCCTCAGTAGATGAATGGATCAAGAAAATGTGGTATATATACACAATGGAATTCTATGCCTCCATCAGAAAGAATGACAGTGCCACATTTGTTAGGAAATTGAAAAACTTAGAAAAAAATATGTTAATTGAAGTAAGCGAAGCACAAAAAAAACAATGGTCCCATGGTTTCCCTTATTTGAAATATCTAGTACATGTATGAGTCAGGCAGAAAAGGTCAGATAAGGTGAAGTTAGGAAAATGAACCCTAAGCTATGTATTTAAATGTTTTTTTTTTCTTTCATGCATTTGTTTCTAACACATTTATGAAATTATTTCTTTGTTGCTTTGTATGTCCCTCCCTCACAATATAACCCCTGCTTTCACTCTATTTGATATCGGTATAATTTGTGGATGGGAAGGGGAAAAATGAGTCGTTTAAATAAGGACACAGGTGGACCCGTTGCAGCAATGAGAAGTACAAGATGTCATGTCGAAAATGAACTTTACAACTTTGGTGGGAGAAGGGAGAGGATTGTGTGGGAAGGCGTGGGGAGGCTGGGAAGGGATGTGAAGGGTAAACAAAGGAGGAGGACCAATAAAATTTTCAAAGAAGGGAAGATGAAGAGAGGCTGAAATCTGAGGATCATGGTTCAAAGCTAGCCCATGCAAGAAAGTCCATGAGGCTTTCTCTGTGTGTGCATCAGTGTGCTGTCCTATGGCTTGAACTTGTGCTGTTTTGTTCAAGAATAAAGCTCCACCAATCCCAGCTTTTCATTGATTAATGGGAGCTGAGATTCTCATGGACTTTCCTGCCTTGGTTGGCTTTGAACCTGATCCTCAGATTTCAGAAAACTGATCCATGCTGGGCTTTGCATAAGACTCTTATCTCCTCTTAGCTACCAAGAATTAAAAAAAAAACTGGAGTTCAGCTGTGACTCAAGTGGCAAACTGGGCAATCACTTTCTAGGACAGCACTCAGGGTCTTATTTCAAGCACCAAGACAAAACAAGTATAGCCACAAGTTATATTTTGGCTCATGTGGTAAGCGACTAGTCTTGAAGAAAAAGCTCTGGTATTGTATCCAGGCCCTGATTTGTAGCCTCAGGACTAGCACATAAACAAAAATAACAAACAAGGAAAATTTTTAAAAGAAAAATTGGAAAAAATAACATATTAACGTTTTTAAAAGAACAATCGGTTTGTGGTTCATGTGTATAATCAGAGCACTTCAGGAAGCTGAAATCTGAGGATCATGGTTTGAAGCCAGACTATCCAGAAAAGTACATTAAAATCTTATTTTCAATAAGCCAGCAAAAAGCTAGGAGTGGAGCTATGTTTGAATTGTAAAATATAATCCTTGTGTCAAAAAACTAATAAACAAAAGGGTGCTGAGACTCTAGCCTGTAATCCTAGATATTCAGGGGTTTGAGATATGAAAATCATGGTTCAAAACCAATTTGCGATGGAAAGTTAGTGAGAACTTATCTCCAATTAACCACCAGAAAACCTGAAGTGAATCTGTGGCTGAAATGGTAGAGCACTCACCTTAAGCTGAAGAGCTCAAAGACAGCACTCAGGCCAAGGGTTCAACTCCACCCTCTTTAAAAATAGGTAAGAAACAGCAATGAGGCCCAGAAATCAGGTCTACTGACCGCAATTAAAAAGCATTGAGGTTGAAGTCAAGAAAGAGATGAGTAAAAATATTAAAATGTCAGAGGCTGGCTGCTCATGCCTGTAGATTCTAGCTACCCAGGCCGCAGTTCAAAGCCAGCACTAGCAAGACAGTCCATGAGATTTGTGTATGTAATTACCAGTACTAGGGGTTGAACTTGCTCTGTTTTACTCAAGTCTAGAGTACTACAACCCCCAGCTTTTTGGTGATTAATTGAAGATAAGAATCTCAGACTTCATCTGGGAAGTTGGCTCAGTGATAGGGTGCTAGCCTTGCATGCATGAGGACCTGGATTTGATTCCTCAGAACCACATAAGCAGGAAAAGCCGAAAATTTTTCTGCAGCTCAGATGATAGAGCACTAACTTTAAGCTGGAATGCTGATGGACAGCGCCAAAGCCTAGTTTTCAGGCCCATAACCAATGGCAAAATAATAATAAAAAAACCCTCAGACTTTGCTGCTCAGACTGGTTTCAAACCAATATCCTCAGATTTCAGCCTCCTTAGTAGTGCTGGGGTTCGCATGAGACTCTTCGAAAAGAAAGAAGCTGGAAGTTGAGTTGTGGCTCAATTGGCAGAACTGAACAAAATCTCTGAGACAGTGGCCAGTCCCTAGATGGAGAGAAAAAAAACAAAAAATTTCAAAAACAAATAATTTAATACAGAAAATACAGAAACAAATTTTAATACAGAAAAAATCATGTTTAATATGATACAAAGGAAAACTGTTGTTTTTTTTTTTAAGTGCAGCAAACAAAAAACGTACTACAAAGTTTCAAAATGACATACTGAGAGTAAGGGGAAAAGGAAAATTTTTAAAATTCATGTAAATATTAAATCCAAACTGACATGACCAAAACCTAATATGATCAGAAACTTATCTCTCACTTGTAATTGCTTAAAAACAATTGTCCCTCCAGTTTCAGCACTAGCATGGGGATTTAGGAAGGACCTCTCTATACACCCTTGACTGAATAGGCATCTCCCTGCTTTAGCCTCTTGAGTTAGAAATACAGGCTTTGCCCTTATTTTAATGCATAAATTACACTTTAAAGCTCAACATCAATATTCAAATAATGGATTATGTGTAAAAGCATGAATAAACATCCACCAGAGAAGCTCTGAGCAATACAATCATAACAGTAGAAGAGCACATACCACTTAAGGTAGGTAACAGAAGGAAGATTTAGCATTTTTTTTGGAAGTGCAGGGGTTTGAACACAGGGCATCATGCTTGCTAGGTATAAAATTCAGTGACATTAATTATATCCACACTACTTTTTAACCATTAACTCTGCTTATGAACTTTCTTTTCAATACTGATGGAATCCACACAATGACCTGCACCCTTTTGTTTTGTTTTGTTTTGTTTTTGGTCGGTCATGGGGCTTGATCTCTGGGTTGGGCACTGTCTCTGTGCTCTTCAGCTCAAGGCGAGTTCTCTACCGCTTGAGCTACAGCACCACTTCCGGTTTTCTAGTGTTTTATTGGAGATAATGGTCTCACATACTTTCCTGCCTGGGCTGGCTTTCAACTGTGATCCTCAGATCTCAGTCTCCTGAGTAGTTAGGATTACACGTGTGAGCCACTGTCTCCCGTGTGAGCCACTGTCTCCCAGGCCCAGAAACTTTTAGTCTTCCCTTTTTCCCTTATGAAATTGTTTAGTCAATATATTTCACATAAATAGATTATTTTGTGTCCATCCATGACAGACATCTATTAATTGCAGCCTTTTGTGGATGAGTCATAACTTATGCACACCTCACATTTTATAAACCAATTCATCTAGGCCCACATTCAGCAGCTTGTTCTGAGAAGAATGGTAGCTATTCTGCTAGCCACCTCTATCCTCTGCCGTTCCTACTCAAATTAGATTTAGAATCAGTTTGAGTCTGCTCAGAGGGTAGAGCCATATGGGCTGGCTTTGAACCATGATCCTCAGATCTTGGTCCCCTGAATAGCTAGGATTACAGGTGTGAGACACCTGCACCAGGCCATCATTTCTTCCAAGAACATTTCAGGGGGATGGAATAGCACTGTACCACAAACATTCATTAGCAACTGCCCCAGGGTGAGCCAGATGCTCAGACCAAATCTACTGACCTTGATACTGTCTTTGGTGTCCAAAAGGATATTGTTGGGCTTAAGGTATTCCTGTATGATTTTGTTTGGTGTAAGTAGTGAACAGCACTTACAACATGTGTGACAAGCCTCCTGGCTTCATATTCATATAGGCGGCAGAATTTTCAGATCCACCCCAGGAGGTATCCCCTAGTGGCCAGTTCCATGATGAAATACACATACTCTTCCTTCTCCATTACCTGGTACAACCTGATGATGTGTTTGTGCCATACCTTCTTAAAAATATCCACCTCATTCTTTATCCAATGATGACTCTCACTTCCAGAGTATTTTAAATGCCACGCCCTTGTTTGTGAGGAGGGAATGGGCCAGCTTCACTTTTCCATAGGTACCTGTGTCGAAGAGCTCTTTCTTCTGGTATTGTTTGATGATCTCCTCCTTCAAGGAGCTTGAGATTGATTCTTTCTGTACTTCCATCCTTCTGCTACAATGGCAGGTAGCAAGTCTACTTAAATAAATTAAATAAAATAAAGGAAAACCCATAAAGAGTAAAAAGAAATACCAAAATCCAAATAACAGCCCGTCCCCACTACCAAAAAAATCATTTAACTTTGATCCAGTCAACCAGGTCATCAAGCAAGAGCTCCAAGCTCTGTTAACTGACAGGTTGGAGCACAGTGGTTTCCTATATATCCTTCATGATCTCACACAATGAAGCAATCACAACCAGGCATAGTGATGTCATAGAAGAAATGGACCAATCAGAGTCTGGGCCAGTGAAGTCAGAGAAATAGAGGACCAATCACAGCCTGCCAGCATTGACACTCTAGCTCTTAGACCTCAAAGACTGTTGCTAAGGAATCCATGTGGCTTGAGGTTGCTCTGGTCATTTTCGTGGCATTTCTGAAACCACTAGGACAGTGGTCAAAATCCTCTGATTTTCTAGAGGACTACTGAATCTTATAAATTGCTTCTCTGCAGACACTAGCTAATAGCCTCCATTCTTGATGGCCACCTTATCCAATGTCTTTTTCCAGCAATAGCACTGCACAAAGGCCTCCGTCCTTCTTAAGGACAGCTGTATCCTACAACTTCTTCCTGAGGGGACAAGTTCCAGGGTGGCTTTGAGCCACCACCCTCACAATTCACCTTCCTGAGTAGTTAGGATTATAGGCCTGAGCCATCGGTAGGTACTTAGCTCATCTCTTACATTTGGAGGAAGTATATTTGTTAGAAAGGTGGGTTTTAGATATGTCCTTTTAGCACTTTAAATTTGTTTTCCTGCTGTCTAATAGTGAATCTAGTTTCTGATGAGAAATTTGTCTTAATATCATTGAAGATTATTTGTGTGTGATGAGTTGTGTCTTTGTGCTTTGGGAAGTTTTCTGTTTTTGTTTAATTAGAATGTGTCTTAATGTGGACCTGTGTAATTATTTCAATTGACTTTTTTGAGCTGATAGATTCCTGCATGGAAGGGTTCATGCTTTCAATCAAAATTGGGAAGGTATTGGTTTTTATTCCTTCAAATACTATGTATTTCTATTTTCCCCTCTGTATACATATATATATTATACATTATATATTCACATTGTATATGTGAATATACATATATATGCCTACATGTTTATATTATATATACATTTATATACATATATGGTTTCACATAGCTTCAACTTTTGTGATTGTTTATGGTAGAAAGTTTAGATTGATCCTAGGTACTCCATCAGAGTTAGAGTTTAAAGTTTTCCTCTTTATTTCTTGATAAAAATATGCATTACTCGCCAAGGATATTGAAATAGGTATTAAGCACATATAGCCTCTCTCTCTCTCTCTCTCTCTCTCTCTCTCTCTCTCTCTCTCTCTCTCTCTCTCTCTCTCTCATTTCCTGTCTTGGTTAGGTCTCCGAGCACAGGGCCATTGCTTGTGGGGTTCTTCTAGTGTGTTGTGAAATTTTGCAGTGTAATATTCTGCTTCAAAGGCCACCAGGCAGGCCTGCACTTGGAAGAGGAGCTTCTCAAAGGCAGCCTGTATGAGTGCACGTGCCTGCCTCTGTCTTGATGTCAGAGCCCCACAGGTACTTGGGGTGGCCTTAGCAGATGCCCCTTTGCCTGGACTGCTGACTGTTGACTGTGCCAGCACAAGTACAGCCTCTTTTTATTACACATCAGAGGTCTGCGGTGGAACCTGGGGTTGTTCCCTTGTTGGTGGCTATGCTTGGAGCAAGGGTGAGGGCTGCAGAAGCCTCAATTTGTGGCCTGATTTCTGGGGCACAACAAATGCTAAGGGTTTCTCTGGGCTCTTTACAGAATACATGGGCAGGTTCAGGAGCAGAAGCTGAGCTCAGGGGGCCCCTAAACACAGGGTGGGCTTTAGAGCTGGGCATCACAGATGGATCTTTTTGAAGGGCTGCAGACACCATCTGGAAGCTGTTGGACCTTTAGGAGGTCTGAGTACATCATGAGATTAGGTGGGGGCCTCTGAGCTTTATCCATTTTTTGCAATAGGGCTGAGCCCTCCCTCCGTATGGCCCTGGTACCCAATGAGTGTGTGCTGGTTTCTGGCAGTGAGAAAAGTTTAATGTGTCTTTTATTCCCTGAGCCTCACTAGGAAGTTCTATTGTTGGCTGGGATGATTCTGTCATTGGGAGGTCTGTGTGTTCTCTGAGTAAGGGAATCTACAGACCTCAGAGCACATCTTGGCTTTCTCTCTGAAAGGCCTAAGTTTTTAAGGCTTCAGATGCTTTATAGGTTTCCAGACATATCCAGGGTTTGTTCTTTTTGATCTTTCAATGACAGCTCTAATTTCCTCTCTTAGTCATGGTCTATTGGCCCCTTTGACTCTGGCATAAATGAGGGAAGACCGGCAGGGCTGTTGTGTTGCTAAGGAAAGCAGACAGGGCTGCCTTGTTGCTGAGAAAAAGCAGTCAGGCCTGTCTTGTTACATAGTTTCATTTTATTCCCCCATGTTGGTAAATAAAACCTTCAGGTTGGACTTCAGGAGCTGCCCATGATCATTGTTCCATTCCTTTTCCCTGCTCCTACCATACTGCCTTTCTATTTAAATTCATTTTTGCTTTTAATTTTTGTCAGAAACAAAGAGGCAATTAAAAAATCTATATGTAATATTAATTTTAATTCTTGATTTAGTAAAATACATGAAGAACATGTCAATTAAAGCAGCATAAAATGGCAGATGGCGTGAGCTTGATCACTGTCCCTCTACTCTGCCTCTCTTGCTCAACCCTGGGGTGACCACTGCGACTAGATAGTTATGTATCCCTGCATCAAAACCAAATGTGCTCAAAGAACAGGGTATTAAAAAGAGACTTGCCCACAGCTATCCAATTCCCTCAAACTGCTATCTTAGTAGGAGGCCAAATTTCCATTCACACTATGGATATTCAAACATCTTTGATCCATTTGGGTTTGATTCTGGTGCAGAATGATATATAAGAATCTAGCTTTCATTTTCACAAGTAGTTAACCAATTTTGGCAGCACCATTTACTGAAGAGGCTGTCTTTCTTCCATTCTATTTTTTGAGCTCTGTTATCGAAGATTAGTTGGCTATAGGTCTGTGTGTTCACTTCTGGGTTTTCAATTCTGTTCCATTGGTCCTGAGGTCTGTTCTTATGCAGCTACAATGCCGTTTTGATTACTATGGCTTTGTAGTAGAGATTGAAGTTTGGTATTGATATTTTTCCAGCCCTGTGATTTCTGTTGAGGATTGTTTTTGCTATTCGTGGTCTTTTACTGTACCATAGGTATTTTTGGATTGCCTCTTCTAATTCCTTGAAGAATGAGGTTGGAATATTGATAGGTATTGCATTGAATTGGAGATAGCCTTTGGAAGTATGGCCATTTTCCCTATCTTGATCTTTCAAATCCAGGAGCATGGGAAGTTTTGCCACTTTCTAAGTTCTGTTTTGATTTCCTTTTTCATGTTGTCAAAGTTTTCTTCATAGATGTCCTTCACTTTTTTGGTTAAGTTAATTGCTCGGTATTTTATTTTTTGTGGGGCTATTACGCATGCAGTTGCTTTCCTAATTTCAGCCTCACTTAATTCATTGTTGGCATACAGAAAAGCCATTGATTTTTGAGGGTTAATTTTATACCCTGCTACTTTGCCAATTTTTCAATCAGCTTGAGTAATTTGGCAGTGGGGTCTGTGGGATTCTTTAAACACAAGGTCATGTCATCTGCAAAGAGGGAGAGTTCTATTTCTTCTTTCCCTATTTGGATCCCCTTTATGTTTGCATCTAGTCTTATTTGTAGCTAGGCATTCTAATACTAGATTGAAGAGAAGTGGAGAGAGTGGACGTCCTTGTCTCGTTCCTGAGTTAAGAGGAAATAGCTTTAGTTTTTCACCATTAACTGTAATGCTGGCTGTAGGTTTGTCATATACAGCCTTTATTGTATTGAGGAATGTTCCATGGATTCCTAATTTTTCCAGAACCTTCATCATAAAGGGGTGGTGAATCTTGTCAAATGCTTTTTCTGCATCTATTGATATATCCATATGGTTCTTATCCTTGCTCCTGTTGATGTGATGAATTATACTAATTGATTTGCATATATTGAAGCAGCTTTGCATCCCTGAAATGAATCCTGTTTGATCTTGGTGTATGATTTTTTGGATGAATTGTTTAAGTCGATTGGCCAAAATTTTGTTGAGAAGTTTTTCATGAATGTTCATCCAAGAAATGGGTCTATGTTTCTCTTTCTTTGATAAGACCCTGCCAGGTTTTGTGATGCGGGTTATGATGGCTTCATAGAATGAGTTCAGTAGTGAACTTTCTCTTTCAATTTCATTGAAGAGTTGGAGGGGTATTAATGTGAGCTCTGCTTTGAAGACCTTGTAGAATTCCGCTGTGAAACCATCTGGACCTGGGCTTTTCTTAGATAAGAGATCTCTTATTACTGTTTATATTTCAGTGCTTGATATGGGCCTTTTAAGGCGATTTAACTCATCTTGGTTTAGTTTTGGCATGTCAGTATTTGTTAGGAAAAGGTCCATTTCTGCCAAGTTCTCAATCTTATTAGCATCAAGTTTTGAGAAGTATTTCCTTATAATGTTCTGAATCTTGGTTGTTTCTCTGGTGATGTTTTCATTCTCATCTCTGAGTTCATTTATTTGGGTATGTTCTTTTCTTTTTCTGATAAGATTTACTAAGGGTCTGTCAATTTTGTTAAGTTTTTCCTAGAACCAACTCTTTGTTTTGTTGATTCTTTATATGGCTTTTTTGGGATCGAATTCATTTAATTCTGATTTAACTTTAATTATTTCTATCTGTCCATTGGCTTGGGGTTTATCCTGCTGCTCTTTTCAAGGAGGCTCAGATGACTCATTAAATTGTTGGTTTCAGATCTCTCCAATATGTTGATATAGGAACTCAGAGCTATAAACTTGCCTCTGAGTACTACCTTTGCTGTGTCCCAGAGGAGTTGGTAATTTGTGTACTCATTTATGTTGAATATCATGGACATTTGAATTTAATTTCTAATATCTTCCATGATGCACTCGTGATTCAGCAGTTTGTTGTTCAGCCTCCATGTATTACAGGACTTCCTTTAGTGGCTTTTGGTGTGGAGTCCTACTTTTAATCCCTTGTGGTCTGAGAGAATGCAAGGTATAACTTCAATATTTCTGAATTTGGACAAGTTTGCTTTGTGGCCTAAAATGTGGTCTATTTTGGAAAATGTTCCATACGCTGCTGAGAAAAATGTGTATTCTGTTGCTGCTGGATGAAATCTTCAGTAGATGTTGGTTAAATCTAGTTGATGTTTGCAGTTGTTTAGATATGCAGGTTCTTTGTTGAGTTTTTGCCAAGTTGATCTATCTAGTGGGGATAGTCGTGTGTTAAAGTCCCCAACAATTAATGTCTTTGGATCTATGTGGGATTTGAGGGAAAGTTGGGTTTCTTGGATAAATTTGGGTGCTCTGTTTGGTGTATAGATATTAAGAATTGTAATATACACCTGAAGGAGAGATACATTAATTAGTATGTAGCAACCTTCTTTAACTCTTCTCACTTATTTTAAATTGAATTCTATTTTATCTGATATTAGGTTTGCAACTCATGCCTGTTTATGGGGGCCGTTTGCTTGGTAGATTTTGTTCCAGCCTTTAACATTGAAAATGTGTTTGTTTTTATGGGCAAGATATGACTCCTGAAGGCAGCAGATAGAAGGTTCTTGCTTTTTAATCCAACTAGACAGTCTGTCTCTGAATTGGAGAGTTAAGTCCGTTAATGTTGAGAGATAGAACTGAGAAGTATTTGGGAGTTTCTGCCATTTTATGCACCTTCTAGTGGGCTGCAGGACCTGGGTTCTTTCTATGGTTCTTGGATTCTAGTTTAGCTGCAGTTTCTTGGCCTTTTTGTGGTCTCGTTGGTTTTCTATGTGTAGGACATCTTTAAGAATCTTTTGTAGGGCTGGTTTGGTGGAGATATATTGTTTCATTTTTTCTTTGCTATGGAAGGTTTTTATTTGATCTTCGTTTATGAAGGAGAGTTTAGCTGAGTACAGTTTTCTTGGTTGATTGTTGTTTGTCTTTACGGCATGGCATACATCATTCCAGGCTCTTCTTGCTTTGCTTGTCACTGCTGAGAAATCTGAGGTGATCCTAACTGGTTTCCCTTTATAGGTGATTGATCTTTTCTCCTTGACAGCTTTAAGGTTCTTTTCCTTGGTCTGAATTGATCCTTTGAAGATAATAATGTGATGCTGGGTTGTCCTGTTCTGGTCCAGTGTATTTGGAGTTCTAAATCCTTCTTGTATCTGAATAGGCCTGCCTTTTTGCATGTTTGGGAAGTTCTCTGCTAGGATCCTGTTAAACAAATTTCCTAATCCATTAACTTCTGTTTCTAGGTGCTCCTCTACACCTATTATCCTCAGATTAGGCCTTCTGATGATGTCTTCCAAATGTTGAATAGATCTATCACATTTCTTGGACTTTTCTTGGATGGTTGTATGTTCTTTCTCCATAATATCTAGGCTGCCTAATTGCCTAAGACTTCGTAGGAACATAGTAGATATCATTGAATACTAGATACACGGTTCTGGCACTCTCTACTAATACGCATTTTTTGGCACATTACCACCTGCTTATCCATGTATGGCTATTTTGGCCACCTCTAGGGCTTGATCTCAGTGCCTGCCATGAATTTCATCCTCGAGTAAGAAGCCAAGTTTGACACCTGTTTTGCTTTTCTGGGAGAGTGCTGGATGTCAGGCATGATGGAGAACAAGGCTACAAATCTAGATGCAATTTGATAGATGTAAACAATGTCATATATGTTTAAGTGTCCTCACAGTTGGGAAAATAAACGGTAAATAAATGAATAAAACAACAAATACAATGTATAACCACACCAAACATGATATAGACTGAATACGTATATGGAAGTTCAATCCTATCTTTAAAATATATATAAGGAGTATGACTGGGGCATGAATTCAGGCCTATGGAACAGGCCTGAATTTCTGCTCTTCAAGCATAGTGAGCTTCCCCTTCCCCCACAGTGCAACATAGTTAGCCAGTCCCTAAGTTCAAATCCCAGGCCTTGCAGATAAAAAATTCACACATTCCAAGCCAAGGAGTTTCATTAGCATTTTTAATATTTTTTAAAGTTCACTTTGACTTTATTTGAAACATTTTGATTTTATAACATGAGAGTTTTTCAAAAAAGGGGTTTAATCTTTTACATTTCAGCATAGCACATTGATGTTTTTGACCATCTGCCATGAAGTGTGAGAATGAAAATGAGGATATCATTTCTCCCTAGAAGTTTGGGACAGTTGATGTTATTTCTTATTTTTTCTATTTTTTTTATTTGTCGGTCGTGGGGCTTGAACTCTGGGCTTGGGTGCTGTCCCTGTGCTCAAGGCAAACACTCAAGCACTTGAGCTACAGCACCACTTCCAGTTTTCTAGAGGTTAGAAAACTGGCTGGCCTTGAGTCACCTTCCTCAAATCTCAGCCTCCTGAGTAGCTAGGATCATAGGCATAAGCCACCCATGCCCGGCAGTTGATGTTATTTCTATTTAGAGTTATTTTTATAATTATAAAATGTCTGCAATTATGTCCTGTGAGTTTTCCTCAGTGCCTACCACGAAATAAACTAGGGGAGTCCTCATACCACCAAAGGTTGAGTTTCTGAATAAACACTCACTTCTGTGAGGACAGTAGGTACTTGTAAGCATTTTGGGAATAAACTAGATTCTAAAATGAAAAACAAAATCATTGGTACTAAGATGTAGCTCAGTAGTGGAATATTTGCCTAAAGAGCATAAGACATTGGAAGAAAAGTTTCCTAAGGCTCAGAATGTTAGAATTTTGTATGAACAAACTTCTTTCCTTTTTTTTTGGTCGGTGGTGGAGCTTGAACTCTGGGATTGGGCATTATCCCTGTGCTCTTCAGCTCTTTGCGAGCACTCTACAGCTTGAGACACATCGCCACTTCCGGTTTTCCAGTGGTTTATTGGAGGTAAGAGTCGCCCGGGGCTTGTGTTGAACTGCCATCCTCAGCTCTCAGCCTCCTGAGTAACGAGGATTATAGGTGTGAGCCACTGACGCCTGGTACCTGAACAAACATTTTAAGATTGATTCTAAAGAAAGAAACTTCGAACATACTTTTTGTGCAAATAATTTATAATGCCATGGTTAAGGCACTAATTCAGAAGTATTTTTTCATTGGCTGGTTTCTTAGTTTATTTATATATATACATTATTAATTCATATATACACATATTATTAAAAACATAGCTTTGAAGTGTACCTAAGAACATATGGGCTCATGTAAAATTATACAAATGCACAAGCTTGATTTTTTTTCAGTTTGTTGGTACCATAAATTAGGTGGGATTTGTGTACTGTTTTTTTGTTCTCTTTTTGGAGGATTTCTCTCCCCTTTATCCCCCTAACCCCCTCTCATCGCACTTGAACTCAGCTTGCTCTTTCTTGGCTTGGTTGTTTGTAGCTGATTTTCTACCACTTCAGCCATACCTGTAGAATGGGTTTTTGCAAGTTGATTGGAGATGATATCTCTCAGGCTTTGCTGCCTGGATTGGCTTTGAAACTTCATCTTCCAGTTCTCACCTCCTGATTAGCTGGGATTACAGATGTGAGCCACTGAGGTGCCTAGGGATAAATTAATTTGGTTGTTGTATTTTTTTCTGTTTTTCTAAGCATGGGATGATCTACTATAGAATTTTAATGACTGTCCTGGGTATGAAGTAAGAAATATAATACATATACAAATCTGTATATTTCTCATAAGATGTAATCAATTTAATACATGTTATAAGTGTAATAATAATAAAATAATGAATGAATAATACAAAAAATAAAATGAATACACTCAAAGCAAATTGCAATAAACATAAGTATGTAGATATTAATCATTATTTCAAATGTGGATGAATATTATATTAACAGGGCTGGGTATTGAATTCAGGCCTAGGGAACAGGCCTGAATTGCTTGTCTTCCAAGAGGGTGAGTTTCCCCATCCCTCTAGTGAATTAGAGTTACCCAGACTCTGAGTTCAATTCCCAGGCCTGACAGAAAAAAAGGCCATGAATTCCAAGCCAGGGAGCTTCATTAGTATTGTATGTATGTATATATGTATGTATGTATGTATGTATGTATGTATGTATGTATGTATGTATGTGTGTGTGTATATTATATGTAATGGGACTTGAACTCTGGCCTTGGGAGCTATCCTTGTGCTCTTTAGCTCAAGGCGAGTGCTATAATGTTTGAGCCACCGCACCACTTCTGGTTTTCTAGTGGTTTATTGGAGATAAGTGTCTCACAGATTTTCCTGCCCTGGCTGGATTTGAACCATGATGTTCAGATCTCAGCGTCCTGAGCAGCTAAGATTAAAGGCGTGAACCATAGCCAGGGCCAGGTTATTTTTAATATTTTTAATTTATTTATTTATTTATTTATTTTTATTTATTTATTTTTTATTTTTTGCCCAGCACAGGGCTTGAACTCATATCGTGGCAACTCTGCCTCAGCTAACATCAACCTAGGCTGGGATGGTGCAGCCTCTGGACCCACAGCCCATCCTGGGATACTAGGCCTTGGGGGCTGACAGGAAAACAAAATGTAAACAGCACCAAAAAAAAAAAAAGCCAGGAACCACCTATGGATGGAAGTTTCTTGGTTTTCCTTCCTTGCATGGTGACCATCCCGGGTCCAAATAACACTGCTGCAACCTGTAGGTCACCTGGCATTGCTGAAGGCTGACAGGTTGTCAGCGAAGCCATAGGCCAACCTGGACACCTAGGCCTGAGTTTGAATCCCAGTCATGCTACTTAAAAAGGGCTGGAGAGCCTGAGAAACTATTGCTTGTCCATAGGAACGCCAGAAAATATGATCAATGTCATTGTTGGATGAGTAGTTCATCAATCAGTCTAGTATAAACTTAGACCCAATAATCACAGAACACAGATTGATTTTAATTCATAGTTTATTATGCATTAAAAGAATACTATTCATTAAATGGAGTCCTCACTAAAGACCTGAGAATCTGTACGAATGTAGTATATGTCATTTAATTCCACATAGACATCACTGTCAGTATCAAAATATCTAAATATATATTTATCTGTATACTATATGTATATATACATATATATATGTATGTATATATATATATATATGTATATATATATGTATATATATATATATATACATATATATATATATATATGGTATATATACCAGATATAAAGGTACTGCTATTTTGGCCAAACCTGTGGTTCCATCCTAGGTCCTGGGATCCATTTGGCAGCTGAATGGGCTAGAGGCTGCCATGCTGGCACTCACCCTTTCATGAATTGGGAATTCTAGGCCCTCAGTTTAGGTACCAGCATTGCCAAAATTTTCATCTTGGAGTAAAATTCCAAGTGAGACACCTGTTTTCCATATCTGTGCAAGTGCTGAGTGTCAGGTATGATGTACATGTGTGCAAAGCTACATGCTACGGTATAGATTAGAATAAATGTAATAAAAGATATAGGTGCACGTACAGTCCATAAAATAAATGTTAATTCAATCAATCAATAATAATATATAATGAATCACTCCAACAAACACGATACAGACTGAATATATAGATGTAAATATAAATCACATATTTAAGATGTCTATAAATGTTACATTTTTCAGGCTGGTGCTTGAATTCAGGCCTAGGGAAGAGTTGAGAAGTTCATGCATGATTCACATAGGAAATGATAGGCAAGACCTCTGGCACAACAATTATTTTTAATTAAGACTTCACGAAATGTGACAATAATAATTACATTCAGGAAATCGAGGCATTGGGAAATATCAAAGAATTGGTAGTCACATGGTAGATAGGATTCCAACACAGCTTGCCACATCTTCTCTATACAAATAGGTATTTATTAGCATACTAGCTTCAGCTTATGAATGGATGAATACTGTGCACAAACCCCATCCCGGAGCTCAATCTCAGGTCCTGGGTAGAGCCTAGATCCTTAGTTACTCAAAAGCTGTTGTGCTCATATGGACCCATTAGAAAGTTGGGCCTGCTAGGCCCAGAGTTCAACTCCCAGCAATGCCAGAAGTTTCATCCTGATGTGAGAAACCAATCCTTACAGCTGTTTTCCTGTCGTGTGTAAGTCCTGGGCCTAATGGAGGATGGAGAATGCTATATAGGCAACTCTATAGCCATGGGAATAGGTTGTTATCCATGGCAACACAGATATACCTGACAACATACTCAATAAAATACACAATACCTCCATGAATAAGACTCAAAATTAAAAAATAACTGCTTTGAAAGCAAGATGCATACCACACCTGTATGTAAATAGAGATCCTATGTTTAAAAAAGGTAAGCTTGTTATTTTGTCCACTGCTGGGACTTCAAATCAGGCCCTGGACCAGGCCTGACATTCTAATCTTCAGGGATGATGAGCTACCCTTTCCCCCACAGTGCAACGGGGTTACCCAGACCTGAGTTCAAATCCCAGGCCTGACAAAAGATTCATCCAGATGTTAGAAGCCAGTCTTTACACCTGTTTTCCTCTCCTATGGAAGTCCTGGGTCTCAGCTAGGATGGAGAATGAATGCATAGGCAACCTTATAACAATGGGAATAGGTCATCATCCATGTCAGCAGAGTTATACCTGTCACCATACTCAGTATAATACACAATACCTCCATGTATTAGACACAAAATAAGGAAAAGGAGTGCACCGAACACAAGATGCTATCCACACATATATGTCAATACATATCCTATGTTTCAATTATGAATTTATGCCTATCCTGGCCTTCACTGGGGCACAAACTTCAGGTCCTGAGAATGACTTAGCTCCTTAGTTGCTCACAGGCCCGTGTCCTCACCTTGACTCTTTTGCCAATTGGCCCTGCTAGGCTCTCAGTTCAAATCCCAACATTGCCAAAACATGAATCCTGATGTGAAGCCCATTGATCCACCTGTTTTTCTGTCCTGAGAATGTCCTGAGTCTCAGCTACGATGGAGAAGGAGTAGAAAACTCTATAGAAGTGGGCATAGGTTGCCATCCAAGTCAGCACAGTTATAGCTGTCATCATATGCAATAAAATACAAAATGCATCCCTGACTAAGACACACAATGAAAAGAACAACTACACTGAAAACATGATGCATTTCACTTATGTATGTAAATAGAGATCCTATGTGTAACATAGGTGGGCATATGATTTTTGCCTAACCTGGGGCTTCAATTCAGGCCCTGGGACCAGGCCTGACCTTGTAGTCTTCAACGATAGTGAGCTTCTCCTTTCCCCACAGTGCAAAAGAGTTACCTAGACCTGTTTTCACATCCCAGCTCTGGCAGTAAAATGGCGCGAATTCTGAGCTAGGGTGCTTCATTCATAATTTTTCAATTTTTTAATATTTTTTGCCAGACCTGAGGCTTGAACTCAAGTTGTGGCAACTCTGCTTCAGGTCCAATCATCCTAGGCTGCAGCCTCTGGACCCACAGCCCATCTTCGGATCCAAGGACCCCAGGGTTTGAAGGAAAAAATAAAAAGCTGGAGGAGAAAAAGTGGCGGAAAGTTCCAACTGGCGCCGCTTTTAGGTTTATTTTCATGTGAATGTTGACCGAATGTTGAGACCGAACCCGGTGGACTGCAGATTGAAGGTGACCTGGTGTGGCTGAAGGCCTGCTGGCTGTCGGGGGAGCCACAGGATGACCGGGCAATGGAGGTCCCGAGTTTGAATCCTGGTCAGCCTCCTACATTGAGGGAATGACAGGAGTTCCTGAGATACTCAATTCCGGACCTAAGAAGAGCCGTGAAATATGGTCAATCTCTTCCTTGAATAAGTAGTTCCCGAGGATTCGAGTAGGAAATGATAGTCACGACTCATGGGGTATCGATTATTTTTAGTCAAGAGTTGATGAAGTGTGACCATAATCATCACAGTCATTAAATGGAGGCATTGGGGGAAGATCCAAGAATCAGTAGTCACAGGGTAGATTGGATTCAATCACAGGTCTCCATCTCTCCTACTCTATACAGATATGTACTTATTTGCTTACTACCTTCAGCTGATGAATGGATGACTATTGTGCTCCCCCTGCCTTACCCCTAGGACTCGATCTCAGGTCCTGGGAATGGCCTAGCTCCTTAGTAGCTCACAGGCTGGTGTGCTTATGTGGACCCATTCGCTTATTAGGCCTGCTAGGTGCTGAGTTCAGATCCCAGCATTGCCAAATATTCATCCTGTCAGAAGCCAGACGTTGCACCTGATTTCCTGTGTGAGTCCTGGGTTTCAGCTAGGATGGAGAATGCATGGGCCACCCTGTGGCCATGAGAAAAGGTTGTCATCCATGTCAGCCCAATTACACCTGTCATATATACTCAAGAACATACATAATACATCCATGAATAGCATACAAAATAGAGAGGATAACTAAGCCCAATGCATAAAGCAGTCCACACACGGATGTGAATATACATCCCATGATGTATTGAGGACTCTTGTGGCCTCCCTGGGGCTTGATCACAGCTCCTGGGAACAGACCAGCTCCTTAGTGGCTCACAGGCAGGTTTGCTCATGTGGACCCATTGGGCAGTTGGGCCTCCTAGGCCCCAAGTTCGAATCATAGCACTTCGAAAAATTCACCCTGATGTGAGAAACCACTCGTTGCACCTGTTCTTCTGTTTTGTGCAAGTTCTTGGTCGCAGCTAGGATGGAAAATGCATAGGCAACTCTATACTCATGGGAATAGCTTGTCATCCAGGTCACCACAGTTATATCTGTCATCCTATGCTCAAGAAAATACACAATACATCAATGAGTAAGACACCAGACAAAGACAATAACTACACTGAACCCAAGATGCCGCACACCCATGTATGGAAATAGAGATCCTCTGTTTAAATTCTGAATTTATGACTACTATAGCGCCCACCGGGGCTTGATCTCAGGTTCCAGGAAAGACCTAGATGCTTAGTGGCTCACGCGCTGGTGTGCTCACCATGACTCATCCACCACTTGAACCTGCTCGGCCTTGAGTTCAAATCCCAGCACTACCAAAATATTCATCCTGATATGAGAAGCCAATGGTTGCACGAGTTTTCCTATGCTGTGAAAGTCCTGGGTCTCAGCTAGAATGGAATATGCAATATAGGCAACTCTATACTCATGGGAATTGGTTGCCAGCAATGTCAGCATAGGTATAACTGTTATCACAGTCAGTAAAATACATACTGCATCCATGAATAAGACATGAAATCAAGAGAATGAGTATACTGAATGCAAGATGCCACCCACCCACTTATGGAAATATAGCTCCTGTCATTAAATTATGATTTCATGAGTATATTGACCCTCATGGGGCACGAGCTCAGTTCTGTGAATGGCCTAGCACCTTAGTGGCTCACAGGCTGGTGTGTTCACCTTGACCCATTCCCCAATTCTGCTGCTTAGCTCTGAGTTCAAACTCCAGCACAGCCAAAAGATTCATCCTGATGTGAGGAACCAATGGATCCACATGATTTCCTGTCCTGTGAAGGTCCTGGACCTCATTGAGGATGGAGAATGCTATATAGGCAACTCTATAGCCATGAGAATAGGTTGTCATTCACGGCAGCACAGATATACCTGACACCATACTCAATAAAATACACAATACATCCATGAATAAGACTCAAATTTAAAAAAAAATAACTACATTGAAAGCAAGATGAATACCACACCTGTATGTAAATAGAGATCCTATATTTAAAAAAGGTAAGCTTGTTATTTATTCCACTGCTGGGTCTTCAAATCAGGCCGTGGACCAGGCCTGACATTCTAATCTTCAGGGATGATGAGCTTCCCCTTCCCTCACAGTGCAACAGGGTTACCCAGACCTGAGTTCAAATCCCAGGCCTGACAAAAGATTCATCCCTATGTCAGAAGCCAGTCATTATGCCTGATTTCCTCTAATGTGGAAGTCCTGGGTCTCAGCTAGGATGGAGAATGAATGCATAGGCAACCTTATAACCGTGAGAACAGGTCGTCATCCATGTCAGTACAGTTATATCTGTCACCATACTCAGTAAAGTTCACAATACCATCATGAATTAGACATAAATTAAGGAGAAGAAATGCACCGAATGCAAGATGTTCCCACACATATATGTCAATACAGATCCTATGTTTCAAGTATGAACTTATGCCTATCCTGGCCTCCCTGGGGCTCATTGTCAGGTCCTGGGAACAACTGAGGGGCTAGGCCCTTGACTCTTTCACCAATTGGGCCTGCTAAGCTCTCAGTTCAAATCCCAACATTGCCAAAAGCAGAATCCTGATGTGAGAACCCATAGGTCGACCTGTTTTCCTGTCCTGTGAATGTCCTTGGTCTCAGCTAGAATGGAGAAGACATAGGCAACTCCATGGACATGGGTATAGGTTGTCATCCATGTCAGCACAGTTATATCTGTCATCACACTCAATAAAATACAAAATGCATCCCTGGCTAAGACACACAATAAAAAGAATAACTACACTGAAAGCATGATGCATTCCACCTATGTATGTAAATAGAGACCCTATGTGTAAAATAGTTGGGCATATGAATTTTGGCAGTGCTGGGGCTTCAATTCAGGCCCTGGGACCAGTCCTGACTTTGTAGTCTTCAAAGATGGTTAGCTTACCCTTCCCCAATAGTGCAACAGAGTTACCCAGACCTGAGTTCAAATCTCAGCTCTGGCAGTAAAATGGCGCGAATTCTGTGCTAGGGTGTTTCCTTCCTTCATATATATATATATATATATATATATATATATATATATTTTTTTTTTTTTTTTTTTACCAGACCCGGTGCTCAAACTCAAGTAGTGGCAACTCTGCCTCAGCTGTGATCATCCTATGCTGTGGCCTCTGGACCTACAGCCCATCCTTGAATCCTAGGACCCTAGGGCTTGCAGGAAAAAAGAAAGCTGCGAGGGGAAAAAAAAGCTGTGGGAAGTTCGACCTGGTGCTTTTATGTTCATTTTCCTTTGTACCGTGACCATGGTGGGTCTGAACCAGGTGACCTACAGAGTGAAGGTTACCTGGAGTGGCTGAAGTCCTGCAGCTGTTGGGGAAGCCCCAGACCATCCAGGCAAAGAGGCCCAGAGGTCGAATCCCAGTCAGCCCCCCTACATTGAGGGATTGGCGTGAGATCCTGAGATACTTGTTTCCGGACCTAGGAAGAGTCATGGAATGTGATCAATCTCATCCTTGAGTGAGTAGTTCCTGCAGGATGTGAGTAGGAAATGATAGGCAAGATTCCTGGGGTATCGATTATTTTTAATGAAGAATTGATGAAGCGTGACCATAATCATCACAGTCATGAAATGGAGGCATCGGGAAAGGTCCAAGAATTAGTAGTCACAAGGTAGATTGGATTCCATCACAGGTCGCCATCTCTCCTACTCTAAACAAATATGTGTACTATCTTCAGCTTATGAATGGATGACTATTGTGCTCTCCACCTGCCCTATCCCCAGGGCTCAATCTCAGGTCCGGGGAACCGCTTAGTTCCTTAGATGCTCACATCATGGTGTCCTCACCTTGACCCTTTCTCCAATTGGGCCTGCTAGGCTCTGAGTTCAAATCCCAACACTGCCAAAAGAGGAATGCAGGTGTGGCAATCCAATCAGTCCACCTGTTTCCTGTCCTGTGAAAGTTCTGGGTCTCAACTAGGATGGAGAATGCTTAAACAACTCTATAGACATGGGAATAGATTGTCATCCATGCTAGCACAGTTATATCTGTCATCATTCTCAATAAACAAAATGCATCCATGACTAAGACACACAATAAAAAGAATAATTGTACTGAACGAATGTATGTGAATAGAGATCCTATGTTTAAAATAGATGGGCATATGATTTTTGCCAGTGCTGGGGCTTCAATTTAGGCCCTAGGAGCAGGCCTGACCTTGTAGTCTTCAAGGATGGTAAGCTTCCCCTTCCCCCACAGTGCTATAGTGTTACCTAGACCTGAGTTGGAATCTGGTGTGAATTCTGAACTAGAGTGCTTTATTAGTTTTTAGGTTTTTTTTTTTTTTTTTTTTTTTTTGCTAACCAAAGGATTTGAACTCACTTCATGGCAACCCTGCCTCAGGTTCGATCACTTTAGGCAGGTAGGCTGCCATAGGCTCATAGTCGACCCTGTGATCCTAGGCCCTAAAGCCTTGCAGGAGTAAAAAAAAAAAAAAAACCCACACAGAAAAATAGCCACCGGATGGATTTTTTTACATTTTATTCCTTTGCATGGTGACCAACCTGGGTCCAAATTACACGGCTACAAAGGGTACTTCACTTTGCATTGGCCGTGGCTAGCAGACTATCAGGTAAGCCACAGGCTCATATGTCATTATAGGCCCTGATTTTGAATCCTGGTCCTGATACCTACCAATGGGGGGACTTCCCACCAGACTCGTTCCTATGCATGGGAATAACGATGGAATGTGAGCAAACTCATGAATGCATGAGAAGTTTCTGCGGGCATCATTCTAGTCTAAAATTATATACAATGATCCTAAGATGTTGATTGATCTTAATGAATGGCTTACTAAGCATGAAAACAATACTATTCCTTCAATGGAGGCATAATAAATACCTAAGAGTTCGTAGGAATATAGTTGATGTCATTGAATCATAGGTTGATGTCTCTGGAATTCTATACAAATATATATTTATTGATATATACCACATCCCTATCCATGTATGGCTACTTTGTCCACTCCTGGAGCTCAATCTCAGGGTCTGGGAACTGACTGGCAGCTTCCTTGGCTAGAGGTGGCCGTGTTGACACACCCATTCATGAATTGGGTCTGCTAGGCCGTGAGTTCAGATCCCAGCACTGCAAACGTTTGGATCATGGAATAAGAAGCAGAGTGTGACACCTGTTTTCCTTTTCTCTGAGAGTTCTGGGTGTCAGACATGATGGAGAAAATGTCTACAAATTCAGATACTATGTGATGGGATGTCATCAATATAATAAATGGAATGCATGTCATCACAGTCAATAAACGGTAAATAAATGAATAAAACAAAAATACAATCAATAACCACAATATGGACTGAACATCTATAGGTAAGTACAAATCCTATCTTTATAATATATATAAACAGTATGTTTTCTAGGGCTGGGGATTGAATTCAGGCCTAGGGACCAGGCCCGAATTTCTTGTCTTCAAGCCTGGTGAGCTTCCCTTCGTCCACAGTGCTGCAGAGTTTCCTAGACCCTGAGTTCAAGTCCAAAGTAAAAAAATGGCGAGAATTGCAAGCCAGTGAGCTAAATTTTTTTGTGTGTGCGGGGGGTGGGGGGAGGGTTTTTTTTGTTGTTTTGTTTTGTTTTGCCAAGCAAGGTCTTGAACTCAGTGATGGCACTCTGCCTCAGCTTCTATCACACTAGGCTGCTGTGCAGCCGCTGGAGCCACTGCCCATCCTGGGATCTTAGACCTCCAGCCCTTGTGCTGGGAAAAAAATATGTACAGAAAATAGTGGCAGAGCCAGGCACCGGTGGCTCACACCTCTAATCTTAGCTACTCAGGAGGCTGAGATCTGAGTATCTTGGTTCAAAGCGAGGAAAGTCCGTGATACACTTATCTCCAAGAAACCACTAGAAAACTGTAAGTGGCGCTGTGACTCAAGCAGTAGAGTGCTTGCCTTTAGCTGAAGACCCCAGGCAGAGTGCCCAGGCTCAGAGTTCAAGCCTTATGACCAAACCCTCCCCCCAAAAAAGTGGCACGATTGCATTTTTACAGTTTATTCCTTTGCACTGTGACCATTTGGTCTGAATGACATGGCTCCAAAGGGTACTTCACCTTGCATTGCTGAAGGATGGCGGGCTATTGGGGAAGCCATAGTCTCGCAAGGCAATGTAGGCCTAGTGTTGAATCCCACTAATGTCACATCCAGAGGGCAGAGATCCTAAGAGACTCATTCCCATCCACAGTAATAGTGATGGAATGTTATCAATGGCACAGTTGAATGAGCTGATCATGAATACTACTCGTATAAAATTAGAAATCATGATTTCAGTAGACTGATTTTATTTAATATGAAGCATTAAAAGAATACTATTTCTTACAGAGACACAATAATTTCAGGACACTGATTTACTTAATAGTTTATTAAGGATGAAAACAATAACATTAATTACATGGAGGCATAATAAATACAAAAGAATTGGTAGGAATGTAGTCTACATAACTGAATAATGTGTAGACATGTCTGACACTCTATAAAGATATATATTTATTAGCATACTACCATCTGCGTGTCAGTCTGTTCTTATTTTGTAAAACCCTGGGGCTCGATCTAAGGTCCTTGGAACTGCCTGTCATCTCAGTTTGCCCAGGATGGAGTGTTGACACTCACGCATTCATGAATTGGGCCTTGTAGGCCATAGTTCAGATGCCAGCATTCCCAAAAAATGAATCGTGGAGTAAGAAGCTGATTGTGACAAACGTTTTCCTTTTGTGTTAAAGTCCTAGGAGTCAGGTATGCAGCGGAACATATATGCAGACCTATATCCTAGGGAATCAATGTTCTATGTGCCATAATAGTCAATAAAATAAATGGCCTATACATGAATAAAACAAAAAATAAAAATGAATACACTGAAAGCTATACAGAGTCAACCTATGTATATAAATATAAATCATATATTTAAAATGTACATGAATAGGATGTTTTCTAGTGCTGGGGATCGATTTCAGGTCTAAGGAACAGACTTGAATTTCATGATTTCAAGGAGGCGAGCTTCCCCTTTCCACACAGTGCAAAAGAGTTACCCAGACCATGAGTTCCGATCCCAGTCCTGACAGAAAAAATGGCAGCTGTATACTATGTGATGTCCAATTCTTAGGTATTTGATTCTGCCTCCATTTAATGAATGTGATTATTTAAATGCTTCATAAAGTATTAATTAAAATTGATCAGTGTCCTATAATATAATTGTGTATAATTTTATCTTAGAATCATTCAAGAACTGCCCATTCAATCACATATATCACATGCCATTGGTATTTATATGGATAGGATTGAGTTTTTTAGGATCACCTGCCATTTGGAGGTGGCAGGACCAGGATGTGGGCTCCAGTTCTCACCACTTAAACCCGAGGATAAGGAAATCACTGGTCTGTCCAAGAACATCAGCAACATCGATGATTAGGCAGGCACCAATGGCTCTCAGCAATCCTTGATACTTACAAGGCTGTGATAGGAGGATCATGGTCAAAGTCACCCTAGGCAGGAAAGTCCTTGAGACCCCTGTCCAACTTCAGTGCCAACAAAGCCAGAAGTACAGCCATGTGGCTTCACTAGTTGGGGGCTAGCCTTGAGCAAAAGCAGCTTAAGGACTGTGCCCTGATCCTGAGTTCAAGGTCAGGGACTGGCAACAAACAGTCATACACAACAATCTGTGCAGCCATCCAGCTAAAGCAGGTCACCCTCATGACCTCAACTGGACTGGACAGAGTTTCATGTGAAAGTGGTGCTGTCATCTTGACTCTGCCCTTTCTGCCTGCATCACAGGATTCCGTCCACACTCCCATTCTTTCATGTTTCTTTCTGACCAATGGGAAACAAGAATGGTGGACACGCCCACATTCCATGCTGCCTGGTAGCACCTAGATTCCCTCAGTTGGTTGACACCACTACTAGCAGTTGAGGAAGGTAGAGGTGGCTGAGTGGTGAGCAAGATACTCGAGGCCACATTGGTGTAAAGTAGGAAATTGAGGTCCTAGACAGTGAGTGGGTGAATAGAGGATTTCCCAGACCTTGGAAAAGTGGCCAGCCCATCTTTCCCAGTGCTCAGATGTCTGAAACAACAGGACTCCATGAGAGTGCTGTGGGCACGAAATTGCCACAAAAACACTGGCAGAAGAATCCTCCCAACAGATCTGCAACATTCAAGAAAACTAAGAACATGAAAAAGTGAAGGATCCCCAAGACAAACACCACTGGGGAATGTGATTCAAAGTAGAGTCCAGCCAAATGTGATGCTGACCATGGGCCTCCCCTGCCTTTGGACACAGCCACAGCCACCAGGGTCCAAAGTGTCAATGGTCTCGATAACACCAAGGATCTGCAGAGGTGTACTGACATGTAGTGTCCACCCTGGATCCCAGCAAAAGAAGAAAAGCACTCTGTGCCAAGATCCAACCACTGAAGTAGGAAAAGACAAACCTGCAAGATGAACGGGAGTAAGAGAGGAGAAGATAGCCCAACTGCACGCAGCAATGAAAAGGGAGCTAGAGATCTACAAGGCACCCATACAGAGGTTGGTTTGGGAAGAAAGTGATTTACAATGTTCACCAGCCCACGTGCAGCAGGCGACTGATGACAGAGAAAGGGAGCATGAAGCTCTCACCAGCTGCCTGTAGACCGCAGAGCAGCACATGGCAGGGGTAGAGATGGTGGATTCTGTGGTCACTGCTCACAGAATGAAACTGAAGTGTTCTTTGAACAGCTGAATGATATGACCCTTCAGCTCGAGGAAAAGATCAGAAGCTTCAATGACTTGGAGCAAGTGAACTCTGAGTTACAGGAGAAGCTGGAAGCAATATGGACACAGTGGAGCAACATGAAGAGCAGAATCTACAAGTTCCAAGAAGCGCTGGCAGGGCGTGAGGTACTAACGAGACTACTGGACAACCTGAGCTGGATGGTGACTGCAGCGAATCTAGAGAGAGACACCTTCAAAGAAGACCTGAGCATTGAGAGGTCCGTGCAGAAGGAGGAGGCCCAGCGGCTGACCTAGTGGGTGAACCAACTGACAGAGGAGAAGAATCGAGGGTCAAGGCAGGTGTTTGACCTAGAGAAGGAGCTGGGGGAACTGAGAAGGAAGCTGGCAGAGCATGGCCCCCTTCGGGACCACCTCCGGTCAAGCGGCAGGTGCAAGCCCAGGCCTATTGCAAGCAGATGGAGTTGAAAAACCTGGAGGAACAACTTCACATCCAGGTCCAGGAAAACCAAAGACTCTGTTTCCAGAACACGGAGCAGCAGAAGCAACTGTGGAGTCTGTAGGAGAAGGCCAAGGATCAGCAGAAGAGCTGCAAGATCCCACGATGCGCATGTGTGCAACGGACAGATGGAAGAACAGCTGGCCCTGCTGTGGGACACTCTCCACATGATGAGCAGTGAGAAGGAGAAGGTAGCCAGCATCTTGGACTCAGAGCAGCAGGTAAAGAAACATTTGTGAGAACAGCTGGACCACACAGTGGAGAAGATACAGGAATGGAAAGAGGTAGCTGAGAGAGAAAGCCAAGCAGCTTGGGAGCTGCAGGAGGGGCAGGAGCAGTCCCTGGCCCAGCTGCAGGAGCTCAGAGCCACCTGTGAGCTGCACATCACCTCCAATGAGCAGCTGAGCTCTGAGAAGGAGGCCCTGCAGCAGCACCTAGAGAGGCAGACCCAGCTGCTGGAGCAGCTGAAGCAAGTGCAGGCCCCACAAAATGTCGGGACCAGGTGGTGCCCCCAAAGTGGCAGGACACCCTCAAGTGCCTGAAAGTGACCAGACCACAGGAGGAGAGACTGCAGGCCCAGCTGAGCTTCCTGGCTTTCCCTGTGGAAGGGAAAATTGAGAGCCCTGGAGAAGCAAAAGGTGATGAGGCAACTCCCCCAGACGTGACCATCGCAGAGGATGGAGACATCCCCCAAACCGAGAGGGATGTGGATCTGGGGGCGCTCTCCATGGCTGAAATCCACAGGGGGAAACTCCTGCACCAAGAGTGGCAGCCCCCTTGCAGGTGCCCAGTCCACCTGGCAGCTCAGTGCCAGAGAAAGCTAGAGCCACTGACCCCCCACCCTGCGACCTGGCACCACAGCATACACGAGGATGGGAAGCAGGACACGTGGGCATCCGAGAAGAAAATCTGCTTTGTCCACGACCTGGCTGTTCAGGTGGACTTCCGGAGTCCAGCGGATGAGCTCCACCATCGATGCAGCCAGCTGTTGGCACACATCCGCACCATCGAGGACTCCCTCGTTGCGTGTAAAGAGCAGATGTCAGGAGAAAGCTGAGCACATGTGCTGGCTGTCCCAGGAGAAGATGAAGAGGAGAGAGCTGTGGGAGCCCCTGTGGTTCCTCTCAGGGGAAGGCATGGACAACAGGCACCAGATGCCGACCCAGGCTGAGTCCCCCACCACCATCACCGCGTCAGACACCTCAGGCTCCACGGTGGTCAAAATGAGGAAGGAGCAAAAAGGTTTTGAAGAATTGCCACTTCAAAGTAGTGTGGAAACTGCCAAAGGACAGGTCAGGGTACCCTACCCCATAGAGGACATTCTGCCGCAGAAGGCACACATGCAGATCACCCACAGCTCACAGGCTCAGGCGAGGAGTATTCCCTCCCTTTCTTCTGTAGACTGATGCAGATGATGACTCTCTATGTGACATACTGACTCTCAAAAACCTCAGCAGCCACCACAAGTAGGTGGCCAGGTGGCCTTCTCTCAGGCCTCCATCTCCAGGTGATGGGTAGGGTAAACTGCGGTTCAGGTAGGGGAGAGGCTGCAGGGAGGTGGCCCATATTCAAGGGACATCTAATGGGCCATTCGTGGCCAGGGAAGATGCCCATGTTATGCTTATCACAAAGAATGAATAGTTTTCAAAGGGAAAACAAGCCTCCAACAAAGATTTGTTCTTCCCGTCCTGGGGCTTGAACTCAGTGCCTGGCCACTGTCCCTGAGCTCTTTTTCTCATGGTTAGCACTCCACCACTGAAACCACAGTGCCACTTCTTGTTTTCTGATGGTTCATTGAGTATAAGAGTCTCACATACTTTCCTGCCCAAGATGGCTTTGAACCGAGGTCCTCTAGATCTCAAATTCCAGAGTAGCTAGGATGACAGGCATGTGCCATCAGTGCCCAGCATGTGATGCCTTTTGACGGCATATTGGCTATTCTGTATAAGGAGCCCCAAAGGGCCTGGATGGACTTAGACCCAGTCAAGGAGCTGGGATGGGGGAAGGCTGATGTTCTAGCCATTCTGTTCCCCAAAATTAAAGACACCAGCTGGTGTTGGATGCATCAAACACCTAGGTCAACATCCACCAGGCTTAGTGGGGAAAAGGTAGAGGATACCCAAAGATTGCAGTGTAGAAATCTCTGATTTTGCATGTATGTGGTGTGTTTGTGTGTGTGTGTGTGTGTGTGTGTGTGTGTGTGTGTGTGTGTGTGAACTCAGGGCCTAGGCTCTATCCCTGAGTTTTCTTGCTCAAGGCTAGTGCTCTTCTACTTGAGTCACAGCCCACTTGCTTTTTGATGATTAATTGTAGGTAAGACTCTCAAGTACATTCCTGTCCAGGGTGGCTTCGAAGCATGATGGGGACCCAGGGAAGCAAGAGTAAACACAAGTCGCAGGTACAATCCCTATGGTGGGTGACTCCTGCCCCCTTGTAGCCAGATGCGGGACATGTGGCCCCGTGCCATCGTGGGGGACTACCGTCATCTAGAGTTCAATTGGGGGAAGTGACCAGGGCCAAGCTGACTTTTGCCCACCCTGAATGCTGATTCCAGAGCAGATCTGTTCTATCCTAAGCCAAGAGAGCTCCAGGAGGCCCGGCTTCCAGGGGCACAAGGAACGGAGAGGTCAGCTCAAGGCCAAGCTAAGAGCCTTTGACCATGGACACTCCAACTTGGCCTTCCTGATCACTGTAAGGCCTGTCAATGAACAACCTCCCCCCAAAAAAACAAAATTGGAGCCGTGTGTCAAAGTGGTTTGCAGGGAGCCGGGACAAACGCCATTACAAGATGGCGCCCACTTCCTTTCAGCTTAGAGGTAAACAACTCCACATTAGGCAGTGCTTGGCGGGACTGCGGGTCCCTAGCTTTGCGCATGCGCCACCATTGTAAATCCTGAGCCAATCCCGTGGCACCTGGTGACGGTAGAAGGCGGACAGCCAATCCTGAAGCGACCCGTGTTCCAAACCCTATATAAGCGGCTGCATTTCCTTGCTTGCTCTCTTGCGCTCAAGCTCTCCCTTCAACTAAAAGGCTCTCCAATAAAGTGTGATCTGAGAAGACTCCTGGTGTGGTGGTCGTTCTTCCTCGCTGGCCGAGAAGGCGTTCGCCGCAGTGGTTGAGCTCTAACGTTGAACCAAAGAGCTCAGAAACAGGGCCCCCACGCTGTGAGTTCAAGACCCCCAGCTGACCCTCCCCCATAAAACATAGGTTAGCTAAAGGTGAACTAGTAGGATTTGTGAAGTGTTTCTGAAGAATAGTGATACAGAAGAGAGCACCTTAATTCTAATGACAGCTGAACTTGTGACATACAGCTATGTGCTGAGTCGTTCACAGGGTGCTGTTTTCTGGGTCCTTCCCACATGAGGGTTTTGTGCTGAGTCCTCAAAAAGCATTTTGTGTGCTGAGTCATCACAAAGGGTGCTATATTATCAGTCCTTGAGAAGAGTGGGCCGTGCTGGGTTTTTCAAAGGGTGCTGTGTGCTGAGCCCATTAAACAATGTACTTTATGCTGAGTCCTTCAAAAGGTACAGTGTGCTAATTCATCCCAAAGGGTGCTATGTACTGAGCCCTTGAGAAGGGAGGGACAGGTGAATTTTTCAATGGGTGCTGTGGGCCGAGTCCTTTACACAGGGTACTTTTGCTGAGTCCTTCATAGGGGGCTGTATGCTGAGTCATCCCAAAGAGTGCAATGTACTGCCTCCTTGAGAAGAATGGGATGGGGTGAGTTATTAGAGTGCTGTGTGCCGAGTCCTTTATATGGGGTGCTCTGTACTGTCCTTCAAATGGTGCTGTGTGCTGAGCCCTTCCACAGGGTGGTATATGCTGAGTCCTTCAAAACTCTGCTATGTGCTGAGTTTTGTAAAGGGTGCTGTGCACTGAATGTTTTACACAGGGTGCTACATATTCAGCCCTTCAAAGAGTGGTGTGTGTGGAGCCTTAACACAGGGTGTATGTGCTGAGTCCTGGAAAAGCATGCTACGTGCTGAGTTTTTCAAAGCGTGCCATGAACTGAGTCCTATACACTGCATGCTATGGACTTCCTCCTTCAAAGGGAGCTGTATGTTGAGTTATCCCAAAGGTTACTATATGCTAAGTCCTTCAAAGGGCAAACTGTGCTGAGTCCTTTATACAGGGTGCTTTGTGCTATTTTTTGAAGTGTTCTGTGTGCTGAGTCATCCCAAAGGGTGCTTTGTTCTGAGGTAGTTATCCCCAACAATCTCTCTCTCTCTCCCTCTCTCTCTCTCTTTCTCACTCACACACACACACACACCTACACACACACACAACGTGTACCTGCTTGATGTGTGGAGTGGAGAGGAATGGAGGAGAGTCTCCTGCAGTGGTGGGGCTGAGGGGAGATTTGATTCCCTGGGCAAGTGTTAGGGTTGGTGGGGAGTGCTGTGCTGTGGTGAGGCTGCAATTCCCATGGCCTGGAAGCCTTAGAGCCCAGGCGGGGCTGCTCTTGTAGGCAAGGGTGGCGGGCGAGGATGAGGGGAGTAGGGGGTGGGGCTGAGGGGAGTAGGGGGCGGGGCTGAGGGGAGTAGGGGGCGGGGCTGAGGGGGGTAGGGGGCGGGGCTGAGGGGGGTAGGGGACGGGGCTGAGGGGGGTAGGGGTAGGGGCTGAGGGGAGTAGGGGGCTGGGCTGAGGGGGGTAGGGGGCGGGGCTGAGGAGAGCAGGGGGTAGGGCCGAGGGGAGGAGGAGGCAGGGCACAGGAAGCTCACTGTGGTGGTAGCAGTGGCCAGGGGCTCTCAGTGGCAGGCAGACATGCGTGGAGGGGTCGAAGTGGCCCGCAAGAGGAGTGGAAGCAGAGAGAGAACAGAGAGGAGTAAGTACATGTAGGAGAGGAAGTGGCTTCAGTGGCTGGCTGAGGCCTCAGTTAAAGTGAAGGTCCTGACTGGGAGCTCAGAGCATGAGGAGCTAGCACAGCAGACACATTCCCTCAAGCAGCCCCATGGTGGCGTGGTGGCCATGAGCTGTCCCAAGTCCAAGGTTCCAATTACCATGGTGGTGGCAGTGGCCACAGAGGAGGAGGTCACTGAGGAGGAGGCAGCTGAAGAGGCAGCCTTGTAGGCAGCAGTGGCAGGGGTGATGGCGGCATTGGCGGAAACAGGTCTGGCTGTGGATGAGGCAGGAGCTGAGTTGTCTGCAGCTGAGGGGGAGTTAGAGGCCATACTTGCCCTACCATGCACCCTCAGATCCCGCCCCTCCCTCCCCGACCCTCCCCAAGGTGCCGCGTTTCAAAAATGGCACTGCTGGCCTAGACCCGGGGAGCTTCTCTCAGTTGCCCAGCTGAGATAACGCACCCCTGGCTGGCTTGTTTCAGTGACCCGGTCCAGGTCCCTGGTCCTTGGATTCCGGGCCTGCCACACCTAGAGCTGCTGCCTACAGCTTCTCCCAGCAGCACACGTGAGTGGCCACCCTGCGGGCCCACACCCTGGGACCCCATTGCTCAGTGAACCCCTCGACCCGCCCCCATAGCCTCCCCCATTCTGCGGACCTGGACATGACCTGTGCCTCCTGCCTCCCCTCTCCTGTCCCACCTGTGCCTCCCCTGCATCCCACAATACACCCTGGCTCTGCCGCAAATGCACCCCAAGGGTGGGGGTTTGGAGGTGGGTGGCAACCCGAGGATCCCTCACATGTCCCTAGTGGCCAGTGTCCCAGGAAACGGGAAGATGCAGGGTTGGGTTAGGAGAGGGCACCAGAGAGCTCCTGGCCTGGAGTAATGGAGCCACACAGCCACCCATCTGCACCCTTCCTCACCTTGGTAGGAACCTGGTGGCTTCAGTCAGAGGTGGGGAGCAGCATCTCTAAACCTGCCTTCTCAGGTCTTTTCCTTTTTTCTTGCGGTGGGGGTGTTGGATGCAGAAGATAGACCCCCTTGGTGTGTGAGCCCTTGTCCTCTATGCTCGGTCACCCTTTCACCTGAGGAGGGTCCCAGAAGAGCCCACTACGGAGGTGAGGACACTGGGGGTCAGATAGAAGATGAATATCTGGGAGTAACACACCCCCTCTCACCCACACCCAACCTATTCTTCCCACCCCAGCTGTCATCAGTTCTCACAGGGTGATCACATTTCCCAGCTCTGCCAGAATCTGCTCTTGCTCCCGGTCCATCTGGTCTCCTCATCCTCCCCAAGAATGCGCCAAGTCACCCAGAAGCATCTAGACTGGAAGCAGGAAGTCCATCCATGTATGTAACATTTAGGAGCCCATCCATTTCCCCAACACCGCCCCCACCCCAGGTCATACACCCCTCTGGGGGCACCATGAACTCCTGCTTGTTATCTGTCCTGGCTCTGAGGAGCCACCTGTCTCAGCACTCCTTTTTCCAGCATCCTGGCCTAGGGTTTTGGTTTATGTGGAATTAAGGTTTGTTGTTCCCAAGAGGAAGATTCTGACCCTGGAGAAAGGGAGAGGCAGGGTGGTTCTTTTTTATTAGAGTGGTACTCCCCTTTGGTGGGATCCCCTGGTTCTGACAAGGGAACCCCATGCCCCAGCTTGTACATTGTCCCAGATGAGGAACTGACAAACTCAGGAGAGGCACTGTTCTGAATCTGTGTGTGTGTGTGAGTGTGTGTGTGTGTGTGTGTGTGTGTGTATGTTTGTATGAGAGAGAGAAAGAGAGAGTGTGAGAGAGAGAGAGAAAGGGAGGGAGAGAGGGAGGGTGGGAGAGAGATCATCTTTCAACTTGTACAGCATGACTGTGCTCAGGTGAGTGATCAGTTGGCAAATTGCAGTCTTCTGTCACAGGTCTGGATTGTGTGTGTGTGTGTGTGTGTGTGTGTGTGTGTGTGTGTGTGTGTGTGTGTGTGTGTGTTGGGAGAGCAGGGAGATGAGAACAATGGAAACATATTTAAGTCACCATGTCTAAAAAGAGCAAAAGCATTTTATTTGTGTGTATGTGTATTGTTCTTTTGTCATCAATGCCAAGTATGATCCCAGCCACAATTTTTATTTTCTCCTTCAACGTTACATGAATAGTTTGGGGAAGGTTTCAGTAGATGTTCCTTTCCACCTCTCCCTTCCCCTTTCCTGTAGCTCACAATAGCTGCTGGGTCTGCGTGGGTCTCCCCTTGGAAGTCTGTGTGAATCACAGATCAGAGTGGACACCTGTACTTCTGTGTTCAGGCTGGTGAGGCAAGTGTGACCACAGCCACATTCATACAGCCAGACAACCTGCTCTGGTGTGTAGAGTTGGAGCTAATTCAAGGGTTGGGAATGTGTCTGCCAAACATAATTAGGGAATGAGCTGGGTGGAGTATGGCAGAAGATGTGAAGCTAGGAGGGTCTGGTGGGTGGCGAATGGTGTGACATAGCAGATGGTTCACCACAAACAAGGATGAGAGGGGAACCTTACTCAGGGCTTTGGCGGTGTCCATGGGCATCTGGGCAGGGGTTCCAGGCCCCCACTGGTGGCATGGATTCCCTCCTAGGGCAGTGCCCCGGTGGGCAGTCCTCCCTGGAGTCCTGTAGACTCCAATCTGTGTCCTGCCTGTGCCGTTTGCAGCTGGGCAGTGGTAGGCAAGTGTGTTCTCCCTGCTGAAGCCTGCACAGTATCAGGCCATGGCAGTTAGCTAGGGTTGTCTGAATGCCTGTTTCTGTAACCTGCTGTAGGCTGTCTGGAAGGAAAAGGGGACCACTGACTTTGGAAGCCTTAAAGTTTGATTGGGACAACTGAAATGCCAGCTTTTCCAGGATTTTTTCTTTAAGCTGTCAATTACTACTAATGATTGGGATTATGGGTCAAATTAGACTGACCATTTCAGCTGCCAAACAATGATGTTCAAGGCAGCATAGGCAGAGTTCCCAAGCCAGATCATCTCCTGTCATGAACATCCTGCTTTGACTGCCTTCCTCCAGCAGCTGCTGATTCTCCTCTGGTTCTCTCTAGGGTGACCACCACAGTCAAGGACTTCATGGGGAGCAGAGATGTTCACCTCGCAATCCCCAGGTTGCCAGCTGTAAGCAGAGACGATTCCCAGAACTGCATTGGAATCTGGGAGATTCAGAGAACCGGGAAGCCTCAAGGATCCTTTCTCTGCAACATGAAACTTGAGGGCCGGATGTGGTAGACCATCCTGTCTGGCCCCAGGAGGAGGAGAGGAGGCCCCTTGAGCCAGGCTTTCACCTCACGTGCCTCATTCACACCTGAGGGCAGAATTGAGTGCCAAACTGTGGGTTAGCCGCTGGACAAAGATTTTTGAGAAGAGAGGCATCACAGAGCCCCAGAATCCAGCGAGTACATCGTTGCTCACATCCTCAGAGCCAAAAGAGTTAAGTGCAGTGGCTCCAGGAGGGCAGGAAGTGGGACGAGGGAGAACTGTGGAAAAGCTACTTCAGGCTTCAACACCGCCCCCACTAACCCCTCCACCCCCAGGATGCTTACCTGAGTTAGATGGGAGTTTTCTGTAATATTGTCGTAGAGAGATGCTCATTTATTTATCCAACAAACCTTTACAGTGAGTGCCAGATCCAGGAATCATAGACGATGAAATGTTCCAGTTCTGGTTCCACAGCACATGAAGAAATCTTGGTTTGAGCTGGATGCTGGTGCTTCACACCTGTCATCCTAGCTACTTAGGAGGCTGAGATGGGAGGACTGAGGCTTAAGTCCCAGGAAGAAAAGCCTGTAAAACTCTTATCTCCAACAAACTACCAAAAAGAAAACGCCAGAAGTGGATGAGTGGCTCAAGCAGTAGACTCTTGGCCTTGAGTATAAAGGCTTAGGGACAGCACCCAGGCTCTGAGTTCAAGGCCCAGGAGTGACACAAAGAAAGGGAAGAGAAAGAGGAGGGAAGGATGAAGGGAGAAAAGGAGGAAAGGAAGGAAGAATGGAACATACAAGCCTTGGTTTGGAGTCCCTGGATCAAGGGAGCCAACCATTCACAATCTCTGTGGGGACAGTTTCAAAGCATAAAGCCAGTATGTAGGACCAAGCCACGGACACCTTAGCAACTTCATGACATCCAGGAGCTATGTGGTCGCCAACTGCAGAGGGAAACAACCTTGGGTAGACCCTACGGCTCAGGGGGTGTCACCAAATTTCAGTCTCCCCTGGCCCACCGAGTTTATTTTCTAGTCAGATAAGAAGAAATTGTCCAAAGTATAGGGAGGTATAGGCTGAGGGAGTGTCAAGAGTGGGGTGTCAAGGGATAAGCAAGAAGATGAAGAGGGAGGATGATCCCAGGTCAGGTGTGTCAGGCCATTGGAGCCATGACCTCACCTATCAACTTAGACCATCAGTGATAAAGACTTTGACCCAGCCACATGGCTGTTAAAAGTCCTGGCACTTTGGGTTCACCATTGACCAGCTGGCTGTCATCCACTGCTAGATGCCTGTGTGGTACATCCTTGGGGACTGGAACTTTTGCTGGCTCAATCTGAAGATGACACCCCCAGTGTTCATTCCTCGACCAGAGACAGAGGTAAGCCTGCCACTGGCACAGGACATCCAGAGAATGAGGGTGGAAGTCAGACCCATGTTGCCCCAAGACTTCCTGTAGGGTCCCGTGACTGCCATTCTCAGAGATAGAGGTGGGTCCCTTTGCTGGCTCAAACTTTAGTCTAGATGGCAGATTTAGGATTCAGAGAGGGCCGACTGAAGGTGGGGCAGGGCTGGGTGGTGGGAAAACCAGAGGCGCTGAACTCTGAGCAGGGTTGTTTCATTGAGGATACTCACAACCCAGGAACATTCCTGGGATGGATAGGTCTTTTCTCCTTCCTGAGAGAGGGACCTACAGCCCTTCAGTTTGCATCCCTTAGCCAAGAAATCCTTTCAATCCCATATCTTGTGGCTGGATAACTATACCTCAACTGACTGCCCAGTGTCGAGGGATCTTGAGGCCTTGATGAGGTCACGGGATCCTCAGTATGCGATTGTACTTGAATGTCCTGACTTGATGCATGGTCAGTCCCATCTAAGACTGACATAATCTAGGACATAGGATGAGGTCTATTCTGTGAGTCTTGAGTATTATGTATGAGCTTTGAGCTCCCGTGTGCCCACCTGCTTCCCTTTCTTGGGTAGGTCTATGCTAGAAAAAGTTTATAAATAGGGCCTGGGTCCCATCCCTTGTGTTATGCTCAAAGGTAGCACTCTGCCATTTGAGCCACAGGTCCACTTCCAATTTTTTTGGGTGTTTAATTAGAGATAAGAGTTCTCATGGACTTTGCTGAGAAGGCTGCATCCAACTGCAGTCCTCATATCTCAGTCTCCTGAGGGGATAGGATGACAGGCTTGGAAAAGTATCTTTGGCCAGGTGCCAGTGTCTCATGGTTATCATCCTAAGTACTCAAGAGTGGAAATCTGAGGATCACGGTTCAACTCAAAGCCAGCTTGGGCAGGAAAGATGTTCATTTCAGTTAGGGGGGTGGGGTACAGAGGAAAGACCCCAGACCTGACACCTCCTGGGGGACATTTGTTCTTGTGACAGAGCCAAGTCATTGCTGTGGATAAGGAGGAAGCCGCCATCAGACTGACCTGGAACAATGCTCAAAGATAGGTAGGCTGTTGAAGTATCAAACCCACTCAAGTCTAATTCCCACTCCCAACAAGGAGGTGCAGTGTGGGTGGCACAGCACTGGGCCTAAGGGATTATAAATGGATGGTGACGGTCAGGAGCTTGTGGCTCCCACCCATCATCCTGGCTATTCAGTAGTCTGAGGACTGATGGTCTTGACTCAAAGCCAGCCCGGGCAGAAAAGTCCGTGAGATTCTTATCACCCATAAACCACCTCTCTCCCCCAAACCCACACACAAAATAGCCAGATGTTGTGGTGTAGCTCAAGTGGTAGAGCCTCAGCCTTGAACAAAAGAAGCTTAGGGATAACACCCAGGCCCTGAATTCAAGCCCTAAGGCTCACACAATCATAATAAAATAAATGAACTGTGTACACATTTTATCTGACTATCAAGAAAGATGGATTCAGTCTTCTAGCTGGCTGGTACTTCTAGCCAAAGGTAAGGGGCTTCCCTTGATGTTCCCCTAAACCTCTCCTTCTCTCCATTATCTGTCCAGGCTTTGGTTGCAGGACAGAATTCGGATCATCCCCCTGGATATTACCTTAAGTACCCTTGCCCATCCACCTTCCTTGGGGTCAGGATCCTTTATGCACTCCCTACTTGGAGGATGAGGCACCACAGAGATAAGGGTAGATATCCCTGACACTTACACACACACACAAACACACACACACACACACACACACACACACACACACACACACAAATACCCCTAGCCAACTCAGACTAGCCTTTTCCAAAGACACTTTATCTCTTGGGATTAACTGACATAGGAAAGGGTTTTGATCCCCAGTAACTGATTATTTTAACTTGGGCTTGCTAGTTGACTGGAGATAAACAAGAGCAAAAAAAAGCATTTGGTGTCTGTCACCTGGGGCTCAGGCTCATCCCTGTCATACTGGCTACTAAGGAGGCTGAGATCTGAGGATCACTATTTGAACCATAAGCTGAAAAGCCCGTGAGACTCTACTCTCCATGGAACCATCAAAAAGCCAGAAGTGGAGCTGTGGCTCACGAGGTAGAACACCAGCCTTGAGCAATAAAACTCAGAGAGTCTGCTCCCAGATCTTCAGTTCAAGCCCACACAAAAAAATGGCCCTGTCTTATCACCACAGACTGCCTGGGCTTCGAGTGCCCTCTCACGGAGTGTGATAAAACACCTGTCTCTGTGTGGTGTATCAGGGCCTTCAGAAATCCAGTAGTGGAACCCAGGCCTGCCCCTTTGTGCACTCTCAACCCACACTGGTCAGAAGGCAGAGTGTGACAAAGCCGGCAGCCTGCAGAGCGGAGAGGCTCCAGCTCTGCCAAGGTGATCAAAAGGGGCTTCTTGGAGACAGCACTTGAAAAGGGGGTCCTGCTTAAGAAGGAGGATCTGACAGGAAACACAGAGAGCAAAGTGCTGCAGATGATGGATAGCATAGCAGAGCATGTTCATTTCTAGCCAGGGCTGCAGGTGAGAGACTCGGTACAGTTGTGTGAGTCTTGGTATAGATGTGCGCGATTGTCCGGATACAGTTCTCCAAGGGACCTTAGTGACATGTGGATGTCTATGCCCTGAAGCTCTTAGTAGATCCATCCATGCTTTGTGTCTCCTTTTTGACAGAGGGGAGCTGGACACTCTTCTGCCCTGAGCACACCTGGGCCCAGTTATCAGCAAACCTCCCAACGTCTTCCACCAGGACATGGAGCAGCTGGCCCCAGAAATCCGCAGGTACCTGTTGGGTGGTGCGGGGGGATACAGGTTCTGATCTTCCCTGGACGACCAGTTCATCCAGAGGTGGCAGATGGGAACTTAGAGAGGGCTAGTGATGTGGAGGGGCCCTTTAAAGCCTATGGCCCTACCCAAATTCTCAGCCTCCCTTTGCTGTCCCTGAGGGATGTAGAGGAGTGTCTAGGTGGTAGCGTCTAGAGGCGGACTATTGGAAATTCTGAAGGACAACACACCTTAAGCTGTGTGCAGGTGGCTCACACCTGTCATCCCACGCCTGTCATCCTGGCCACTTGGGAGGTTGAGATCCAGAGGATCTCATTTCCCAGCCCAGGCAGGAAAGTACCACGAGAACCTCATCTCCAATCCAACTGGAAATGGAGCTTTGGCTCAAGTGGTAGAGCACTGGCCTTGAGGAATAATAGACATTAGAGACAATAGCCAAGCCCTGAGTTCAAGCCCCCAACCCAAAAGAAAGAAAGAAAGAAAGTTAGAAAGAAGGAAAGAAAGAAAGGAAGAAAGAAAGAAAGAAAGAAAGAAAGAAAGAAAGAAAGAAAGAAAGAAAGAAAGAAAGAAAGAAAGAAAGAAAGAAAGAAAGAAAGAAAGAAAGAAAGAAAGAAAGAAAGAAAGAAAGAAAGAAAGCCACCCGTTCTTTGCTTGTAAGAGTTGGTGAAGTAGTAGGGGTGCTGTGGTTGGGAGAACAGGTGCTGGCCTCACTATACAGGTTTACCCCAGTGTGAAGCCACAGCACAGTGAGCAGTGCATTACCAAGAACTCCAGAGCTCGTGGCCTGTGGCAGGCAGGGACTGGATGAATTGCAGCATGTGTGGGATGGTAGAGGCTGAGATCTGAGGATCGCGGTTCAAAGCCAGCTTGGGCAGGAAAATCTGTGAGACTTTATCTCCAGTGAACCACCAGAAAGCCAGAAGTGGCACTGTGGCTCCAGTGGTAGAGCACTCACCTTTAGCTGAGGAGCTGAGGGACTACGCACAGGCCCAGAGTTCAAACCTCATGACCAACAACCAAAAATAAGATAGCTGAGATTTCTGCGTAATGGTGTGTACATTTAGGAAATGCCAAGCTATGTTATGAGCCATTCCAGACTTGTGAGAGGCCCTGAGTTTTGTCTACAGTTGGTCTGAGGATAGTAGTGCCATCTTCTTGAGGGTAGGATGGTCAGGGTGCTCAGGGACTGTTGAGGCCTTGGGCTACCTGTGTGCATGCGTGCGTGCGTGCGTGCTTGTGTGTGTGTGTGTGTGTGTGTGTGTGTGTGTGTGTGTGTGTGTATTTCCCTCATCTTCCTCTGTCCCCTTCCTGAGCTGCCTCTTTCTGACCTCGGATGGTGCCCCTCCTCCACACTGACCTTGCCCTTTAGCCCCCTATCAGGGTCAACAGTGAGTCCTAAATTGCCAGAGGCCTGGATTCCAGCTTTTCTTTGGGGCCCAAGTCCGGCCTGTCCAAATCTTTGGGTGCCTCCAGGGGATTCTGTGTCAGCAGGGCCGGCTTACATAAGTTCTCCCCTGCCTCTGGGTGGGCCTTAGTCATGTGATGTCCTGTCCTTTTCCTCAGCTGGGCCTCTGGCTCAAGTCCCTCCCTGCATGCTGGCAGTGGAGTGGGGGAAGGAGGGTTTGTGGTGGCTCTGGCCAACTCGAGCTTGATAGCTGATTGAAGGCTGCCCAAGCAAGGAGGATCCGGGGTTACATGGGATTTGAGGTCAAGGTGGCTTGGAAGTATCCATCGGTGTCTAGGAAATGTCAATGTACCTAGTTGCAGCAAAATTTATCTTCCCACCCCAGCTTGGCCTTTCATGTCCTTCTAGACAATTTTGGATGCCCAGAATACAGATGCACACACTTTAAATTCTAGGTCCAGGAAACTGGGGGGATTAAAGACTAGTATGGCCAATACCTCAATGTTCTGGGACATTAGCCTTGACCTGGCTATGCCCCCGTTGTTGTACGTTCACTTCTTAATCCAGTGCTGGCCACACACTGGCCACTTGTGGCAGTGCAGAGAAAGTGGCAGGAAGTGAGATACAGGGTGACCAAAATCTGGATTTATGGCCTGATTGGGGGTGGAGTGGGGGCAAAGGGTGTCTTAAAAAAATCTTAGAGCTGGAACTCAGGTCCTAGGTGCAGTCTCTGAGCTTCCTTTGCTCAAAGCTGACACTCTACCACTTGAAACACAGCCTAACTTTCATCTTTTTTAGTAGTTTAGTGGAGAGAAGAGTCTCACGGATATTACTGCCTGGGATGGCTTCAATATGCCATCCTAAGAGCTTAGCTTCTTAAGTAGCTAGAATTTCTGGTATGAGCCATTGGGCCCTGCTAAGGATATTTGTGTGTGTGTGTGTGTGTGTGTGCGTGTTTGTTTGTGGGCGTGTGTTTGTGTGAGGTTACCAGCTTGAACTCAGAGCCTAGGTGGTATCCTTTAGCTGGTTTGCGCAAGGTTGGTGCTCAACCACTTGAACTAAAGTACACATCAGCTCTCTGCATCCCCTGACTGTGTGGAGAACAAAAAGCTCAAACCTGATTCTATTTCTTTGTCCTCAGGGGAGGGTATGATTCCTGTGAAGCCTGGAGAAGTAGGGGTGGGGTAGGAAGGGTAACTGTACATGGGTGCTAGGCTGGGAGAGAGGCACTTTGTCTTTAACCAAGAAGGACAGTGTGGCCAGGTGCTAATAGGTCATGCTCTCATATTCCTAGCTACTCAGAAGGCTGAGATCTGAGGATTGCCATTCAGAGGCAGCCCAGCTAGAAAAGGGTGTGAGACTCTTTTCTCCCAATAACCACCCAAAAGCTGAAAGAAAAGGTGTGGCTCAAGTGGTAGAGTGCTAGCTTTGAATGAAAAAACCTGAGGGACAGAGCCTGGGCCCTGAGTTCAAGCCCTAATACCAAGATGCGTGCGCACACAGAAAGGTGGTAATGATGAGCTGAGCCAGAACTGGGGGCAGTCCTGAGGCAGAATAGTAGTAAACTCTTAAGCCAGTTCACATGATTTCTCCTTAAGTCCTTCTTGGGCTGAGGGGTCTGCACCATGGCAGTAAGTTCGATGGAACCTGCCTCTCCATTCATGCACAGGGCCACAGGGCCAAGGGAAAGAACACTAGGGATGCTCCTTTGTAGTAGGTCAATGATTGTAGACCTTCATCTGCCCCCGAGCACTGGTGAGGAAAGCAGGACTCTGAGCCCTGGGACTCCTGGGATAGCAACTGCTACAAGCAGCAGCCAGCTCGCTGTGGATTTGTGAGCCCACAAGTCTTTCATGAGCCCAACTCAACACCCTCTCGGGGTGTGCCTGACAGATTTGCACTCTTGTGATACCACATGGGCAGGCGTTACCTGCCATGCCATCTTGCCCTCCTTGCCCCAAACCGTGGTCTGAGAAGTTGATTTACTGCTCAGATCCACACTGCACCCATGACAGATGCCATTCTGATGACCCGGACGATGACCTCCATTCCCCAAGGCTAGACACTTCTCTGATAATGTGGACCACTCTGTAAGCAATGGCCTCCAAATGGGCTTCTCTCAAGACTTGTAGGATACCTAGACATTGGGAGAAACACAGGGGCACACTGGCAAGTAGTCTGGCTAGAGCCAGGAGAGTTGGTCATGGAACTGGAACTCTGGGCCTGGGCGCTGTCCCCTCACTTCTTCAGCTTATTGCTTAAGCTAGAGTGTCACTTCCAGTTTTCTGGTGCTTCCTTGGAGGTCAGAGTCTCCCGGACTTTCCTGCGCGGGCTGGCTTTAATCCATGCTCCTCAGATCTCAGCCTCCTGAGGAGTTAGGGGGACAGGTGTGAGCCACCGATGCCCAGCTCATCTGGTCATTCACCACAGTAGACAAGGAGCTCCTGAAAGTTTTTCTTAATGCAGTTACTGGCCTTGAACTCAGAGTCTGGTCTCCAGTCACTTAACTTTTCCCTCAAGGCTGGCACTCTACCACTTGAGCCACAACACCATTTCTGGCTTTTGGTAGTTCACTGGCAAGAAGATTTTCACTAACTTTCCTTCCTTGAGCTGGCTTTGGTCTGCGGTCTCTGATCCCAGTCTCCTGAGTAGCTAGAATTTAAAGGAGTTGAGCCACTGATGGCATTGGGTTAGAAGCTTTTCTTTTCTTTCTTTTTTTTTGGGGGGGGGGGTGGGTCCAGTCATGGACCTGAACTCTGGGCCAGGGTGCTGTCCCTCAGCTCTTCAGCTCAAGACTAGCACTCTAACACTTGAGCCACAACGCCTCTTTTGATTTTATTCTTTTTGCTTATGTGGTGCTGAGGAATCGAACCGAGAGCCTCATGCTTGCAAGGCAAGTGCTCTACCACTGAGCAACCTTCCCAGGCCAGAAGCTTTTCTTAAGCAAGTGTTCATCCTGCATTTGCCCTGACTCCTCAATGCAAAGGAGACCTAATGGTCAGGAGCTGTGAAAAATAGGCTTCCAGCCACAGGAAATGGCTGGGGTCCATGGTGAAAAGAAAAGCTAATCTTCCCCCTGGGCTTCATTCTCTTTCCTCCACCCTCTTTCATACCTGTGACTCAAGTACAAACCTTGACCCAGCCTTGAATGTCCTGCCAGACTTGTCTGAAGCCAAAGAACTTTCATTCCACACACTCCACCTGCTCTACACCACACCTCAGGATTTTTGCCCATTCTGTACCTTCTGCCTGAGGCTCTCTGTCCTGTTCCAAGCCTTAGAACTCCTGTGGAATTTTGGCACCGGTTATATCACCTCCTGGAGCAAATCTTTCCTTCCTTTCTCTCTCTAGAGGTGGAACTTGTGCAGGCTTACTGGCAAATGCTCTATCTTGGTGTGTGTGTGTGTGTGTGTGTGTGTGTGTGTGTGTGTGTGTGTGTGTGTGTGTCAGTTCTGAGGTTTGAATTCATGGCCTGGACGCTATCTGTTAGCTTTTCTGCTCAAGGTTAGCAGTCTGCTACTTGAACCACAGCTTTACTTCTGGCTTTTTGGGTGTTTAATTGGAGAAAAGTGTCTCATAAAGACTTTCTTGCTTGCAATTGTGATCCTCAGATCTCAGCCTCCTGAATAGCTGAGATTACAGGGGGGAGCCACCAACAGCTGCCCTCTACCTCTTACTTCTCACCTCGTCCCTCCTGAGTCCCAGAAGAATATGTATCACCAGGCTCACTTTTTTTTTTGTCAGTCATCGGCTTTAACTCAGGGTCTGGGCATGTTCCTTAGCTTCTTTTGCTCAAGGCTAGCCACAGTGCCACTTTTGGCTTTTTCTGTTTCTGTATTACTGAGGAATCGAACCCAGGGCTTCGTGCATGCTAGGTAACCTCTCTACCACTAATCCACATTCACAGCCCAAGGCTGACTTGTAACAGGAGTTATGATCGTGGGATTTATTGGCTTACCCCTTTCGGCAGAGAATTGCTGACTATTTCATAACTTTGCCGAGATTTTGGACCAGTTTGTGACTCTGCAATGAGGAATGATGAATGAGTGAGAGCCACCAGGCCCTAGAGGTCTAAGCTCACATACTACATGGGGATAGATAATATGGATCCAGAACCTTCAACCACTCCTAGCCTAGGAACTCTGAGGGCTTGTCCCAGCTTGCCCAAGTTGGGTGGGCTGAGCATGGGTAACCTGCTGAATGCCCATCATCCATACATCATCCATCCATACACAGAGACATGGAGTGATTGCCTCCTTTTTTTTGGGGGGGGGGAGCAGTTCCGTGTTTGTACTATGAGCCTAGGCCCTGTCCCTGAGCTCCTTTTGCTCAAGGGTAGCACTCTGAAACTTGAGCCACAATCCCACTCCTGTTTTTTTTTGTTTTTTTTTCCAGTGATCTGTTAGAAATAAGAGTGTCACCGACTTCCCTGCACTGGCTGAATTCAAAATGACATTCTCTACATTCTTAGCCTCTGGAGGAGATAGGATTACAGGTAGGAGCCATTGACACCTGGATTTCTTTTCTTCTTGTTGTTCTTTTTTTAATTATGACAATCTGAGATCTTCACGGTATCATTCCAATGGTTTGCATTCGAAGTAAACTACCCAGGCTTGGAGTTCAAATGCTAGGACTGCCACACACAAATGGAGGGAGATCCTGACAAACTCATTCCTATTCATGTGAATGCTAATGGAATGCTATAAAAGTCATAATTAAATTTGCAGTTGATTCATGATTCTATTTTAGAATGCCACACAAATATTATTGGATTTATATCTTCCATTTTAGCACCATAGTATGATTCCCCTAATGGACAGATATTAACTAATTTTTAATGAATGCTTTTATAAGTATTCAACCATGATACTTCATTAAATGGTGGCATAATGTAATAACTAATAATTGGTAATAATATATATATAATTTAATATCCTCACATTCCCTCTCTCTCTCTCTCTTTATATATATATATATATATATATATATATAAAGAGAGAGAGAGAGAGAGACATACACATATACATATCTATCAATGTATATATTGGGCACTACTGTGGCTTGATCAAAGGTCCTCAGAATTTCCTGGCAGCTCAGTTTCCTGGAGGCTGGTATTTTAAGACTATGACCCCATTAATGAATTGGGCATTGTAGGCAGTGAGTTGAAATCCCAGCATGGCCAAAAATTTATTCGTGGCATAAGAAGACAATTTTGACACATTTTTTTCCTTCTCTGTAAAAGTCCTGGATCTCAGTACAATGTACAAACCACATGCAAATATAATCTAGGTGATATGATGTAATAAATGAAGTGTTATACGTGTAATAATAATACATAAATAAGGGTAATAAACATCATACGCAGAAAACCCATGTATGTAAATAGATCTCATATATGAATATTATTTTTTCCAGTGTTGAGGCTTGAAATCAGGCCCTGGAAACTGGTCTGAATTTCTTGTCTTCAAGGACGGTGAGCTTTCCCTTCACCCATAATGTCACAGAGTTTACCAGGTCCCAAGTTCAAATCCCAGGCCTGCTAGAAAAAATGGTGCAAATTCCAAGCCAGGGCCTTATTATTATTATTTATTTATTTTTTGGCCAAGCACGGGGCTTGAACTTAGGTCTTGGCACCTCTGCCACAATCAACCCTGGATTCTAGGATGCAAGTTCAAAGATCGGGACGGCAAAAAAAAAACAAAAAACAAGGATAAGGATTAAACTGAGAAGTTCAAGAAGGTGATATTACTTTTTTTTTTCCTTTCTATTGTGACCATCCTGGGTCTAAATGACAAGGCCCAGAAAGTGCACATGACCTTGTATTGCTGATGTTTGGTGGGCTATTAGGGAAGCCATAGCCAAAACCAGCAACTTGGGCCTGGAGGCCTAATCCCGGGACTTCCACTAATGAATGGTGGGAGGTTCTGAGAAACCCATGTTGATGATACATCCATACAAATGGAATGTTATAAAAAGTAACAATTAAATTAGTAGTGTATTGTATTCATATTATAAAATTTTACACAATTATACTACATTGAATAATTTTCAATTAATACTTTATTATGTATTCAATCATGATAATTAAAAAAGGAAGGAATAATTTAGTTGCCAATAATTAGTAGTAATATGGTATATGCAATTTCATAATATAGACATCTCTCTTAGTTTATACACATACATCTAACTATGTATCTACCAATCTACACATTTATCTGTTTATACACATGTCACTCCTGGGGCTCAGTGGTAGAGTGCTCCCCTAGTACATACAAAGCCCTGGGTTCAATTCCTCGCTACCACATGCACAGAAAAATCCAGAAGTTTTGCTATCGCACGAACAGTGAGCACTAGCTTTGAGCATAAAAGCTTAGGGACTGTGTCTAGACCCTTACTCAAGACCCAAGACTGGCACCAAAAATAAAAAAAATAAAAGAATGTTCTGACCTCAACGATATAAGGATAGGACTACAAATATCTCATCACAGAGCAAGCTGAGAGTCTGGTGCTGACAGCTGCTATCTAACCTGACTTAGCCAGAGGTAAACTGCTGCAACCCAGCTCCATGGAATCAGATGCTGCTGACTCACTCACCCCTATCATCCAAGATAGCCCAGGGATGAGATCTGACAGTGGTGGGTTTAATACCCAGCCCTGGCATGAAGTCTGCAAAACTCTGAGATGTGGCTCAAAGTGTTAGAGCTCTAGCCTTGAGCTAAAGGTCTTAGGATAGTAGCCCCAAACTTTGAGTGCAATCCCTGTGGCTAATTCCCCCTAAAACAACCCCACCCCTTTAAACCATTAGATGTGAACTTTGTGCAGTTTGTGATGTGTTTCTGAAAAAATGGTGATACTGATGAAAACACCCTAATTCTAATGACAGCTTGTGGGATACAGCTATGTGATGAGTCCTTCATGAGGTGTTGTGTGCTGAGTCCTTCACGGGGTGCATTCTTTCATCTGGTCCTTGTAAAAGCTCCACAAGTAAGATGATTGTGCACATGAGAAAGTTGAAGCTCAGATATATCCCCATGTCAGGGACAAAATTATGTATGTACTGAGCTCTAATGAGTTGTCTCCTGAAGACAATTGTTTTGGTTTATTTTTCTTGGTCATAAATATTGAACTCAGGGCACTGAACTTTCCCTGTTGGGTTCATGGCTAGTGTGTATCATGTGGAGTCAAGGACCCTAGGCATCTGTAGCTGAGGTCTGTCATCCTGCCTACTCAGGAAGCTGAGATCTGACAATCTGGGTTCCAACTATCCCAGACACAAAAGGTCCCATAAGACTATTATCTCCTACTCACCATTTAGCAATTTGAAATGGAAGGCAAGTGCCACAGACTCACGCTTGTATTCCTAGCTGCTCAGGAGGCAGAGAACTGAGGATCAGGGTCCAAACCAGCCTGGGCAAGAAATTCCTTGAGATGGTTATCTACAGTGAACCACCAGAAAGCCTGATGGGATGCTGTAGCTCAAGTGGTAGAGTGCTAAACTCTGAGCTGAAGTGCTCAGAGACAGCAACCAGGCCCAGACTTCAACTCCTCCAACTTACAAGAAAAGAAAGCAAGAAACCTGAAGTGGAGTGCTGAGTCTTAGGGGTAGAGTGTTTTGGATATATGAAACCCTGGGTTTGAATCCTCAGTACCATGTCTCTAGAAAAAAAGCCTGAAATGTCTCTGTGGCTCAAGTGGAAGAGTGCTATCTTCGTACAGGAGAAACTCAGGTATAGTGCACAGGTCCTGAGTTCAATCTCCAGGACTGGTGTATGCACACACACACACACACACACACACACACACACACACACACAAAGATAACAGAAGTGAAGCTGTGACACCAAATAATAAAGCAAAGTTCTTCTGCTCTGAGCTCATGATCAGCACCTTGGTCTTGTGTTCAACCGCAAAACTTAGCCACTCAGGGCCCATCTAGGAGAGGTCAAAGGTTTCAAAACCTGATGAGCTTCACCAGCCCTAGATGACCAGAAACATTGTGATATTACAAAGGTACTTAGATTTAGGGATGCACCGTTGCCAATAATAAATCATTTCATTAGGTTCAGCTCCATAGTTGTCTGCCATAAGGACTCTTGAATTAATTATAGCAATTTGTTTCAACACTGGGACATAGTCTAACAAAGACAGGATAAGTGCAGGGAACTTGGCCTGCCACGGGAGGTGGCACAAATGAAGGCTTCCTGTCAAAACAGAGCACTGGGAGAGAAAGAGCTTGGGTTACAAAGAGGCCTTTTTCTCCTGGACTTCAGAGCCCATACACATTCATCCTCATTAAATGCCCCCGGATGAACTGTTTGTTTCACAGCTTACAGGAGTGAGCCTTTTTGTCTGCCTGTTCCAACAATGAGGCAGACTTCCTCCAACAGCCTGGGGTATGGAGAAACCCTCGGCTTCACTGGGAAAAGTGAGGAGAGCCTCTGAACATACACTGTCTTGAAAGCACTCTGTGTGCTATGAAATCATTCTATTCAAAGCAAATTTCCTAGCTGGGTGCCTTTCTTCATAGAGACTCCGGATGTTCACCAATAGAAATACATGCATACATACACATGGAGTTACTGGCTCTATTTTTGTGTGGCAGATCCTGAGGCTTGAACTGTTAGGCTAGACATTGTCCTTGAACTGATTTTGCTCAAGGAAGCATTTTATTGTGTGTTAAACCATGATTACCCTTGGATAGGGTGCAGCTTTTACACCCACAGATGATCCAGGGATTCTAGGGCCTGAGTTCAACTCCCAGCACTGGCAAAAAAATATCAAACCAACACAAACGAGAAGGAAAAAACCAGGAAGTTTTACATAACCGTTTTGCCTTTGTTTCCTTTTCACTTGACCATCCTGGGTCTCAGTGACTCAGCTTGAAAATTGAAAATTGAACGTGACCTTGCATGGCTGAAGGCTGGTGGGCTATCAGTGAAGTCTGAGCCCAACCCACAAACGTAGGCCCTGAGTTGGATCCTGGGACTGGCACCTACACACTGCTGAAGATCCTAGGATACTCATTCCTATGTATAGGAACACTAATAGAATGTTTGAAATATACTAATTGAATTACTAATTAGCTAGTCATTCTAGTACAAGATTGTATGCAATAAATACAGGCCATTGATTAATTTAATACTTTCTTAAGTCTTCTATTGTGATTAATTAATGGAGGCATAATTTTAGACCAAATAATCGGTAGTAATAGGACATACAAAAATAAGATATAGACATCACTCTTTATATAGAGTTATACACTAGAATCTACATAAATACCTATTTGTCTCTGTATACATTTATAGATGCATATACATATGTAAATACACACACACACTTCAATCTACACATCTATGTGTTTATATATTGGCCACTCCTAGAGCTTGATCTCAGGGCCTCAAATTAGCTCAACAACTTCACTTGCATCAGACTGGTGGGCTAACATTGACCATTCATGAAGTGGGCTTCTAGGCCCTGAGTTCAAATCATAGAACTGACAAAAACTTAATTCTGGTGGAAGAAGCCAATTGTCTCACTTATTTTCCTTATTGGTGAAAATCCTGGGTCTCAGGAATGATGTATAATACATAGGCAAATCTATATCCTATGTAATAGGATGTAAGAAATATTATTATATATGTAATCATACTCACTAAAATACATAATAAATAAATATACACAAAATAAAATGAATAACTATACTAACTGCAATATATGCTGTAAACATGTGTATGGAAATATAAACAATGGATTTAAAATGTATATGAGTGCTAGGACTTGAATTCAGGCCCTGGGAACAGGCCTGACTTTCTTTTCTTCCATCATGGTGAGCTTCACCTTCCCCCACTATGCTGCAGATTTACCCAGACCCTGAGTTCAAATCCCAGTTCTGACATAAAAAAATGGCATGAATTCCAAGCCAAGAGCCTCAAAAATTTTTAAATATTTTCAATGTATGTATGTATGTATGTATGTATGTATGTATGTATATATTTTTATTTTGTCAAGGACAGGGCTTGAACTCACGTGGTGGCAACTCTGCCTCAGCTTCGATCACTCTAGGCTAGGGTGCAGCCACTGGACCCACAGCCGAACCTGGATCCTGGGCCCCAAAGGCTGACAAGAAAAAAAAATAAAATGACACAGGAAAAAAAAAAAAAACAGCAACTTGCCGGTAGCTGCAGGTTTTACATTTGTTTTCTTTGCAAGGTGACCTTCCTCGGTTTGAATGACATGGCTGAAAAGTGTTGGTAACCTGGCATTGCTGAAGGCTGGTGGGCTCCCAGGGAAGCCACAGGCCAACATGACAACATAGGCCCTGGGTTTGAAGCCGGGTCCTGACCTCTACCAATGGAGGGAGATCCTAAGGGTCTCATACCTATTCATAGGAATACCATTGGAAGGTTGTGAATGTCAAGGTTGAATTAGTTGTTACTGAACGATACTACTATAAAATTAGAGTGATTTTAGGTTACCGATTGATTTTAATGAATATTTTTGACACATTAAAAGAATACTATTAATTACATGGACACAATAATTCCAGGACAGTGATTGATTTAATTAATAATTCATTAAGTATGAAAACAATATTAATTACATGGAGGCATAATAAATACCTAAGATTTGGTAGAAATGTAGCATATATCACTGAATAGTGTATAGACATCTCTGACACTCTATAAAGATCTATATTTATTTGTGTACTACCATCTGCATGTCAATCTGTTCTTATTTTGTCAAATCCTGGGGCTCCATCTCAGGTACTGTGAACTACTCGTCAGCTCAATGTGCACCAGGCTGGCATGCTGACAATTACCCATTCATGCATTGAACCTTGTAGGCTGTGAGTTCAGATGCCAGCACTCACAAAAATTGAATCGTGGAGTAAGAAGCCCATGGTGACACATTTTCCTTTCTTGTGAAAGTCCTGGGTGTCAGGTGTGAAGTTTCATACATAGGTAAATCGACATCCTCTGTAATAAATGTAATAAAGATTCCATGTGTAATAACAGTCAGTAAAATAAATGGTAAATAGATGAATAAAACAAAAAATTAAATGAATAACTACACTAAGCACAATAGAGAGTCAGCATATGGGGCTCGATCTCAGGGCCTGGGAACTGCCTAGGAGCTGAATTGGCTAGAGGCTGCTGCACTGAAAATCACCCATTCATGAAATTCTAGGCCCTGAGTTTAGATCCCAGCACTGCCAAAAATGTAATCTTGGAGTGAGAAGCCGAGCATGACACGTTTTCTTTCTCTTTGAAAGTGCTCGGTGTCAGGTAGGATGTATAACACGGGTGCAAATCTATATGCTATGTAATAGGATGTCATAGGTGGAATAATTGTCACTACAATAAATGATGAAGGGTTGAATTATTGTATCATTGTAAATAAAATTAGATGCAGTAATTATAGGATATGTATTAAGTTTTATTAATATTTTATTAAGCATTAACAGAATAAAAATTGCATGGAGTCATAATTAAATACCTATTATTTGGTTGTGACACATGATGCATAATTTAATTATATATAGACATCTATCTCAGTCTATAAAATATGTAAATATATGTATGTATATATGTACACATATGATAATAACAGGATATTGAGTAATTTTAATTAATGTTTTATTAATTGTTCAACTGGGACACATCATTAAGTGGAGACATAATTTAATATCTAGTTATTGGCAGTAATATCTATGTTAATAATTTAGGGATATCTCTGTTTTTGTGTACATAATAGTTATATACAGCAATCTCTTTCTGTTTATACCTTGTTCACTCCTGGCGCTCGGTGGTCGAGTGCTTCCCTAGTAAGCAGGAAGCCCTGAGTCAATTCCTCAGTGCCACATAAACAGAAAATCCAGAAATTCTGCTGGCAATCAATTGAGTGCTAGCCTGGAGCACAAATGCTTAGGGATAGTGTCTAAGCCCTTACTCAAGGCTCAGGACTGCTGCCAAAAAAAGGTAGAATGTTCTAACTGCAAGTATAGAAGGCCAGGACCTCAAATACATCACCACAGAGCAAGCTAGGAGTCTGGCGCTGACAGCTGCCACCTAGACTGACTTAGCCAGATGTAAACCGCTGCAACCCAGCTCCAAGAAATCAGTCGCTGCTGGTTTACTGCCGTCATCCTGGCTGCTAGGAGGCTTTAAAACCCAGCCCTGACAGGAAGTCTGTGAGACTCCTGGAAATGAGGCTCAAACTGGTAGATCTCTAGCTTTGAACAAATGGTATTAGAACAGTATCCCCATGCATTGAGTTCAAGCCCCATTGGTAATCCCCCCAAAAACCTACCCCCACTAAACCATTAGATTTGAACTTGTATGGTTTATGAAATGTTCCTCACAGAATGGTGATACTGATGAAAGCACCCTAATTCTAATGACAGCTTTTTAATAGAGCTATGTGCCGAGTCCTTCATAGGGTGCAGTGTGCCGAGTCCTTCATAGGGTGCAGTGTGCTGAGTCCTGCATTGGGTGCTGTGTGCTGAGTCTATCACATGACGCTGTGTGCTGAGTCATTTAAAGAGTGCCATGTGCTGTGTCCTTCACAGGGTGCATTCTTTCATCTGGTCCTTTTAAGAGCTCTACAATTGAGATGATTATGCAGACAAGAATATTGAGGCTCAGATATGTTCCCATAGCAGGGACAAAATTTTGTATTACTAAAGAGTGGGTGGGTTCTCTCCTGCAGACAATTGTTTAGTTTTGTTTTTTCTCAGACATGAACCTTGAAATTATAGCCTCAGCACTGACTCTTACCTCTTGGGCTCATGGATAGCACTCCACCATGTGGAGCCAAGGACCCCCTTGCAGCAGAGTGCCATGGCCTAGGGGTGGATAGCTGAGGACTGTCATCCTGCCTTCTCAGGAAGCTGAGATCTGAGGGTCAGGTTTCCAAACTATTCCAAACACAAAAGATCCCATGAGATTATATCTCCAATTCACCACTACGAAAACTGAAGTGGAAGCTGGGTGCTTTTGGCTCATGCCTGTTATCCAAGCTACTCAGGAGGATGAGATCTGAAGATCATGGTTCAAAGCTAACCTGGGCAAGAAAGTCCTTGAGACATTTAGCTCCAATGAACCACCAGAAAACCTGAAGTGGCCTCTGGCTTAAATGGTAAGGCACAAGACTTTAGCTGAAGAACTCAGGGACAGCACCCAGGCCCAGACTTCAATTCCCACAACCAACAACAACAACAAAAAAAAGACAATCACAAACTAACAAACCTGAAGTACAGGGCTGGGAATGTGCATTAGGGGTAGAGTGCTTCACATATATGAAACCCTGGGCTATCAGTACCACATTACCAGGAAAAAGCCTGAACTGGCTCTGTGGCTCAAGTGGGAAAGGGCTATCCTTATACAAGAGAAACTAGGTACAGGGCTCAAGTCCTGAATTCAAGCTCCAGGACTAGTGTATTCACACACACACACACACAAACACACACACACACACAAAAGCAGAAGTGAAGCTGTGACATAAAATGGTAAAGCACTAGTCTTCTGCTCTGATCTCATTGTCAGCCCCCAGGCCCTGTGTTCACAATCAAACCAAGGCATCCACGGCCCAACTAGGAGATGTAAAGGTTTCAAAACCAGATGACCTTCACCAGCCCCATATGACAGGAAGTATTGTGATATCTGAGATGTGCTTGGATTTCCCAAGCTTCCGGAAACTTAGGAGAGGCATCATAGGCTCATCATCATCTGCAATGAAACATTTCCTTAGGTTCAGTGCCCTAGTTGTGTTCCTGAAGGACTCCTGAATTACATTTAGCACTGTATATGAACACCAGAACATAGCCTCACAAAGGCAGAACAATTGGCCTGCCACGGGAGGTGGCACAGATGAAGGCTTCCTGTCAAATCAGAACACTGGGGAGAGAGAGAGCTTGGGGTACAAAGAGGCCTTTTTCTCCTTACCTTCAGAGCCCGCCCACACTCATCCTCACTAATTGGCCCAGATGGAATTGTTTCTTACATAGCTATACAGGAGTGAGACCTTTAGCCTGCCTGTTCAGACTACGTGAGAGACTTCTTCCAGCAGGCTTGGGGTGCAGACAAATACTCAAGCTACACTGGACCCAGTGATGGGAGCCCCAGAACATACATTGTCATGAGAGCCATCTCTGTGCTATGAAATCATTGTATTGAAAACAAATTTCCCAGCTTGGTGCCATTCACAAAGGCGACTCTGGAGATTCCCCTATAGGAATGCATCCATACATACACAAAGACATGGAGGTACAGGCTGTTTTGGTGGGGCAGGTCCTGGGGTTGAACTATGAGCCTAGGGTTGTCCCTGAGCTCCTTTTGCTCCAGGGTAGCTCATTACCCTTGAATCACAGTCCCACATCTGGGTTTTTTCTCTGATTTCTTAGAAATAAGCATGTTAAGGACTTTCCTGCCTGGGCTGGATTCAAACTGATAATCTCTACATCTCATCTATCTGAGGAGCTGGGATTATAGTCAGCAGACACTGGCACCTGTCTTTCGTTTTTTCTTCATTTTTTAATCTGGACAACTGACTTCTTCACAGGGTCATTCCAATGGTTTGAATTTATAAGTAAACTACCCAATGTTCTTTATAGCTGCTTTCTCTGAGAAGGATTCACTATCCTTATCTTCCCCTCTGGTAACAGGTTAGAAGCCAAAAGTGAGAAATGAATGTCATAGGATTTGGGAGCTAAGGTCCACAGTTCATGCCAGCTCTGTCACTTAGCTTTGAGCTGCAGTGAATTTACTGTCTCCGGATAATAGGACCAAAAGCTGAAGTGATTCTCACACTGTCTTCATTTGTCCTTTTGCCTATAAAATGATGTAATAGTTATGAGTGTTATGTGTCTCCAAGCTTAAATATCTAGAACACACTAGAAACATCTTCATGTTTCTGTTTTTCTCTAGTACCTCCCGAGATTTAGACTAAGGTTTTGTGTGGAGCGGCTCCTTGGTGAATCCCTGAGGAAAGCTGCTTGAAGCCTCCTCAGAAGATCGCCATCCAAAGCCAGCCCATGCAGAAAAGTCTGTGAGATTCTTAACTCCAATAAACCACCAGAAAACCAGAAGTGGATCAGTGGCCCAGACAGTAGAGCTCCAGTTTTGAGAGAGCCGAGCAGGAAGTACAGGTCCGACCAGGCAAGCCTGGGTGGTCCTTATATCCAATTAATGACCAGATGGCTGGAAGTGGAGCTGTGGTGGTGGTATAGACTCAGCCTTGAGCAAAACATCTGAGGAATACATGAGGCCTTGACTTTAGGCCCTGGGATGGCCAAAAAAAATTCAAAAAGAGAAGGTCATGTTATGTATCAATGCTCTACCTATTTATGTGTGTATATTACCTCCCTGAGGGCAAACAGATCATATGCAATGCTTCTGCTTTTATTTACTGATTAATTTTTCAGATATGCTTCTTGCACATACCACATCATTCTCTTCATTTCACACCCATCGATTTTCTTTTCTAGGGTTCCAGGCTTGTGTCCTTATATAATGCACTTAAACTCTCAGCAGCCTTTATTTATATTTCATTATGAGGCCAAGGCCGGTACAGTCACAAATCAGGTAGGGGAAGAGAAGGTTAGGTTTTGTAGAAATAACCGGTATTCAGAAAATTAAACTTGGAGATGTAAGATGGTGGCATACTTATGTAAAAACTTTAACTAAGAAAAAGATGAGGGGGCTTGGAATGTGGATTAGTGAGAGAGTGCTTGCCTCGCATGCAAGAAGCCCTGGGTTTGATTCCTAAGTAGCACACACACAAAAAACATGAGAATTCATGCTGTGACTCAAGTAGCAGAGTGCTAGAGACAGTGCCCAGGCCTAGAGTTCAACCCAAGAACTGGCAAAAAGATAGCTAGTTATGTAGGTAGGTATGTAGGTAGAGAGATGGATGGATGGATAGATAGATAGATAGATAGATAGATAGATAGATAGATACATACATACATACATACATACATACATACATAGATACATAGATACATAGATAGATTAGATAGATAGATAGATAGATAGATAGATAGATAGATAGATAGATAGATAGATAGATAGATAGATAGATAGATAGATAGATAGATAGATAGATAGATAGATAGATAGATAGATAGATAGATAGATAGATAGATAGATAGATAGATAGATAGATAGATGAATATGGTCTTGGACTTCAGGAGGAAAGAAGGGAACAAGTCCCAGTCATGAGGTCTTCTGCAGTGTTAAAGGACTCCAGCATCACCTTCACACAAACACAGAGCAGGAAGACTGTCTCTGTCCCACTTCTCAGGCAGCAGAAGACACCAAACCAAGAGGGCAGAGCCAGGTTCTAACTCAGGTGCTTGGAGTCAGTAGAGAAAGGGCCCTGCTTCTCCTTGGACTGGGTATATGCATTAAGTATGTGGAGAAGGAAGGAAGGAGAATGGACTGCCAGAGTAGAAGAAGGGCCTTCAAATCTGACAGATACAGAATCAAAAACCCACTTACTAAGATCAGAGAGCAGGGTTTTTGGATTCTGTTCCTCCCCTCTCCCCCAATGAATGGCTCTCTATTGTTAACCTAAAGATAGCCTGAGGCTCTCTTCACCTAAGGGAGGAAGGTTAATTAGTCATTGTTTGAAGAGGCTGAGAAAAGCCTGACCCTGGTGTAACTCTAACAAATGTTTTAGGTTTCCCCTCATTGCTGGCATGCCTAGAATGAATGAAGTGCTTTTGCAGCTCACTTCCCTGTTGAGTGTGTACAATCTTCCCCCTAATCCTGAAGCCTGGGTCTCTTCACCCAGCCTGGCTTTTGAAACTGTTTCCCGTCCTTCAAATACAGTGTTACACTGGAGTTCTTCCTGCTAACAGGGCTAAGGCTTGGATCCTGAGAATTTCATTTGAACCCAGGATTGGTAAATAATGTTTCTTTCATGCTTCTATAGCTCAAGAAGTCTAAGAACATTTAGAGTACAAGTAACTTATCACCAAGGAAAACTCAGGAAGCTCTTGAACATCTGACCTTTTAGCAGTGGAAGTCATAATGTCATATACTTTCCCTCCCTGGTTGGCTTCACCCTGTTATCCTCAGACCTCAGCCTCCTGAGCTAGGGTGACAATCGTGAGCTATTGGTTCTCTGCTAGGTTCAGAAATGTAAATACATTGACAATACAAGTCAAATGTTTACCACAAAAGGCTTCTGGAGCATATTAAGCCTTTCAACATTGGACCTTTCAGAACCCAGTAGGACACAAGGCTATAATGCTAGAGCCTGAAAGTCTGGTCATATTGATGACCTACACTTCAACCTTGAGCTCTGACTCAAATTCTGGTGTACATCGGGATTCATTTTCCAGAGAATGTTCTCCTAATTATCAGATAGGAAAAGTACTTTGATTAACCTTCACTTTTTCCAGTTGTGTGTCTTGAACTCAAGCCTGCGCATTGTCCCTGAGCCCTTTAGCTCAATGGGAACACTCTAGACTTGAGCCACAGCACCACATGGGGTCTTTTGTGGTTCATTGAAGGTAAGAGGCTAAGAGGCTTTTCTTGCCTGGGTTGTCTTTGAACTGTGGTCTTCAGATCTCAGCCTGCTAAGAAGCTAGTGTTCCAGTTGTGAGCCACTGGCATCTGGCTGATAGTTTTTGACAGTTCTGGGACTTTATCTTAGGGCTCTGATACTATCTCTGAGCATCTTTTTCTCAAGGCTAGCACTCTACCACTTGAGCCAATCCACAGCTTCTGGCTTTTTCTTTGTATGTGGCACTGAGGATTCAAACCATGGCATTCATGCATGCTGAGCAAGTTCTCTTCCACTAAGCCACATTACTAGCCCCACCCTTACAATTTTATCCCTCAACTTGCTTCTGAGTATAAATCATTTAAAGAAATCTCTATAGGAAGGTGTCCAAAAACACAGAAGACAAAGCTCATACTTGAGAGAGACTCTAAACATGTGAAGACCTTGACAATGCTTCCATTTAATTATGTATCATGTTTCAACACAAAAAAGTATTAATGAAAAATGAGTCAATGTCCTATATTATTAAATTTTTGCTGTATAATATTTTTTATTGTGAAAATACTGTGCAGAGGGGTGTACAATTGCATGGACAAAATAATGAGTACATTTCTTATCAAGCATTGTAGCCTCCTCCTTTGTTTCCCCTTCCCATCCTTTCCCATCTTCCCCCCGGCTCCCCCACCAAATCTTACCCCCCCCCCAAAATTGTAAAGTTTGTTTTCAACATAACGACTTGTACATCTCATTGTTGCAGTGGGTCCACCTGTATCCTTATTTAAACTATTTGTTTTTTCCCTTCCCCTCCACAAATTACACTGACATCAAATACAGTGAAAGCAGGGTTTATACCATGGGGAGGGACATACAAAGCAACAAGGAAATAATCTTATAAATGTGTTAGAAACAATAGCATGAAAGAAGAAAAAAACTTTTGAATACATATCTTAGGGTTAATTTGCCTAACATCAATTTATCTGACCTTTTCTGCTTGACTCAGATATATACTAATTATTGCAAATAAGGGAAACCATGGGACCTATGCTTCTTTGGGCCTGGCTTACTTCACTTAATATAATTTTTCCAAGTCTTTCTATTTCCTAACAAATGGGGCAATGTCATTCTTTCTGATGGAGGCATAGAATTACATTGTGCATATGTACCACATTTTATTGATCTATTCATCTACTGAGGGGCATCTGGGCTGATCTATATCATACCTATGGTAAATAATGCAGCAATAAACATAGTCATGCTGGTAGGTTTAGTGTGGTCTAGTTTTGAATATTTGGGTAAATGCCCCAAAGTGGGATTTCTGGGTCATAGGTGAGTTCTATGTGTCTTTTGAGGAAACTCAATACTGCTTTCCAAAGTTGTTGAACAAGTTCACAATCCTACCAACAACGCAGAAAGATTCCCTTCTGTCCACATCCCCTCCAGCATCTGTTGTTATTAGAGTTCTTGATTACTGCCATTTTAACTGGGGTAAGGTGGAATCTCAATGTTATTTTGATTTGCATTTCTTTTATGTCTAGGAATGTTGAGCATTTCTTCATGTGTCTATTGGCCATCCTTCTTTCCTCTTCAGAGAAGTTCCTCTTTAAGTCTTTAGCCCACTTATTTATTGGGCAGCTGTTTTTTTCAAGATTTGTTGTTGGGGGATTTAATTTTTTGAGTTCCAGGTACATTTTAGATATGAGACCCTTGTCTGTTGTATGGAAAGTGAAGATCTTCTCCCAATCCGTGGGATTCCTATTAATCTTCCTGGCTATGGCCTTTGCCATGCAGAAGCTCTGCAATTTCATGCAACCCCATTTGTCCAAACTTTCTTTGATTTGTTGTGTTTATGGGTCTTCATTAAGAAAATTTTGCCCTGTTCCAAGAAGACCTAGGGTTTCTCCTGTTCCATCCTGTAATGTTTCCAGAGTGTCTGCTTTGACTCCGAGGTCTTTGATTCATTCAGAGTTGATTCTGGTTCAGGGTGATATATAAGGATCTTGCTATAGTTTTCTACAAGTAGTTAACCAATTTTGCCAGCACCATTTACTGAAGAGGCTGTCTTTCTTCCATTCTATTTTTTGAGCTCCCTAATCAAAGATTAGATGGCTACAAGTCTGTGCATTCATTTCTGGGTTTTCAATTCTATTCCACTGGTCTTGAGGTCGGTTCTTGTGCCAGTACCAAGCTGTTTTGATTACCATGGCTTTGTAGTAGAGTTTGAAATTTGGTATTGATATGCTTCCAGCACAGTTCTTTCTGTTGAGAATTGTTTTTGCCATTCGGGTCTTCAATTATTCCATATGAATTTTTGGATTATGTCTTATATTTCCTTGAAGAATTAGGTTGGAATATTGATAGGTATTGCATTGAATTGGTAGATAGCCTTGGGAAGTATTGCCATTTTCACGATGTTGATCTTCCCAATCCAGGAGCATGGGAGTGTTTGCCATTTTCCAAATTCTCTTTTGATTTCCTTTTTCAGGTTTTTAAAATTTTCATCCTAGAGGTCCTTCACTTCTTTGGTTAAGTTAATTCCTAAGTATTTTATTTTTTGAGTGGCTATTATGAATGGAGTTGCTTTCCTAATTTCAGCCCCACTTTTCTCATGTTGACATACAGAAAAGCCATTGATTTTTGAGGGTTAGTTTTGAATAAGCTTGAGTAATTTAGGAGTGGAGTCTGTTGGATTCTTTAAATACAGGATCATGTCATCTAAACCTAGGTAGAGTTTTACGTCTTCTTTCCCTATTTGGATCCTTTTTATGTTTGCATCTTGTCTTATTGCTGTAGCTAGGCATTCTAATAGTAGATTGAAGAGAAGTGGAGAGAGTGAACAACCTTGTCTCATTCCTGAGTTAAGAGAAAATGGCTTTAATTTTTCAACATTAAGTATAATACTGGCTGTAGGTTTGTCATAAACAGCCTTTATTGTATTGAGGAATGTTCCATGAATTCCTAATTTTTCCAGAACTTTCATCATAAAGGGGTGATGAATCTTGTCGAATGCTTTTTCTGCATCTATTGAAATAACCATGTGGTTCTTATCCCTGCTCCTGTTGATGTGATGAATCATCCTAATTGATTTCCATATATTGAACCAGCTTTGCATCCCTGAAATGAATCCTGTTTGATCGTGGTATATGATTTTTTGGATATATTGTTGAAGAAGATTGGTGAAAATTTTGTTAAGAAGTTTTTCATAAATGTTCATCCAAGAAATGGGTCTATACTTCTCTTTCTTTGATGAGTCCTTGCCTGGTTTTGGATGAGGTTTATGATAGCTTCATAGAATCAGTTCGGTAGTGAACTTTCTCTTTCAATTTCATTGAAGAGTTGGAGAAGTATTGGTGTGAGCTCTGCTTTGAAGGCCTTGTAGAATTCTGCTGTTAATCCATCTGGTCCTGGGCTTTTCTTAGGAGGGAGGTCTCTTATTTCTGTTTCTATTTCAATGCATGATATGGGCCTGTTAAAATGGCTTAACTCATCTTGGTTTAGTTTCAGCATGTCAGTATTTGCTAGGAAAAGATCCATTTCTGCCAAGTTCTCAAACTTATTAGAGAAAGTTTTGAGAAGTATTTGAGAAGTTTTGAGAAGTATTATAATGTTTTGAATTTTGGTTGTTCTGTGGTGATGTTTCCATTCTCATCTCTGAGTTTATTTAGTTGGGTGTGTTCTCTTCCTTTTCTGATAAGATTTGCTAAGGGTCTGTCAAATTTGTTAATTTTTTCCAAGAACCAACTCGGTTTTGTTGATTCTTTCTATGGTTTATTTGGATTCTAATTCATTTAGTTCTGATTTAATTTTAATTATTTCTTTCCGTCTACTGGATTGCAGTTTTTCTTGCTGCTCTTTTTCAAGGAGGCTCAGATATCTCATTAAATTGTTGGTTTCAGGTCCTCCAATTTGTTGATGTAAGAACTCAGAGCTATAAATTTGCCTCTGGGTACTGCCTTTTCTCTGTCCCAGAGGAGCTGATAATTTGTGTGTTCATTTTTGTTTAATATCATGAAATTTTGCATTTCCTTTCTAATCTCTTTCATGACCCACTCGTGATTTAGCAGTGTGTTGTTCAACCTCCATGTGTTGCAGGACTTTCTTTGGTGGCTTTTAGTGTTGAGTTCTAATTTTATTCCCTTGTGGTCAGAGAGAATGCAAGGAATAACTTCAATGTTTCTGAATTTGGACAAGTTTGCTTTGTGGTCTAAAATGTGGTCTATTTTGGAAAATGTTCCATGTGCTGCTGAGAAAAACGTGTATTCTGATGCTGCTGGGTGAAATATTCGGTAGATGTCTATTAAATCTATTTGATCTATGCAGGTGTTTAGATCTGTGGTTTCTCTGTTGAGTTTTTGCCAAGTTGATCTATCTAGTGGGGATAGTGGTGTGTTGAAGTCCCCAATAATTAATGCCTTTGGATCTATGTGGGATTTGAGGGAATATAGTGTTTCTTGAATAAATTTTTATGCTCCGTTATTTGACGAATATATATTTAGAATTGTAATATCCTCCTGAAGGAGAGATCCCTTAATATGTATGTAGCGACCTTCTTTATCTATCCTCACTAATTCTACTTTGAAGTCTATTTTATCTGATATTAGGATTGCGTGTCCCACCTGTTTATGGGGGCTGTTTGCTTGGTAGATTTTGTTCCAGCCTTTCACATTGAAAATGTGTTTGTTTTTATGGGCATGATGTGACTCCTGAAGGCAACAGATAGAAGGATCTTGGTTTTTAATCCAACTAGACATTCTATGTCGATTAATTGGAGAGTTAAGTCTATTAATGCTGATAGATAGAACTGAGAAGTATTTTGGAGTTCCTGCTATTTTATCCACCTTCTTGGGGGTGTGGCAACTGGGTTCTTTCTATGGTTCTTGGATTCTCAGTTTGGCTGCGGTTTCTTCGCCTTTTTGTGGTCTTGTTGGTTTTCTATGTGTAGGATATCTTTGAGAATCATTTGTAGGGCTGGTTTGGTGGATATAAATTGTTTCAATTTTTCTTTGATATGGACAGTTTTTATTTGACCTTCGGTTATGAAGGAGAGTTTATCTGGGTACAATATACATGGTTGATAGTTGTTTGTCTTTATGGCATGGCATACATGATTCCAGGCTCTTCCTGCTTTAATCATCTCTGCTGAGAAATCTGAGCTAATTCTAATTGGTTTCCCTTTAGAAGTGATTGATCTTTTCTCCTTGACAGCTTTAAGGATGTTTTCCTTGGTCTGAATTGATCCTGTGAGGATTATAATGTGATGCTGGGTTGTCCTGTTCTGGTCTGGTCTGTTTGGAGTTCTAAAAGCTTCTTGTTTTTGACTAGACCTATCTTTTTGCATGCTTGGGAAGTTCTCTGCTAGGATCCTGTTAAATTTCCCAGACCGTTAACTTCTGTCTCTAGGTGCTCCTCTACACCCATTATTCTCAGATCAGGCCTTCTGATGGTGTCTTCCAAGTGTTGAATAGATCTATCCTACTTCTTGGATTTGTCTTAGATGGTTGTATGTTCTTTCTCTATAATATCTAGGCTGTCTTCAATCTCTGAAATTCCATCTTCTGCATGGTCTAAGCTACTATCAAGACTTTCTACTTTGTTTTTTATTTCTTTGCCTTCTAGTTGGTTGGTTTTGATTGCTTCAAATTCTTTGTTGGAGCTTTGTTTTAGATCTTGTAAGAAGTGCTTTACTTCCTTAATTTGGTTTTCAGTGTTTATTTTCAACTCACTTATTTTATTGGTTATGGTTTCCTTGGACTGCCATTCCTTCTGTTGGGTTCCATTCAGCATTCCCTTTGTGGTCTCCCTGACTTCTTTCAACTTTATGTTTATGGATTCCATGAATACCTTTAGCGATCTTTGTGTGTTTTCATCCTGCTCTCTCAATTCCTGTATTACTCTTTGATGAGCATCCTCACGTCCACGCAATTCCTGTAATTCTCTTTGAGTGTTCTTAACCCTGCCCATTTGGGATGAAATTAACACGTTTTGTGCTAGAACACTCTCTTAAGGCAAGCATCAACCAAAGTCTGTAGTTGTACAGTCAAAAGTCTGCAAATACAATCTAGTTCAACAGATATATCTATTCAACATCCAACAACTATGTATTAATTGGTTACAAACTTTAAAGAAGAATTTGGTAAACCAGAAATTATTAGGTTTAGGGAGAGATGTGGGAAAAAATAGGAATAGAGGGATGTGGACAGGCTGAAAAGTTCCACTTAACTAAGTCCTAATCTCAAAGTGGGAAATAGATTGGATAGAATGATAGTAGAGAGAGAAAAAGAAGAAGAAAGAGAAAGAGAAAAAAGAGACAAGAAAAAATAGAAAAAATTAAAAGTTAAAAAGAAACACTTATAAACTTAAAAATTATGCAAATTTAAAAACATAATATTCAGAGAAGAACATGCATAGGATAAGAGAAGGGTAGGGATAGAAAGGAGATGTGAAAAACTTAAAAATAAAAATGCTTAAAATATATAAGTAAAAAGATGTATTACTGCTATTAAGGAATTTAAGTCTAAGAGGTTTTGAATTGAGTAATAAATTTCTGGATTAAATGTGTACACAATGGGGGATAAGGTCTAATAATCGACTATGGGTATATCTCAGGATGAGCAGAACATCAATTAAGTCACGCAAAGAAGAATGAAAGAGACGAAAAGGTGAAAAGAATGAGAAGGAAAGAACAAAAAATGATCAACAGGTCAATAAAGCTAAACAAAAAAAAAAAAATTTAAGAAAAATAAAAAAAAGAAAAAAAGCACACACACATATACCCCTAAAATAAAAATTATAAGAGGAAGAAAAATGTTAATAGAAAACAAAATTTTTTAATGTTAATAACTAAAAATTAAAAACAGTTTTAGAAAAAAGTTCTTTATAAACGGTACAAAAAAAGAGTTCTTTGAGTTTTTTGGGTGGAATGGAAAGATCCTGTATCTCTCTTGTGTCTGTAACCAGTTTGTAGTTGGAGTCTCTTGTCTGCTTGTGGTGTTTGATTTTCCTGTGGCTTGGTTGGTTTCTTAAGTCAGTTTGTTTGAGCAAGCAGAAAAATGCTCTGCTTTACCCAGGATTTTGTGATCCTCCTCCTAGTCTAGTTCAATGGGAGGGAGATCTACTTTTAGTATCACAGAAGAGGGAGATGGCTGTTTTCTCGTTTGGAGATGTTGTGATTAGGCTAGGTTCTGGGTAGAGTTGAGGCCTTTCATCAAACATTAGCTTTTCCCTGAGGGACTAGCTTCTGAGACACTCACAGATCTCTGCCTGGAGCCATTCTCAGGGTTTATGTTTAATGAATTTCAATTGATTGTCAAGGCTGCTGTAGAGAGGGGAAGCCTCTGTCTCAGTTTATCCAGGGAAGGAAGACACTCCTGGGCTGGCAGCCCAGGCTGGGTGACTTTTCCCTGGGTTGAGCTGAGCCTGGCAGGTCAAGTTAGGTTCCTGTGACCTGCTTAATGACTCTTTTGTTTGCTTCCAAGGCCTGAGTTGGAGCTAGCTGCTCAGCCAGGCCTTTGCCATCATCAAAGATGGAGATCTCCCATAGTGGTGGGGGAGGGGTGGCCTTCCCTCCTCTGCTCCCTGAGAGAATGTCAGGCTTCTACTCAAGCCAGAGTCTTGGTTCCTGGGTCGTCTCTGGTCTGTGAAATGCAGGATGATAATGTGTGCTCCTTGTCAGTTCTTGCTGGAGTTGAGTAGAATCCACTCACTGGCCGAGTCTGGCACCTTTGTCTTGGACTCTCTGTGTTGCAGGTATGGGGTCTATGGCCACCGCCAACGCTGCTGCCACTGCCACTGCCGCTGCCACCGCAGCCACGGCTGTTGGCAAGTGCTCAGATCTGTCTCCTTGCCTGGATTTTCCCTCTCTAGCCTAACACTCTTTACTGTGATAGCACACTTTGTGTGATTCTCTGGCTTAGGACTGTTCATTGGAGCACTAAAACTGCTTTCTATGGAAGAGCTTGTTTAGCCCCCAGCTTCTCCTCCACCATCTTCCCAGAACTAAGCCCTATATTATTGTGTATAATTTTATAATAGTTGTACAACATATATTAAATATTATGTGTATAATAATACTAAATAGGGGCTGGGAAGGTGGCTCACTGGTAGAGCTCTTGCCTTGCATTCATGAGGTCCTGGGTTCAATTCCTCAGCACCACATAAGCAGAAAAAAAAGCCAGAAGAGGCGCTGTGGGCTCAAGTGGTAAAGCGCTAGCCTTGAGCTGAAGATCTGAGGGACAACGCCCAGGACCAGAGTTCAGGCCCATGACTGGACTTCCCCACCAAAAATTCTAAATTCAATAGACAAGAAGTAAATGAATCAAGTAAAAACTAAAGTATATGAATCAAGTGAAAACTAAAATAAGTACAAAATCAATAATAAAAATCATAATATGTTATAAACATACATAAGAAAATATATATAATATATTACACATACATAGAAAAGTTTTTCCATTGCAGGGCCTTCATTCAGACCCTGGTAACTCTAACCTGAATGTCTTTTCCTCAGGGACAGTGAGCTTTGCTTTCACCCACGGTGCAAAAGAGTTATCTGGATGATGAGATCAAATCCAAGCACTGAAAGAAATACTGGCACCTTTTCCAATACAGTGACTTAATTCTTTTTAATGGAAGCAGCTATGATTACTCAATTCCATACTGAACATTAAAATAAAATCAGTGTGGAATTTTGTACATCTATTCAGACCTCTTTCCCTTACCCCCAAACTGCTTCTCTGAGCACTACTTTTTTCATTTTTTATTGTAAAAATGTTGTAGAGAGAGGTAACAGTTAAATGAGCAAGGTAATGATTATATTTCCTATTGAGGATTGTAGCCTCCTCCTTTGTGTTCCACCTACCATCCCCTCACCCCCATCTCCACATCTACTCCCCCTGCCGAGCTCAGTGACTTAATTTTTATGTTTGGCTTTGCACTGGGCTTGAATTCAAGAAGTGGCAACTTTTCACTTTCGTGCACACTGCTACAGAGTTACTGAGACCTGAGTTCAAATCCTAGGCTAGGAAACAAAACTGGCAGAAATTCCAAATCAGGGAGCTTTCTTTCTTTTTTAATTTAGTTAAATAATTAATTTTTAATTTATTCTTTATTTTGCCAACAGGGGGCTTGAACTCTGGTCGTGGCAACTCTGCCTCAGCTTCGATCGCCCTAGGCTGGAGTGTAGCCTCTGGACCCATAGCCGATCCTGGGATCCTAGGCCCACATTGCTTGCAGGAAGAAAAAACAGTAGCATAGAAAAAAGTGGTGAGCTGCAGAGGGCTGGGAGTTTTACATTATTTTTCTTTGCACAGTGACTCCTGTGTCTGAATGAAAAGGTTGCAAAGTGGACCTGAACTGCCATTGCTAAAGGCTAGTGGGGTATCAGGGAAGACATAGGCAAACCTGTCAACATAGGTCCCGGGTTCAAATCACGGTCCTGACACCTACCAATGGCAGGAGATCACAAGAGACTCATTCCTATGCATAGGAATACCAATTGAAAGAGTAGTTCATGTTTCGGTCTAGTCTAAAATTGGATGCAATATTCCTAGGAAACTAATTGATCCTAATTAATAGTTTATTAAGCATGAAAAGAATAATATTCCTTCAATGGTGGTATAATACATGCCTAAGAGTTGGTAGGAACGTAGTAGGTGTCATTCAATCATAGACGGCTCTGGTGCTCTTTACCTATGTATATTTACTTATATAGCACCATCTGCCTATCCATGTATCACTGTTTTGTGCAAACCTGGGGATGGATCTCATCACCTGGGAACCACCTGCCAGCTTAATTGGCTAGAGGCTGCCATGCTCACACTCATCCATTCACGAATTGTGCCTGCTAGGCCCTGAGTTCAGATCCTAGCACTGCCAAATATTTAATCTTGGAGTAAGAAGTCGAGTGTGACAAATGATTTCCTTTTCTGGGAGAGTCCTGGGTGTCAGATATGATGGAGAACATATCTACAAATCTAGATGCTATGTGATAGGATGTAAACAATGTAATAAATGGTAGAGGTGTCATCTGAGTCAATAAAATAATTGGTAAATAAATGAATAAAACAAGACATACAATGAATAACCACACCAAACACAATATGGACTGAATATCTGTATGAAAATATAAATTCTATCTTTAAAATGGTTATAAGGAGTATGCTTTCCAGGCCTGAGGCTTGAATTCAGGCCTAGGGAACAGGCCTGACTTTCTTGTCTTCAAGCATGGTCAGATTCCCATCCCTCACAGTGCTGCATATTTACCCAGGCCTTGAGTACAAATCCTTGGCCTGGCAGAAAAAATGGCACGAATTGTGAACCAGGAAGCTAAATATTTTTTTAATTGTGGGCTTTTGAAGAAGCCATAGTCCCACATGGCAACATAGGCCTACAGTTCGAATGCCAGTCATACCACTTCTGGATGGTGGGAGATCCTAAGAGACTCATTCCCATTCACAGGAATAACGATGGAATGTTATCAATGTCAAGGTTGAAAGGTTGGTCATGAATGATACTTGAATAAAATTAGACTACATGATTTCAGTCAGCTGATTGATTTTATTTAATTATCTTATGAAGCATTAAAAGAATACTATTTCTCACAGGGATGCAATAATTTCTGGACACTGATTTGCTTAATAGTTTATTAAAATAATAACATTAATTACATGGAGGCATAATAAATATCCAAAAATTGGTAGGAATGTAGTCTTTATAACTGAGTAATGGATAGATATCTCTGACACTCTATAAAGATATATATTTATTATCATACTACCATCTGGGTGTCACTCTGTTCTTATTTTTTCAAAACCTGGGGCTTAAGTTAAGGTCCTAGGAACTGCCTGTCAATTCAATTTGCCCCAGGATGGTGTGTTGACACTCACCCATTCATGAATTGTGCCTTGTAGGCCTTGAATTCTCCCCCACAAAATGAATCCCACAAAACGAATCGTGGAGTAAGAAGCTGATGGTGATACATGTCTTCCTTTCCTGTGAAAGTCCTGGGTGTCAGGTATAAGTGTAATACGTGTGCAGACCTATATCCTATGTAATAAATGTAATCAATGTTCTATGTGCCATAATAATTAATAAAATAAACAGTCACTACATGAATGAAACAAAACATAAAATGAATAACTACACTGAAAGTAATCTGGAGTCAACATATGTATGTAAATATAAATCACATATTTAAAATGTACATGAATAGGATGTTTTCTAGTGCTGGGGATCCATTTCAGACCTGAGGTGTACACATGAATTTCTTGACTTCAAGGAGGCCAGCTTCCCCATTCCACACTGTGCAACAGAGTTACCCAGACTAAGAGTTCCAATCTCAGTCCTGGCAGAAAAAAAATGACACCTTTATACTATGTGAGGCCCAATTCTTAGGTATTTCATTATGCCTCTATTTAATGAATATGATTGTTTAAATGCTTCATAAAGTATTGAATAAAATAATCAGTGTTTTATAATAAAATTGTGTATAACTTTATCGTAGAATAATTCAAGAACTGCCCATTCAGTCATAACATACATCACATTCCATTGGTATTCGTATAGATAGGAATGAATTTCTAAGGCTCTCCTGCCATTTGGAGGTGGCAGGACCAGGATTCAAACCTTAAACCCTAGGATAGGGAACTCACTGGTCTGTCCAAGAACAGCAAGATCAATGATTAAGCAAGAACCAGTGGCTCTCAGCAGTCCTCCTTGATATTTACAAGTCTGTGATAGGAGGATCATGGTCAAATTCACCCTAGGCAAGAAGGTCCTTGAGACCCAGGTCCAACTTCAGTGTCAACAAAGCCAGAAGTAGAGCTGTGTGGTTCCAGTGGTAGAGGGCTAGCCTTGAGCAAAAGCAGCTCAAAAAATGTGCCCGGATCCTGAGTTCAAGGTCCAGGACTTGCAACAAACAGACATACACAACAATATGTGCAACCATCTGGCTAAAGCAGGTCACCATCTTGTACCCAACTGAATTGGACAGAGTTCCCTGGGAAAGGGGCTGGGGGAGATGCTGTCATCTTGACTCCACCCATGCTGCCTGCATCACAGAATTCTTGCCACAACCCCATTTTTCATGGTTCTTTCTGACCAATGCGATACAAGAATTGTAACCATCCCCACATCCCACGCTTCCCAGCACCAGGACTCCCTCAGTTGGTTGACACTAACAACAGCAGTTGAGGAAGGTAGAGTTGGCTGAGTGGTGAACAGGAGACTTGAGGGGACTTTGGAGTAGATTAGGAAATTGACGTCCTAATCAGTGAGTGGGAAAATAGAGGATTTCCCAGAGCCTGGGAACATGGCCAGCCCATCTTTCCCATCCCAGTGCTCAGATGTCTGAAACAACCGGACTCCATGAAAGACCTGCAGGCAAGAAACAACTGCCAGAACATCAGCAAAGGAATCCTTCCATCAGACCTGCAACATTCAAGAAAACAAAGAACACAGAAAAGGGAGGGATCCTCAAGAAAAACACCACTAGGGAGCATGATTCAATGGAGTGTCTGGCCAAAGCTGATGCTGATTGTGGGCCTCCCTTGCCTTTGGACACAGTCACAGTCACCAGGATCAGAGTGTCAATGTTCCCGATACTACCAAGGATCTGCAGAGGTGCTAGCAACATGTGATACCCACCTGGAATGCAGCAAAAGAAACCAGGCGCTCTGTGCAAAGATCCAACCACTGAAGCAGGAAAAGACAGACCTGAGGGACTGACTGGAGAAAGAGAGGGAGAAGATAGCTTAGGTGCACGAAACACCAAAAACAGAGCTAGAGATCCTCAAGCCACCCATACAGAGGTTGGTTTCAGCAGAAAGCGATTTACCATCTGCGCCAGCCCAAGTCAAGCAGGCAGCCAATGGCAGAGAAATAGAGCAAGGAGTTCTCACCAGCCACCTATAGGTCGAAAGCGGTGCATGGCAGAGCTGGAGATAGTGGTTTCTGTTGTCACTACTACACAGAAGCAGATAGAAATGTTCTTCAAACAGCTGAAAGATGTGACACTTCAGCTCAAGGAAATGACCAGAAGTTTTGATGACCTGGAGCAAGTGAACACAGAATTTCAGGAGAAGCTGGAAGTGCTCTGGACACAGAAGAGTAACAGGAAGAACAGAATCTGCAAGTTCCCACAAGTGCTGGCGAGGCTTGGGTACTGAAGAGACTATTGGACAACCTGAGCTGCATGGTGAACTCAGCAAATCTGGAGAGAGACACCTTCACGGAGGACCTGAGCATTCATAGGTCTGCATGGAAGGAGGAGGTTCCTTGGCTCACCGAACAGGTGTACCAACTGACAGAGGAAAAGGAGCGAAGGAAGAGTCAGGTGATGTACCTAGAGAATGAGCTGGGGGAACTAAGGAAGAAGCTGGCAGAACCATCTCAGGCTGAGCGGCAGTTGCAGGCCCAGGAATACCATGGACAAATGGAGTTGAAAAACCTGGAGAAACAACTTCACATCCAGGTCAAGGAAAACCAGAGGCTCTGTCTCCAGAATCCGGAGCAGCAGGAGCAATTACAGAGCCTGGAGAAGAAGTCCAAGGATTGGCAGGAGATCCCCGAGACACCACGATGCACATGTGTGTGTAACCCATAGCAAGAGGAGCAGCTGGCTCTGCTGTGGGATGCTCTCCACAGGGTAAGTGGTGAGAAGGAGGAGCTAATCAGCATCCTGGACTCAGAGCAGCAGGTGAAGAAACATCTGTGGGAACATCTAGTCCACTCAGAGGAGAAGATAGACGAATGTAAAGAGGTGGCTGAGAGAGAGAGAGAGCCAAGCAGCTTGGGAGCTGCAGGAGCAGCAGGAGCAGTCCCTGGCCCAGCTGCCAGAGCTCAGAGCCACCTGTGAGCAGCACATCACCTCCAATGAGCAGCTGTGCTCCAGATAGTAGGTCCTGCAGTAGCACCTGCTGGAGCAGCTGAAGCAAGTGCATTGCCCAACCAACTGGGGGGACCAGGTGGTGTCCCCAACGCGGCAGGACACTTTTAAGTGCCTGGAATTGACCAGACCACAGGAGGAGAGCCTGCAGACCCAGTTGAGCTTCCTGGCTTTCCTTGGGGAGGGAAGCTGTGAGCCCTGGAGAAGCAAAAGGTGAGGAGTGACTTCTCCCAATGTGACCATCGCAGAAGCCAGAGACATGCCCCAGACCTAGAATGACATGGCTCTGCAAGCACTCTCAGAGGCTGAGATCCACAGGGGGAAACTCCTGCTGCAGGAGCAGTGGCCCCACTGCAGGCGCCCTGCTAACACAGCAGCTCAGTGCAAGATAGAGCTGGAGCCACAGAGCTGCTACCACAGCAGGCATGAGGATGGGAAGTGGGACACGTGGGCATCCGAGAAGAAAATCTGCTTCCTCCATGACCTGCATGATAAGGTGGACTTCCATAGTCCAGCAGATTAACTCCACCTTTGATGCAGCTAGCTGTCGGCACACATTTGCACCATAGAGGAGTCCCTTGTGGCGTGTAAAGAGCGGATGTTCGTCCTGGATGAGCTGTGTTTGGAGAAAGCCAAGCATGTGTGCCAGCTCTCCCAGAAGATGGAGAAGAAGAGAGAGCTGTGAGAGCTGCTGTTGGTCCTCGCAGGGAAGGGGCTGACAGAATGCTCCAGATGCCGCACAGGCTGAGCCCCCCGCCACCACCGCTCCTTCAGACGCCTCAGGCTCCGGAGTGGGTGAAATGAGCCTGGAGCAGAAAGGTTTTGAAGAACTGAAACTTCAAGACAGCTTGGAAACTGCCAAAGGAGAGGTCGGAGTTCCCGACCACATAGAGGACTCCCCCACGGAGCACGTCCTGCAGCAGATGCCCCAGAACCAGAGAAGCCTACAGCTCGAGGGCTTGAGCAAGGAGCACTCTCTCCGTTTCTTCTGTAGACTCATGAGGATGATAACTCTCTATGTGACATAATGACTCTCAAATGCCTCAGCAGCCACCAGAAGTAGGTTACCAGTTGGCCATATCTAAGGCCTCCATCTGCCAGGTGATGGGAAGGGTAAACTGTGGGTCATGTAGGGCAGAGGCTGCCAGGAGGCTGCCCAAATTCAAGGGACATCTAATGGACCATTAGTGGCCAGGGAAGAGGCCCATATTATGCTTATCACAAAGAATAATTTGTTTTCAAAGGGAAAAAAAGCCTCCAACAAAGATTTGTTCTTCCAGTCCTTGGGCTTGAACTCAGTGCCTGGCCACTATCCTTGAGCTCTTTTTGATCAAGGCTGTTGCTCTACCAGTTGAGCGCCACCTCTCTTTCCAGCTTTTTCTGTGTGGAATCAAACCCAGGGATTCAGGCATGCTAGGCACACACTCTACAGCTAAGACACGTTCTCAACTAGGATGATCTCCTGTTCTCCCAAACCCATATGGCCATTCCTCAGATAAATAGGAAGTAGGGGCTAGGATGAATATGAAGCACAAGTCTGGTTCACACAGAAATATTCCTCCGCCCCCTCTTCCCACACTCTTAGTTGAAGTTTCTCTTCTACCATTGAGGGATGAGAGAGGGAGAGGGGAGTCCTGAGAGAGGAGTACCAACAACAGTGCCCCCCTGAGCCCCACATCCTTCCCCAAACAAGTGGTTCTCCAGATTCCGATCTTACCTGACTCTATGTGGATTCTACACTGACTCCCCACTCCTGCAAGGCTCAGGATGAAATAAAGGTCAGTCCTGGCCTCAACCCACAGTTAGGGTGGAAGTTCTTAGTCCCAGACCCACTTCCACCTCTGACTGCCTGTGTTAGCCTGGACCACAACCACTCACCACTATGCTGGTGGTGATGACCTCACAGATGTATTCCAGGAAGAAGGTCTATGACAAGGAGCAGAAACAGCAGGGTGAGCAGAGCAGAAGGAGGCGAGGTGATTGCTCTGGGATCTTCCTCCTTGAAGCCCTCTCATCCAGCCAGGACCATGCTGACCCAAAGCATGGCCAAGGTCAGGGGGTGAGACGAGATGGAGGAGCATGGGACTAAAGGAGGTACTGCTTTTTCTTGGAGCACTTGAAAATTCCAATTACATTTGGCCCATGCTAATCCCAAAGCCAACATGCAATACCTCTCCTTGTTGTTGGCTGTGAGAATTGTCCCTGAGCTCTTTTTCTCGAGCCTGGCACTCATCACTGCAGCCACAGGGCCACTTCTTGTTTTCTGAAGGTTCATCGAGGATAAGAGTCTCACACACTTTCCTGTCCATGCTGGCTTGGAACCATAATGCTCCAGATCTCAGCTTCCTGAATAGCTCAGATGACAGGAGTGAGCTACCAATGCCCAGCATGTGATACCATTTCAAGGCTTCTTGGCGAGTCTGTTAAAGGACCCCAAAAGGGCCTGGATAGACCTTGACCCAACCAAGGACCTGGGATGGGGGAAAGCTGACCTTCTATCCATTCTGTTCCCTAAAATCAAAGATAACAGGTGGTGCTGTATGCATCAAACTCTTAGGCAAACAACCACCAGACTTAGTGGGGAAAAGGTAGAGAATACCCAAAGATTGCAGTGTAGAAATTTTTGATTTTGCATGCATGTGGTGTGTGTATGTGTGTGTGTGTGTGTGTGTGTGTGTGTGTGTGTGTGTGTGTGTGTGTGTGTGTGTGTGTGTGTGAACTCTGGGCCTAGGCTCTATCTCTGAGTTTTCTTGGTCAAGCCTAGTGCTCTGCCACTTGAGTCACAGCCCCACTTGCTTTTCTATGGTTAAATGTAGGTAAGAGCCTCAAGGACTTTCCTGTCCATGGTGGCTTTGAAGCATGATGGGGGCCCCAGGCAAGCAAGAGTAAACACAACTCACAAGTACAATCTCTATGGTGGGAGACTCCTGACCCCTGGTGGCCAGACACGGGACATCGCCCCCCCCCCCCCCCACCATAGTCCTCTACAGTTCAATTTGGGAAAGTGACCAGGGCCAAGCTGATTTTTGATCACCCAGAGTGCTGATGCCAGAGCAAGTCTGTTCCACCCTAGGCCAAGAGAGCTCCAGGAGGCCCGGCTCTGAGGGGCACAAGGAAGGAAGAGGTCAGTTCCAGGCCAGCCTAAGAGCCTTTGCCCACGGCACCCCTACTTGGCCTTTCTGATCACTGAAAGGCCTGTCAAAGAACAACCCCAAAAAAACAAAATTGGAGCTGTGTCTCAAAATGGTAGAGCTTTAGCATTGAACCAAAGAGCTCAGAGACAGGGCCCCCAAGCTTTGAGTTCAAGACCCCCAACTGACCCTCCTCCATAAAATACAGATTACCTAAATGTGAACTAGTAGGATTTGTGAAGTATTTCTGAAGAATGGTGATACTGAAGAAAGCACACTAATTCTAATGACAGCTGAACTTGTGACATTACAGCTATGTGCTGATTCCTTCACGGGGTGCTGTTTGCTGGGTCCTTCCCACATGGGGGCTTTGTGCTGAGTCCTCAAAAAGGTGCTGTTTGCTGAGTCATCACAAAAGGTGCTATGTGCTGAGTCCCTAAGAATGTTGGGCCGTTCTGGGTTTTCCAAAGGGTACTGTGTGCAGAGTCCATTACACAATGTACTGTTAACTGAGTCCTTCAAAAAGTGTGGTGTGCTAATTCATCCCAAAGGGTGCTGCTATGTGCTGAACCCTTAAGAAGAGAGGGATGAGGTGAGTTTTTTGAGTGCTGTGTGCCGAGTCCTTTACACGGTGCTCTGTACTGTCCTTCAAATGGTGCTGTGTGCTGAGACCTTCCACAATGTGATTGTGCTGCGTCCTTCAAAATTGTGCTATGTGCTGAGTTTTTGAAAGGGTGCTGTGCACTGAGTGTTTTACATAGTGTGCTATGTAGTCAGCCCTTCAGAGGGTGCTGTGTGTGGAGTCTTAACCCAGGGTGCTATGTAATGAGTACCTGGGAAAGAGGGCTACATGCTGAGTTTTTCCAAACATGTCAGGCACTGAGTCCTTTACACTGCAGGCTATGGTCCCCCTCCTTCAAAAAGTGCTGTGTGCTGAGTACTCTACACAGGGTACTATCTGCTGAGTCCTTCAAAGTTAACTGTGTGCTGAGTCCTTTACACAGGGTGCTTTGTGCTGTTTTTGAAAGTGTGCTGTGTACTGAGTCATTCCAAAGGTTGCTATGTTCTGAGTCCTTGAGTGGTAGTTATCCCCAACAATCACACATACACAAACACAATCACAAACACACACACATATGCACACGAGGGTCACCATGAACCTGCTTGGTGCGTAGAGTGGAGGGGCATGGAGGAGAGTCTCCTCCAGCGGTGGGGCTGAGGGGAGATTAGTTCCCCCCGGGCAGGTACTGGGGTTGGTGGGGAGTGCTATGCTGAGTCTGCAATTGCCATGGCCTGGAAGCTTCCATGGCCTGGAAGCTTCAGGGCCCAGTCAAAGCTGCGATTGCAATCAGGGGTGAGGGGGCGAACCCAGGGGAAGGGGAGCCCAGGGGCACACTGCAGTGGCAACCAAAGCCAGGGCCCTGTGGGGGTGGGCACACATGCACTGGAGGGGGTGGGGAAGCCGAGGAGAGGAGTGGAGGGCAGAGAGTGAAGTCAGAGAGAAGAGCAAGCACATGCAGGAGGGGAAGCGGCTTCAGCGGCTGGTGGCCACTTGGATCATAGTGCGGGTCCTGGCCAGGAGCAGAGAGCACGCGGAGCCAGCACGGCAGGCACATTGCTGAGCAGGCCCCTGGAGAGGAAGCGGCCACGGAGCCCCTGAATCTGAGATCCTGGTGGGGGGAGCAAGGCAGAGATGGTTGAGGTGCAGCAATGGAGACGGTGGCTGCTGAGGCCAGGGCGGTGGTGGAAGTAGCTGCTCCTGGGGAGGAGACCACTGAGGTGGTGGCAGAGGCTGCTGAGAAAAGGGCAGCAGCAGCAGCTGAGGAAGAGGAGCAGAGGAAGCTCACAGCCTTGCCAGGCACCCTCAGATGCCCCCGCCCCCTCCCAGCAGTGCCGCATTTCACACATGGTGCTGCCAGCTTGGATCCTTGTTGCCTCTCTCAGTTGCCTGGCAAAAATGGCACAGCCCTAGCCTGCTTGCAGCCCCGACCTGACCCCGGCCCCAGGTACTCAGACTCAAGGGCCCTCAAGCACCAGGTGCCACAGCCTACAGCTTCTCCCCAGCAGCACACTTAAGTGGCTGCCCCTTGGGCCCACACCCCGTGACCCCTGTACCTCGTGACTCCCTGTCACCTCCCCGCAGTGGACCCAGACCTGTGCCTCCCCTCTCCTGTCCCACCTGCACCTCCCTTGTGCCCCACAGTCCGCCCTGGCTCTGCCACAAATGAGAACCAGTTACTGGGGTAGGGTGTTGACCCTGGGATCCCATCCCCATCCCTAGCAGCCAGTGTCCCCAGGAAAAGGGGAGATGAAGAAATGGGTGAGGTGGAGAAACCACAGAGCCCCTGGCCTGGAGCAGTGTGAGCCACACAGCCGCATATCTGCACCCTTCCTCTCCCTGGTGGGAACCTGATGGCTTTAGTCAGAGGTGGGTAGCAGCACCTCTCGGGTCTTTTCCTTTTTTTCTGGGGGTGGCCCTCTTATTGCTGTGGGAGCCCTTGTCTGTCTTCTGTTTCTCAGGCACACCTTCAAATGAGGAGGTCCCAGAAGAGCCCAGTAGGGAGGTGAGGACACTGGGGGTCAGATAGGAGGTAAATATTTGGGAGGTGTGTTCGTCCAACACACATACACCTGTCCTGTCCCTCCACACCCCAGTTTTTAACAGTTTTTCCAGGGTGATCACATTTCCCAGCTCTGCCAGCTCTGCTTGTGCTCCTAGTCCATCTGGTCTCCTCGTCCTCCTCAAGAATCCACCAAGTCACCCAGAAGCATCTAGGCTGGAAGTGGGGAGTCCATCCATGTATATAGCCTTTAGGAACCCATCAAATTCCCCAGCAATGCCCCCACCCCAGGTCAGACACCCCTCTGGAGGCACCATAACCCCCTTCTTTGTTTTCTCTCCTGGTTCTGAGGAGCCACCTGTCTCAGTATGCCTTCATGCCTTCATGCCTCAGTATGCCAAACATAATTAGGGAATGAGATGCAGAGGAGGAGGGCAGGGGCTGTGAAGCTAGGAGGGTCTGGGAAGTGGTGAATGGTGTGATATGGCAGATGGCTCACCACGACAAAGGATGAGAGGGGAACCATACCCAGGGCATTGATGGTGTCTGTGGGCATCTGGGCAGGGGGCTACAGGCCCCCACTGGTGGCGTGCATTCCCTTCTGGGTCAGTGCACTGTTGTGCAGTCCTCCCTGGAGTCCTGCAGACTCCAATCTGTGTCCCGCCTGGGCCATTTCCAGCTGGGCAGTGGTAGGCAAGTGTGTTCTCTCTTCTGGAGCCTGCTCAGTATCAGGACATGGCAGTTAGCTAGGGCTCTCTGAATGCCAGTTTCTGTAACCTACTGTAGGCTGTCTGGAAAGAAAAGAGTCCACTGACTTTGGAACCCTTTAAGTTTGATTGGGACAAGTGAAATGTCATCTTTTCCAAGGCTTTTTCTTGAACTTGGCAATTTCCACTAACACCTGGGATTATGGGTCAAATTAGTTGGACCATTTCAGCTGCCAAACAATCATGTTCAAAGCAGCGCAGGTAGAGTTCCCTAGCCAGATGGTCTCCTGCTATGAACGTCGTGCCCTGACTGCCTTTCTCCAGCAGCTACTGATTAGCCTCCAGCTCTCTCTAGGGTGGACACCACAGTTGAGAATGTCGTGAGGAGCAGAGATTGTGACCTCACCATCCCCAGCATGCCAGCTGTGAGCAGAGATGATTCCTAGCACCTGTACTGGACTCTGGGAGTTTCAGAGACCTGGGATGCCTCAAGGATCCTTTGTCTCCAACATGAAACTTGGGGGCCGGATATGGTGGACATCCAGTCTGGCCCCAGGCGGTGGAGAGTATGCCCCTTGAGCCAGGCGTACAGCTGATGGCAACCTTGTTCACACCTGAGTGGGGAATTGAGTGCCACAAAGCTGGTCAGCCTCTGAACAGAGATCTTTGAGAAGATAGGCATCCAAGAGGCCCCAGAATCCAGCGAGTACATCGTGGCTCACGTCCTCGGAGCCAAAAGAGTTAAGTGCGGTGGCACCAGAAGGACAGAAAGAGGGAGTAGGGAGAACTGTGGGAGAGCTACATCAGGTTTTGCCCACCCAAGATGCTTACTAGAATCAGATGGGACTTTTCTGTAGTATTGTCGTAGACAGATGCTTATTTATTTATCCAACAAAGAGTTACAGTGTGTGCCAGGCTGGGGGGGGAGGGGTGGTCATAGATGATGAAAATTTCCAGTGCTGGTTCCACAACACATGAAGACACCTTGGTTTGAGCTGGATGCCTGTGCTTCATGCCTGTCATCCTAGCTACTTAGGAGGCTGAGATGGGAGGATTGAGGCTTAAGTTCTGGGCAGGAAAGCCTGTAAGACTTTATCTCCAACTAACTACCAAAAAGACAATGCCAGAAGTGGATGTGTGGGTCAAGCCTTAGTCCATTGGCCTTGAGTACAAAAACTCAGGGGCAGCACCCAGGCTCCGAGTTCAAGGCCCAGGAGTCAGAGAAAGAAAGGAAAGAGAGAGGAGGACGGTGGGAGAAAAAGAAGAAAGAAAGGGAAGAAGGGAGCATGCGAGCCTTGGTTTGGAGTCCCTGGATCAAGGCAGCCAACCATTCACAATCTCTGTGGGGACAGTTTGAGAGCTTAAAGACAGTATGTAGGACCAAGCCAATGACCCCTCAGCTACTTTATGACATCCAAGAGCTTTGTGGTCACCGACTGCAGAGGGAAGCAGCCTCGGGTAGACCATAGGGCTCAGGGTGTTTCACCATGTTTCGAACATCCCCAGCCCCAACAAGTTTATTTTCTGGTCCAAGATCTAGGGAAGTTTGGGGGTGAGGGAGTGTCAAAGCGGGGGAGGTGGGGCAAGGAAGATGAAGAGGGAGGATGATCCCAGGTCAGGTGTGTCAGGACATTGGAGCCGTGACCTAGCCTGACAACCTCAACCATCAGTGATAGAGCCTTCGACCCAGCCACATGACTATTAAAAGTCCTGGCACCTTGGGTTCACCATTGACCACCTGGCTGTCATCTGCCACAGGATGCCTGTGCAGTACATCCTTGGGGACTTGGACATGCCCGGGCTCAATCTGAAGATGACACTGAGAAGACTGAGGCCTGGGTGACTCCATCTTGAGCTAGTGAGCATCTTCTGAGGTATGAGTTATGCAGCTGACCATGAACACGACCTGGGAATGAACAGAAGAAGCATTTCCCAGGGGACTAGGAACATAAACAATCCTTGGGAAAACCGCAGGCAAGCAGGTGCTGGAGTGCTTGGTGACCCTGCAGTCAGGTCACAGTTGGTGTTTGTTTAAAAAAGCAACTCTGCAGTTTAGCATGTATCCTCTTGAGACTCCCCTGTGTTGCAAGCCAACCAGTTTAAAGAATGTTGGCCTCCTTGATCTAACCAACAACTTGTTTCTGGTCCTTTCCCTCTTTGTAGTGTGCCAATCATACTATAGAATTGTTTTGTGATTTTCCTGGGGTTTGTAGTGATTTGTTACAAGAAATTATGATGTACGCAAAGCCCTACATTCCCTAAAAAAGTGTATGAAAAGTGTTGTAACTATGGGCTCGGGGCCTCTCAGCATCATGGGCTGCTGCCATGTACACTGCGGGGACCAAGCTCAAGCTTCCAATAAAGACTCCTTTGCTTTTACATTGGTGATAGTCTCTGATGGTCTTTTGGGTAAGGATTTCCGAGTTAGGCTTTACAACACCCCCGGTGTTCATTCCTACACCAGAGACAGAGGTAACTGTGCCAATGGCACAGGACAGACAGGGAATGAGGACTGGAGTCTGGACCCGTGTAGCCCCGAGACTTCCTCTAGGGGGCACTAGGACCTCTTGACTGCCATTCTCAGAGGCAGAGGTGGGGCTCTCTTCTGGCTCACCCTTTAGTCTAGATGGCAGATCTGGGATTCAGAGAGGGCCAACTGAAGGTGGTGCAGGCTTGGGTAGAGGCTGGTGGGAAAACCAGAGGCCCTGGGCTCTGAGCAGGGTTGTTTTTGAGTATACTCACAACCCAGGAACATTGCTGGGATGGATCAGGCCTTTTCTCCTTCCTGAGAGAGAGGGACATAGAGCCCTCCAATCTGCTTCCCTTGGCTGTGAAATCCTTTCGTTCCCACATCCTGTGGTTGGATAACTAGACCTCACCTCACTGTCCAGTGTCAATGCAGGACAGTGAGAGATCCTGAGTCTCTGATAAGGTCAGGGATCCTCAGTATGAGATTGTACTTGAACGTCCTAACTTGGTGCATGGTCAGTCCCATCTAAGATTGCCATGATGTAGGACATAGAATCTAGAGAATCAGAGCAGGATTGGGTCTGTTCTGGGAGTCTTGAGTATTATGTGTGAGCTTTGAGCTCCAGTGTGCCCATCTGCTTCCTTTTCTTGGGTGGGTCTTTGCTAGAAAAAGCTTGAAACTAGAGACTGGGTCCTATCCCTTGTCTTTGATGCTTAAAGCTAGCATTCTACCATTTGAGCCACAGTTCCACTTCCAACTTTTTTGGGTGTTTAATTGGAAATAAAGAGTTCTCATGGACTTTGCTGAGAAGGGTGCATCCAAATACAGTCCTCAGATCTCAGTCTCCTGAGGAGATAGGATGAACGGCATGGAAAAGTATCTTTGGCCGGCTGCCCGTAATTCATGGGTGTCATCCTAGTTATTTAGGAACTGAGATCTGAGGATCACGGTTTAAAGCCAGCTTGGGCAGAAAAGTTCTGTGAGACTTGATGTCCGGTGGACCACCAGAGAATAGGAAGTGGAGCTGTAGCTCAAGTGGGAGAGTGCTCACCTTCAGCTGAAGAACTGAAGGACAGTGCCCTGGCCCAGAATTCAAACCCCCTGACCAAAAACAAAAAAAGAGGTGACTACGTTTTCCACATAGCAGTGTGTACAGTAGGAAATGCCATGCTGGGCTATGAGACATTCCAGGTATGTGAGAAGCTCAATGTTTTGTCTACAGTGGGTCTGAAGTCTGGAGTGCCACCTTCTCGGGGGTGGGATGTGATCCTAATGGAGGGAGTTCATGGTTCTCAGAGACTGCTGAAGCCTTGGGCTGTCCGTGTGTGTGTGTGTGTGTGTGTGTGTGTGTGTGTGTGTCTGTGTGTCTGTGTGTCTGTGTCTGTGTTTGTGTCTGTGTGTGTTTGGAGGTAGAAGAACTGGGCCTTGAACTCAGGACCTAGGTGCTGTTCCTGAGCTATTGTGCTCAAAGCTAGTGCTCCGACACTTGAGCCACAGCTCCATCTCTGGCTATTTGGTGGTTCACTGTAGATAGGGGCCTCACAGACTTTCCTGTATGGGCAGGCTTTGAACCATGATCCTCAGATGTTAGCCTCCTGAGTAGCTAGGATGACAGACATGAGCCACCCGTGCCAGCTTTGTGTGTATGTGTGTTTGTGTGTGTGTGTGTGTCTGTGTGTCTGTGTGTAGAAGTGGGTTGTAACACGGAGCACTGGACCCTTTGGTAACTTATAACTGCTATCTTTGGGGGATGCATGTTTTTTTTTGGCAGAGGTTTAGGGGCCTGTAAGGGTGGAACACTTGAAGGGGACTCAGCACCATTAAATTATAAGACCAAAGGATCTGTGTGCCCTGTAGGTGTCTACTCCCTTAGGCCTGGTTGGTGGCAGAGAGAGCTCAGGAAGACCTGGGCGTGGGGCCCGCAGGGGGTGACTCCCCAGTGGGACAGACAGCATAGCCAGCTCTTAGTAAGAATGTGAGCCCTGTTAGTATGGAGTGCACTGGTATGGGTCAGAGTCCGGTTCTTCTCATAATGACGTCTCATGGGTGAGGCCAACGCTATTTTAAATCTTGACCTGTGATCTTCAGATTTCAGTATCCTGAGTAGCTAGAATTACATGCATGAGTCAGTATCCTGAGTAGCTAGAATTACATGCATGAGCATCTGGCACAAGGCCTCTGATTCTTTTTGGTATATTAGGGTTTGTACTCAAAGCCTTAGACTTGCCAATCAGGTCTTCTACCATGTGAGCTAAGCCTTTCTGTCTTGGGCATATATGCTCAGGCTGGGCTGGATCGCAGGCCTCCTATCTGTGACAAGCATGTGCCAGCAGGCCTGGTCCTCTTTAGTTGGAATGTTAGACATGTAGTGCCACGCTCAGTCATTGGTTTAGATGGATTGTCCCAAACTTTTAGTCCATGGCAGCCGATTCTTGACCTAACGTGAAGCTCTGGATTGGGCCTCGACCATTGGTCCTCAGTCTCCTCCCGAGACAATTTTGAGGAAACAAGGAATCAGTACAGGGGGATCTCTGGGGCAGAGCCAGGCATAGAGGGAGAGGCTGTCAGATATGGTTCTTGGAAATTCTATGAGCATATGACAGGAAGATACCCAGAAAACGCTCAAATGGGGCCTGCAACAGGTACGGGATTATGAAACAAAACATGGCTCTCTTTCATCCTTACCCTATCCCCATGAGGAAAGGGATCCTTCACTGTGCTAAGTTTTGTAGCTGGGGAAAATGAGGCATGGAGATGCTAGGTGACCTACTCATGACCCCCAGCTGACAGCAAGCTCGGCCTGACTTCTCTGCCATATTCCCTAAGACAGTGGATGTTATTCAGTCTACTTCTTGTGGTGGCAAGTCCACTTCTTGTCAGTTGTGAGGCTTGAACTCTGGACCTGGACACTGTCCCCGAGCTCCTCAGATCAAGGCTAGCACTCTACCACTTGAGCCACAGCATCACATCCAATTTTCTGGTGGTTCTTTGGAGATAAGAGTCTCACAGAAATTCCTGCTTGGGCTGGCTATGAACCATGATCCTCAAATCTCAGCCTCCTGTGTAGTTAGCATTATTGTCCTGTGCCACTGACACCCAGCTAAAGTGTAATTCGGATTTTCTTTATTTCTTTCTTTCTCTCTCTCTCTCTTTCTTTCTTTCTTTCTTTCTTTCTTTCTTTCTTTCTTTCTTCCTTCCTTCCTTCCTTCCTCCTTCCTTCCTTCCTTCCTTCCTTCCTTCCTTCCTTCCTTCCTTCCTTCCTTCCTTCCTTCCTTCCTTCCTTCCTTTCTTTCTTTCTTTCTTTCTTTCTTTCTTTCTTTCTTTCTTTCTTTCTTTCTTTCTCTCTCTCTCTCTCTCACATTCTCTGTCTCTCTCTGTCTCTCTCTCTCTCCCTACCTATCTCTCTCACACAGGAACTGGTTGAATGGGTGCTGGAGGAGGTGGCCCAGGGTCGCCATGTGGCTGGGTGTCAAGGTGGCCCTCTCATTCTGGAGGTGGGCTGTGGGTCAGGAGCTGTCTTGCTCAGCCTATTGAACTAGCTCCCTGAGGTAAGCCCCTCTGTGCCTGGGTTTGACTGTGTCAGATATTCATCATCTGTCCCTCCCGTGAGTCCTTCCCCACTACCTTCTGCTAAGACAGTTAAAAAAAAAGTGGATATAAGGAGGCATCGCATTTTCCTACCACCCAGCACGATCCAGGGCCTCTGATCCTCACCACCACTTATCTTGCCAGACCCTGGTTATAAGAAAATGAATCCACTCTATGTCTACTTCGCTTTGCTGGAGTGTGTTGTTTTGGGTTGGAGGGGCAGTATGCAGAGGAAAGACACTAGGCCTGATACCTCTTGGGGGACATTTGTTCTTGTGACAGAGCCAAGTCATTGCTGTCAATAAGGAGGAAGCTGCCATCAGACTGACCCGGAACAATGCTCACAGGCAGGTAGGCTGTTGAAGTATAAAACCCACCCATGTCGGCTTCCCACTCACCACAAAGGAGGTGCAGGGTGGGTGGCCCAGACCTGGCCCTAGAAGATTATAAATGGATGGTGGCAGTCAGGTGCTGGTGGCTCCTGCCTGTCATCATGGTTATTCAGGAGGCTGAGGTCTAATGGTTGTGACTCAGAACCAGCCCAGGCAGGAGAGTCTGTGAGATTCTTATCTCCCATAAACAACCTCCCCCCATACACAAAAAAGCCAGATGTGGTGCTGTGGCTCAAGTGGTAGAGCCTCAGCCTTGAGAAAAAGAAGCTCAGGGATGACACCCAGGCCCTGAATCCAAGACCTAGGACTCACAAAAAAAATAATAAAATAAATGTTATCTTACCTGTTATCTTACTACCAAAAAGGATGGATTCAGTCTTCTCTCTGGTACTTGTAGCCAAAGATAAGTGGCTACCTTTGATGTTCTTCTAAACCTCTCCTTCTCTTCATTATCTCTCCAGGCTTCAGTTGCAGGATAGAATTCAGATCATTCCACTCGATGTGACCTTACATACCCTCCCTACCCACCTTCCTTGGGGTGGGGATCCAGGATGGACTCACCACTGGGAGGATGAGGCACCGCAGAGATGGATGTAAGTATCCCTGAAACTCATTCTCTCTCTCTCTCTCTCTCTCTCTCTCTCTCTCTCTCTCTCTCTCTCTTTCTCTCTCTCTCTCTCACACACACACACACACACACACACACACACACACACACACACACACTCACCTAGGCCAATTCAATTCAAAGTAGCCTTTTCCAAAGACATTTTATCTCCTTAGATTAACTGATCTAGGCGACAAACTTGAACCCCTGAAATTGACTATATTAACTGGGGCTTGTTAGTTCACACGAACTAAACAGAAGCTCAAAAGAAAGGCTCTGGTGGGTGTCACCTCTGGCTCAGGCTCAAGCCTGACATCCTGGTGACTTGGGAGGCAGAGATCTGAGGATCAAAGATCAAAGCCAGTCATAAGCTGGAAAGCCAGAGAGACTCTTCTCTCCATGGAAGCACCAAGAAGCCAGAAGTGGAGCTGTGGCTCAAGTGGTAGAGCAGCAGCCTTGAGCACGAAAACTCAGAGAGAGAGCTCCCAGATCCTGAGTTCAAGCCCACACAAAAAATGTTCCCATCTTGTTGCCCCATACTGCCTGGGCCTCGAGTGCCCTCTCGTGGAGTGTGGTACAGCATCGGTCCCAGGGTAGTGGATGGTGGAATCCAGGCCTTCTCCTTCATGCAGTCTCAATCCACACTGGCCAGAAGGCAGATCGTGACAAGGCCGGCAGCCTGCAGAGTGAAGGTCCCTCTCTGCCAGGGCAAATGGAGTGGGCTTCTTAGAAGCAGGACTTGAAAGGGGATCTTACTTAACAAGGAGGATCAGACAGGAAGCACAGAGTGCAAAGATGCTGTAGATAAAGGACAACATAGCTATGCATGATCATTTCCAGCCATGGCTGCTGCTGAGAAACTCGGTACAGATGTGCAAGACTGTCCCGAGACAGGCCCAAGCGGTCACAGTAAAACAGCTATCCAAGGTTGGGATTGTGTCTTAGCAGTATTGGGCTCGCTAGCAAACAGGAAACCCTTGATTCAATTCCTAGGTACCACAAACACAGAAAAAAGTCAGAAGTGGCACCTTGGCTCAGATGGAAGAGCACTCACCTCCAGCTAAAGAAGCTCCTACACAGCGCTCAGGCCCCCAGGTCAAGCCCCAGAACTGTCCACATAAAACAGCACGCAAAGGGACCTTGGTGATTGGTGGATGGCTATGCCCTGTAGTTCTTAGTAGTTCCATCCATGCTTTGTGTCTCCTTCTTTGACAGAGGGGAACTGGACACTCCTTCTGCCCTGAAAACTTGGACCCGGTTATCAGCAACCCTCCCAACATCTTCCACCAGGACATGAAGCAGCTGGCCCTAGAAATACTCAGGTACCTGTTGGATGGGGCAGGGGGATACAGGCAGGCCCCAGAAGTCCTAGTGGGTCTGATCTGCTCCGGATGACCAGACCATCCACAGGAGGCAGATGAGAGCTTAGAGAGGGGTAGAGATGTGGAGGGGAACCTTTAATGCCCATGGCCCTACCCAGATTCCAAGCCTCCCTTTCTGTCCCTGAGGGCAGTAGAGGAGTATCTAGGTGGTAGTGTCTAGAGGAGGACTAGGAGGAAATTCTAAAGAATGAGACACCATAAGCCCTGGGCTGTTGTCCCACACCTGTCATCCTGGCTACTTGGGAGGCTGAGATCCAGAGGATCCCGTTTCCCAGCTCAGGCAGGAAAGTCCCATGAGAGTCTCATCTCCAATCTCCAACTGGAAGTGGTTCCATGGCTCAAATGGTAGAGCACTGGCCTTGAGCATAAATCATCATCGGAGACAGTACCCAATTCCTGAGTTCAAGCCCCTCAACCAAAAACAAACAAAAAAAAAAAACCGGAAAGACACCCCTTGCCTGCAAGAGATGGTGAAGGAGTTGGGGTGCTGTGGTTGGGAGACCAGGTGCTGGCCTCAATGTACAGAAATTTCTAAGATCTTCCCAGGTTTGCCCGAGTGTGAAATCACAGCAGGGTGGGTGTTGTCTTACCAAGAACTTCAGAGGTTGTGGCCTGTCTTAGGCAGGGAGTGGGGTGAATGTGAGCAGGGGTGGGATGGTAGTGTCAATTTTATTCTCTCCATACATGGAAGTATGGTTTTGGATGCTGGTGTCAAAGTCCCAAGCAAAGGATTGCATGTGATTTGTAGCCTGACAAGTTGGGTTTCCCTGGGTATAAGAAGGTAACTGAAGCCGGGTGCTGCCAGTGGCTCACAACTGAGCCTAGCTACTCAGGAGACTGAGATCTCAGGATCTCGGATCAAAGCCAGCTTAGGCTGGCTTTGAACCACCAGATAACCAGAAGTGGTGCTATGGCTCCAGTGGTAGAGCGCACACATTCAGCTGAAGAGCTAAAGGACTGTTTGAAGGCCCAAAGTTCAAACCCCATGAACAACAACCAAAAATAAGGTAGCTGAATTTTCTGCATAGCAGAGTATAAAGTAGGAAATACCATGCTGTGTTATGAGCCATTCCAGATGTGTGAGATGCTCTGAGTTTTGCCTACAGTTGGTCTGAGGATGGTAGTGCTATCTTCTCGGGGGTTGGGATGTTCAGATGCTCAGGGACTGCTGAGGCCTTGGGCTACCCCTGTATGTGTGTGTGTGTGTGTGTGTGTGTGTGTGTGTGTGTGTGTGTGTGGTTCCCTCATCTTTCTCTGTCCCCTTCCTGGGCACCTGTCTGCCTCTTCCTGACTTCAGAGGTAGCCCCTCCTCCATGGCACCCTGCCTAAAGCCCCCTATCTGGGTCTACAATGAGTCCTAAATTGCCAGAGGCCCGTATATTCTAGCTTTTAGTTGGGGCCCAAGTCTGGCTGTCCATAACTTTGGCCGCCTCCAGAGGATTCTGGGTCAGCAGGGCCAGCTGGCATAGGTTCTCCCTGCCCCTGGAGGGGAGGGGCTCAGTCATGCCATGTCCTTTCCTTTTCCTCAGCTGGGCCTCTGGATGCATGTCCATCCTAGCAGGCTGGCAATGGAGTGGGGGAAGGGTGGTTGCCAATGCCTCTGGCCAACTTCAGCCTGATAGCTGACTGAAGGCCGCCCAAACAAGAGGATCTGGGGCTACATGGAAGGTGAGGCCAAGTTATCTTCGAAGTACCCATTGGTGTCTAGGAAATGTAAATGTACCTTATTGCAGGAAAGTCTATCTTCCCCCCCGCCCAGCTGGGCCTCTCAGGTCCTTCTAAACAATTCCGGATAATCATAATAGAGAGGCACAGACTAGATTCCAGGGTCAGGGTAGAGGGGGTGAAAGACTGGTATGGCCAGTACCTCAATGTTCTGGGGCATTAACCTTGACCTGGTTATGACCCCCTTGTGTAAGTTCAATTCTTAACCCAGTGCTAGCCACACACAGGCTACATGTGAGAGTGCTGTGGAAGTGGCAGGAACGAAAGTGAGATCTAGGATGACCAAAATCAGGAATTATGGCCTGTGTGGTTGGGGATGGCAAAGGGTATTTATTTTAAAAAAATCTCAGAGGGCTGGGAAGGTGGCTCAGTGGTAGAGCGCTTGCCTTGCATGCCTGAGGCCCTGGGTTCGATTCCTCAGCACCACATAAGCAAAAAGGAAAACCCGGAAGTGGCGCTGTGGCTCTAATGGTAGAGCACTAGACTTGAGCTGAAGAGCTGAGGGACAGTGCCCAGACCCAGAGTTCAGGCCCCATGACCGGACCCCCCACCAAAAAAAATCTCAGAACTAGAACTCAGGGCCTAGGCACTGTCCCTGAGCTAACACTGTACCACTTGAATCACAGCTCACCATTCATCTTTTTTAGTAGTTTAGTGGAGAGAAGAGTCTCACAGATTTTCTTGCCTGGTCTGGCTTCAAGCTGCCATCCTAAGAGTTCAGCCTATTGAGTACTAGATAGCAGGTATGAGACATTGGCACCTGCTAAAGATGTTAGTGTGTGTGTGTGTGTTTGTGTGTGTGTGTGTTTACCGGGACTTGCACAAGGGTGGTGCTGTACCATGTGAACTAGTGTAGCTTTGCTTCCCAGATTTTTGATGATTCCTTGGAGATAAGAGTCTACCCAGGCTAGCTTTGAATCTTGATTGATCCTGAGGTGTCAGCTTTGAGTAGCTAGGATTATAGGCATGAGCCACTGGCACCCAGCTGCAAGGATGTCTTTTCATACGCTCTTCTGTTCTAACAGCTGTCTACTTGCCCTGGCCTAGATCTCTGATCTCTGCATCAGCTCCTAGCAGCCCATGACTGTGTGGAGAACATAAAGCTCAAACCTGATCCCATTTCTTTGTTCTCAGTGGAGGGTATGTTTTGTCTGAAGCCTGGGTTGGAGAAGTAGCTGTACATGGGTGCTTGGCTGAGACAGAGAGGTACTCTGTTTTATCCAAGAAGGAAAGTGTGGCCACTTAGGTACTAATATCTCATTCTCTTATATTCCTATCTCCTCAGAGGCTGAGATCTGAGGATTGCCATTCAGTGGCAGCCCAGCTAGAAAAGTCTGTGAGACTCTCATCTGCAAATAACCACAGAAAGCTGGAAGAAAAGCTGTGGCTCAAGTGGTAGAGTGCTAGCCCTCAATGAAAAAAACTCAGGGACAGAGCCTGAGCCCTGAGTTCAAACCCCTGTACAAATATGTGCATGCATACGTGCATGCACACACACACACACACACACACACACACACACACACACACACACACACAGAGGTGTTAATGATGAGCTGAGGTAGAACTGTGGGCAGTCCTGAGGCATAATCATAGTAAACTCTCAAGGCAGATCAAGTTGTTTCTCCCTAAGTCCTTCTTGGGCTGAGGGGTCTGGGACATGGCAGTAAGTCCCATGGAACCTGCCCCTCCATCCATGCATGGGGCCACAGGACTGAGGGAAGGACACTATGGATGCTCCTTTGTAGTTGGCCCATGATTTCAGACCTTCATCTGCCCCTGAGCACTGGTGAGGAAAGCAAGGCTCCAAGCCCTGGGACTCCAGGGGAAGTTACTGCTACAAGCAGCAGCCAGCCACCTGTGGATTTCTAAGCCTACAAGTCTTTCATGAGCCCAACTCAACACCTGTCAAAGGTGTGCCTGACAGATTCACACTTTTGTGATACTTGTGCGAGTGGGCATTACCTGCTGTGTCATCTTGCAGCTCCTGCCCCTCCTGGCCCAGAACGCTGGTATGACATGTAGATTTACTGCTCAGATCCATACAGCACCCATGACAGATGCCATTCTGATTACTCGACCGATGACCTCTGTGCCCCAAGGCTTGACCCTTCTCTGATACTGTGGCCTACTCTGTAGGAAAAGACCTCCAAAGAGGCTGCTCTTAAGACTGGTGGGACACCTAGACATTGGGAGACCATCAGGGGCCCATTGGAAAGTACTCTGCCACAGAGTGAGATCCAAGCAGGCCAGGTGTTGGTCATGGGGCTTTTACTCTGGGCCTAGGCGCTGTCCCGCAGCCCTTCAGCTTACCACTTGAGCCACAGCGCCACTTCCAGTTTTCTGGAGGTTCCTTGAAGTTCAGAGTCTCCCACACTTTCTGACCTGGGCTGGCTTTGAACCGCGATCCTCAGGTCTCAGCCTCCTGAGGAGGTAGGAAGACAGGTGTGAGCCCCCGGTGCCGGGCTGATCTGGAGTTTCACTACAGTGGACTAGGAGCTCCTGAAAACTTTATTTTTTTAGGTGCCAGTACTGGGGCTTTAATTCAGGGGTCTGGGCTTTGGTCTCTCAACTTTTTCCCTAAATGCTGGCACTCTATCACTTGAGCCACAGCTCCATTTCTGGCTTTTGGTAGTTCATCAGCAAGAAGTGTCTCAGTAATTTCTTCCCTCTGATCTCAGTCTCCTGAGTAGCTAGGATTTACAGGGGTTGAGCCACTGGTGGCATTAGGCTAGAAGCTTTACTTTTTTTTGGGGGGGGTCCAGTCCTGGGGCCTGAACTCTGGGCCTGGAAGCTGTCACTCAGCTCTTCAGCTCAAGACTAGCGCTCTACCGCTTGAGCCACAGCGCCACTTCCGGCTTTTTTCTTTTTGCTTATGTGGTGCTGAGGAATCGAACCCAGGGCCTCAGGCATGCAAGGCAAGCGCTCTACCACTGAGCCACCTTCCCAGCCCCTAGAAGCTTTTCTTAAGCAAGCTTTCTTCCCTGCATTTGCCCTGACTCCTCCATGCAAATGAGGCCTGAGGGTCAGGAGCTATGAAAAATAGGCTTCCAGCCACAGGAAATGGCTGGGGTCCATGGTGAAAAGACAAGATAATCTTCCCCCTGGGCCCCATTCTGTGACCCCAACCTCTGCCCTACCTGTGACTCAAGTGCAAACCTTGACACAGCCTTGAATGTCCTGTCAGACTTGTCTGAAGCCACAGAACTTTCATTCTTCACAGAACCTTCTTCTTCACAGAACCAACCACACCACCTGCTCTAAACCACACCTCAGGACCGTTGCCCATGCTGGACCTTCTGCCTGAGGCTCTCTGTCCTCTTTCACATCTTAGAACTCCTGTGGAATTTTGGCACTGGTTATATCACCTCATGGAGCAAGTCTTTCCTTCCAATCTCCCTCTTTTTTTTTTTTTTTAGTATTAAGTTTCTAGAGATGGAACTTGTGCAGGTTGAGTGGCAAATGCTCTATCTTGATGTGTGTGTGTGTGTGTGTGTGTGTGTGTGTGTGTGTATGTGTGTGAGGTTGTGTGTGTGTATGTGTGTGTGTGTGTGCATGTGTGTGCCATTCCTGGGGTTTGAATTCATGGCCTGGATGTTATTCTATCACTGAGCCTTTGTGCTCAAGGCTAGCGCTCTACTACTTGAACCAGAGCTCTACTTCTGGCTTTTTGGGTGTTTAATTGGAGAAAATTGGCTCATATAGACTTTCCTGCTTGCAGTTGTCATCCTCAGATCTCAGCTTCCTAAGTAGCTAAGATTACAGGGGTGAGCCACCAGCACCTGCCCTCTACCCTACCTCTTACCTATAACCTCGGCCCTCCTCTGAGTCCCAGAACAATATATCTCACCAGGCAGACTTTTTTTTGCCAGTCTTGGGGGTTGAACTCAGGGTCTGGGCATGTTCCTCAGCTACTTTTGCTCAAGGCTAGCACTCTACCACTCAAGCCCCAGTGCCACTTTTGGCTTTTTCTGTTTCTGTGGTACTGAGGAATAGAACCCAAGGCTTCGTGCATGTATGCTATGTAATCACTCTACCACTAAGCCACATACACAACCCAAGGCTCACTTCTAATGGGAGTTATGAGCTTACCCCTTTTGTTGTAGAAATCACTGATTATTTCATTTCTTTGCCAATATATAGGACCAGCCTGTGACTTGGCAATGAGGAATGATAAATGAGTGATAGACACCAGGCCCCGGAGGTCTAGGCTCACATCATACAGAGGGATAGAGAATATGAAGCCAGAACCTTCAACAACTCCTATAGTCTAGAACTGTGGTCTCCGTGGAGGCAGTGTCTGGCTTCTAGGTGTCCCAATGGGACACCTCGGCCAGAACATAATGCTCCAGTTCTTTAAATGGCAGAGAAGGATGCTTTGTTCAAGTTGCCAGCTCAGACTTAGTACTTTCTGAGGGCTTGTCCCAGCTTGCCCAGGTTGGGTGTATGGGCATGGGCAATCTGCTGAATGCTCATCATCCATACAAAGATACAAGGAGTTATTGCCTCCTCTTTTTTTTTTTTTGGCAGGTCTGTGGTTGTACTATGAGCCTAGGCTCTGTCGTTGAGCTCCTTTTGCTCAAGTGTAGCACTCTGCCCTTGAGCCACAGACCCATTCATGGTTTTTCTTTTTCATGTGACCTCTTAGAAAGAAGGGTATCATGGACTTTCCCACCCCGGCTGAATTCAAATTGGCATTCTTTACATCTCAGCCTCCTAAGGAGCTAGGATTACAGGAAGGAACCACTGACACCTTGCTTTCTTTCCTTCTTGTTCTTTTTTTAAATCATAACAATCTGAAATCTTCATGGTGTCATTCCAATGGTTTGCATTCAAATTAAACTACTCAGGCTTGGAGTTTGAATGCTAGGTCTGCCACCCACAAATGGAGGGAGATCCTGACAAACTCATTTCTGTTCATGTGAATGCTAATGGAATCTTATAAAAATAATAATTAAATGTGCAGTTGCTTCATGATTCTATTTTAGAATGCCACAGAACAATTATTGGATTTATATCTTCCATTCTAGCATCATGGTATGATTGAGGATATTGACTAATTTTTAATTAATGCTTTCATAAGTATTCAACCAAGATACTTCATTAAATGGAAGCACTAATAACTAATAGTTGGTAATAATATATATATAATTTAATATTCTCACAGTCCCTCTCTCTCTCTCTCTATATATATGTATAGATATATACATATATATCTCAATCTACATATCTATCAACATATATATGTATATTTGTATATTATATATATATCATCATTCCTATGATCAAGCCACACTAGTCCCATATATATATATATATGTGTGTACATATATATATATATATATATATATATATATATACGTATATATGTATATATATATATGGGACTAGTATATATATAGATATATATGCTAGTATATATATGTAGGATATATATATACATATATATGTGTATATATATATATATATATATATATATATATATATATATATATATATATATATATATGGGACTAGTGGGCTTGATCATAGGTTCTCAGAATTTCCTGGCAGCTCAGTTTGCCAGAATCTGGACTGCTAAGACTGTGACCCCATTTATGGATTGGGCATTGTAGTCCATGAGTTGAAATCCCAGGATGGCCAAAATTTTATTCTTTGTAGTAAGAAGCCAATTTTGACACATTGTTTTCCTTCTCTACGAAAGTCCTTGGTCTCAGTATGATGTATAAAATATATCCTATGTGATATGATATAATAAAAGAAATGTTATATGTGTAATAATACTAAATAAATAAGGGTAATAAATGTCAACGCAGTAAACCCATGTATGTAAAAATATCTCATATATGAACATTATTTTTCCTGTGCTGGGGCTTCAATTCAGGCCCTAGGAACTGGTCTGAATTTCTTGTCTTCAAGGACATTGAGCCATTCCCCTTCACCCACAGTGTCACAGAGTTACCCAGACCCTGATTTCATATCCCGTGCCTGCCAGAAAAATTGTGCAAATTCAAGACAGGGTATTATTATTACTATTATTATTATTATTGCCAAGTACAGGGCTTGAAGTCAGGTCTTCACATCTCTGCCACTGCCAGCACTGGGATCCTACCACCTGAGTTCAAATCTTGGGACAGGGAAAAATATAAAAAATAAAAAGGAAAAGTATAGTACTGAGACGTTCAAGAAGGTAGTTTTACATTTTTATTTCCTTTGTATTGTAACCATCCTGGGTCTAAATGCCAAGGCCCAGAAAGTGTACATGACCTTATATTGCTGATGTTTGGTGGCTATTAAGGAAGCCATAGCCGAAACCAGCAATTTAGATCTGGAGATAGAATCCCAGGACTGCCACTAATGAAGGGCGGGAGATTCTAAGAAACCCATTCCCATATGCATCCATAGGAATGGAATGTTATAAAAGTAACAATTAAATTAGTAGTTAGTGTACGATTATATTATAAAATTATACACAACAATTATACTACATTGACTAATTTCAATTAATATTTTATTATGTATTCAATCATGGTACTTTAAAAAGGAAGGAATTTAATTGCCAATAATCAGTAGTAATATTCTATATGCAGTTACATAGTATACAGACATCTCTCTCTTGTTGTATACATATACATCCATTTATCTGTCAACCAATCTATACATTTATCTGTTCATGCTCTTGTCACTCCTGGAGCTCAGTGGTAGGGTGATTGCCTAGTACATACAAATCCCTGGGTTTGATTCCTCACTACCGCGTGCACAAAAAAATCTGGAAGTCATGCTGTCCATCAAGCAGTCAAGCACTAGCTTTGAGCATAAAAGCTTAGGGACTGTGTCTAGACCCTTACTCAAGACCCAGGACTGGCACCCAAAAAAAGAAAATAGAATGTTCTAACTGCAACGATATGAGGATAGGACTGCAAATACCTCATCACAGAGCAAACAGGGAGTCTGGTGCTGAAAGCTGACATCTAACCTGACTTAGCCAGAAGTAGAGCACTGCAACCCAGCCCCACGGAGCCAGATGCTACTGGCTCACTCAGCCCTGTCATCCAAGATACTCAGGGGCTGAGATCTGATACTGGTGGGTTTAAAACCCAGCCCTTGAAGGAAGTCTGCAAAACTCTGAGCTGTGGCTCACAGTGGTAGAGCTGTAGCCTTGAGCAAAGATCTTACAACAGTACCCCCAACCTTCCAGTGCATTCCCTGTGGCTGACCCCCAGCCCTCCCAAAAAGATCCATCCCTCTAAATCATTAGATGTGAATTTTGTGTGGTTTGTGACGTGTTTCTGAAAGCATGGTGATAACGATGAAAGCACCGTACTTCTAATGACTGCGTGTGGGATACAGCTATGTGATGAGTCCTTCATGAGGTGTGTGCTGAGTCCTTCATGGGTTTCATTCTTTCATCTGATCCTTGTAAGAGTTCTACAAGTAAGATGATGGTGTAGATGAGAAGCTTGAGGCTCACCAAAATTATGTATGTACTGAAATCTAGTGAGTTGTCTCCTGCAGGCAATTATTTATTTTTCTCAGTCATCAACATTGAACTCAGGGCCTAGGCACTGACTCTTCCCTATTGGCTCATGGCTAACGCCCTACCACGTGGAGCAGAGGACCCTCTTGCAACAGAGAGTTAGATCTAGGCGTCTGTAGCTGAGGTCTGTCAACCTGCCTACTCAAGAAGCTGAGATCTGAGGATCTGGGTTCCAAACTATCCCAGACACAAAGAGAATATTCTCCTATTCATCACTTAGAAAATTGAAGTGGAAGCTGGGCACCACTAACTCACGCCTGTCCTCTTAGCTACTCAGGAGCCTGAGAGCTGAGGATCAGGGTCCAAAGCCAGCCTGGGCAGGAAATTCTTGAGATGGACGCTATTCTCCAGTGACCCAACAAAAACCTGAAGAAATGCTGTAGCTCAAGTGGTAGCGCACTTGGCTTTAGCTGAAGAACTCAAGGAGAGCACGAGGCCTAGACGTCAACTCCTCCAACACACAAGAAGAGAAAAAAAATAAAACCTGAATAGGAAGCCTTAGACTGCTTTGCATGTATGAATCCCTGGGTTTTGATTCCTCAGTACCACATCACTAAAAAAAAATCCTGAAGTGGCCCTGTGGCTCAAGTGGTAAAGTGCTATCCTTGTACAGGAGAAACTCAGGTACAGTGCTTAGGTCCTCAAGTTCCAGGACAAGTGTATGCACACACACACACACACACACACACACACACACACACACACACACACACACACACACATATCAGAAGTGAAGCTGTTACACGAAATTGTGTTAAAGCATTGAGCTTCGGTTCTGAGCTCATGTTTAGCACTTAGGCCCTGTGTTCAACCCCAAAAGCTAGCCATCCAGGGCTCAACTAGGAGGGGTCAAAGGTTTCAAAACCTGATGAGCTTCACCAGCCCTACACGACAAGAAGCATTGTGATATTACCCATGTGCTTAGATTCAGTGAGCTTCTGGAAACCTAAGGAGGCAACTTTGCCAATTAGGAATCTTTTAATTCGGTTCAGCTCTCTAGTTGTCTGCCAGAAGGACCCTTGAATTAATTGTAGCAGTTTGTTTCAACATTGGGACATAGTCTAACAAAGACAGGATAAGTACAAGGAACTTGGCCTGCCAGAGGAGGTGGCACAAGTGAAGGCTTCTTGTCCAAACAGAGCACTGGGGAAAGAGATAGCTTTGGATGCAAAGAGGTCTTTTTCTTCTGGCCTTCAGAGCCTGCCCACACTCATCTTCACTAATTGGCCCAGATGGAGTTGTTTTTTTTTTTGTTTTTTTGTTTTTTTGCCAGTCATGGGGCCTGAACTCTGGGTCTGTGCGCTGTCCCTCAGCTCTTCAGCTCAAGGCTAGCGGTCTACCACTGGAGCCACAGCACCACTTCCGGTTTTTTCTGTTTATGTGGTCCTGAGGAATCGAACCCAGAGCCTCATGCTTGCAAGGCATACATTCTACCACTGAGCTACCTTCCCAGCCCCCAGATGTAGTTGTTTATTACACAGCTGTACAAGAGTGAGACCTTTTTTCTGCCTGCTCCAACAATGAGTCAGACTTCCTCCAGCAGCCTGAGGTTCGCAGAAACCCTCAGGCTACACTGGGAACAGTGATGGGAGCCCCGGAATATGCACTGTCTTGAAAACGTTCTCTGTGCTATCAAACCATTTTATTCAAAGTAAATTTCCTAGCTGAGTGCCTTTCAACATAGGGACTCTGGATCTTCACCGATAGCAATACATGCATACATACATGGGTAGACATGGAGTTACTGTTTTTTGTTTTTTGTTTTTGGCAAGTCTGGGGGTCATACTATGAGCCTAGGCACTGTCCCTGAGCTCTTTTTGTTCAAAGGTAGTGCTATGCCCTTAAGCCACAGCCCCACTCATGTTTTTTTTTTTTTTTTTTTTTTAATTCCTGTGATCCCTTAGAAATAAGATTGTCCTGGGCTTTCCTGTCCCGACTGAATTCAAATTGTCATTCTCTACCTCTCAGACTCCTGAAGAGCTAGAATTACAGGCAGGATCCACTGACACTTGACTTTCTTTTTTCTTGTTCTATTTTTCTCATGACAATCTGAAATCTTCACAGTGTCATTCTAATGGTTTGCATTTCTTAGTAAACTACTCAGGCCTGGAGTTGGAATGCCAGGACCGCCTCCTACAAATGGAGGGAGATCTTAAGAAAATCATTCCTATCCATGGGAATGCTTAATGGAATTTATAAAAGTTACAATTAAATTGACAGTTAGTTCATGATTCTCTTATAGAATATCACACAAAAATTATTGGATTATGTCTTCAATTCTAACACACTGGTTTCGTTCTCCTAATTAAAGAATACTGACTTCTTTTACATTAATACTTTGGTAAGTAAGTGGAGACCTAATTTCATAACTAATAATTCATAATATATATAATTTAATATCCTCACATTGTCTCTCTCATATATATAGCAAACTACACATCTATCTATCTGTCTATCTATCTATCTATCTTTCTTTCTTTCTTTCTTTCTATCTATGTATCTATCTATCATCTATCTATCTATATCTATCTTTCTATGTCTATATCTATGCCTATATCTAACTATATATATATATATATATATATATATATATATATATATATATATATATCCCACTACTATGGCTTAATCTCAGGTCCTCAGAACTGGCTGGCAGCTCAGTGTGCCAAAGGCTTTTGTTCTACAACTGACCCATTCATAAATTATGCATTGTGGCCTGTGAGTTCAAATCCCAGCATTGCCAAAAGTTTATATGTGCAGTAAGAAGCCAATTTTGACACATTTTTTTCCTTCTCTGTAAAAGTCTTGTGTCTCAGTATGATGTATAATCCATATGCAAATATATCCATGTGATAAGATATAATAAATGGAAAAAGTTATATATGTAATAATGCTAAATAAAATAAACAATGAATAAAGAAGGGCAATAAATGTCATATGAAGTAAACCCATGTATGTAAAAAGATCTCATATATGAGTATTATTTTTCCAGTGATGGGGCTTGAATTCAGGCCCTTGAAACTGGTCTGAAATTCTTGTCTTCAAAGACGGTGATCTTCCCCTCACCCACAGTGCCACAGAGTTCCCCAGACCCTGAGTTCAAATCCCAGGCCTCCAGAAAAATGGAGCAAATTCCAAGCCACAGCCTTAATTTTTTTGGCCAGGCCCGGGCCTTGAACTCAGCTTGTGGCAACTCTGCCTCAACCTTTATCACTCTAGGCTGGGGTGCAGGCTCTGGACCCACAGCCCATCCTGAGATCCTAGGACCTGAGTTCAAATCTTTCTGTGGCAAAAAAAGGTGAAGTCTTGGGAAGGTGGCTCAGTAGTAGAGTGCTTGCCTTGCATGCACAAGGTCCTGAGTTCAGTTCCTCAGCACCACATATGCAGTAAAAAGCCGGAAGTGTTTCTATGGCTCAAGTGGTAGAATGATAGCCTTGAGCTGAAGAGTTGAGGGACAGTGCACAGACTCAGAATTCTGCCTGACAACCGACAAAAAAAAAGAGGGTGAAGGAAGGAGAAAGATAAAACTGGGAAATTCCAGAAGGTAGTTTTACATAGTTTTTTCCTTTGAATTGTGACCATCTTGGATCTAAATGACAAGGCCCGGAAAGTGTACGTGACCTTGCACTGCTGAAGTTTGATGGGCTATCAGGGAAGCCATAGCCCAAACCAGCAAACTAGGTCCAGGGATCAAATCCCTGCCACCTACGAATGCCAGGAGATCCTAAAAAATACATTCCAATAGACAGCCATATGAATGGAATGTTGTAAAAGTAACAATTACATTAGTACTTAGTGTATGTTTATATTATAAAATTACACACAATAATCATAGTACATTGCCTAATTTTCAATTAATACTTTATTATGAATTCAAACATGATACCTAAATAAAGGAAGAAATAATTTAATTATTGATAATTGGTAGTAAAATAGTATATATAACTTAATAATATACAGACATCTCTCTCTTGTTTTCTATCTATCTATCTATATATATATATAAATGTTTATATATATATATATATATATATATATATATATATATAAAACAAACCATATATATTTCTACTTGTCACTACTGGGGCTCAGTGGTAGAGTGTTTGCCTAGTATGTATGAAGCTCTGGGTTCATTTCCACACTATCACATGCAAAGAGAAAGCCAGAAGTGGTGCTGTCACTGAAGCACCAAAAACAAGTTAGAATGTTATGACTGCAACTATAAAATGACAGGGTTTCAAATACCTCATGACAGAGCAAGCCAGGAGTCTGAAGCTGATGGCTGACATCTAACCTGACTTAGCCAGAGGTCAACAGCTGCAAACCAACTCCATGGAACCAGATGCTGCTGGCTCACCCCTAGCTGCTCGGGGATGAGTTCTGAAACTGGTGGTGTGAATACTCAGCCCTGGCAGGAAATCTGCGAGACTCTGAGCTGAGGCTCAAAGTGGTAGAGTTCTAAACTTGAGGAAAAGGTCTTAGGAGAGTACCCTCAACCTATGAGTGCAATCCCCAAGGCTGAGGACCCTCCCCTCCACTAACCACCCCTTTAAACCATTAGATGTGAACTTTTGTGGTTTGTGGTGATTTTCTGAAAGAATGGTGATACTGATGAAAGCACCCGAATTCTAATGACAGCTTGTGGGATAGAGCTATGTGATGAGTCCCTCCTGGTGTGCTGGGTGCTGAGGTGTTATGTGCTGAGTCCTTCATGGGGTGTATTCTTTCATCTGGTCCTTGTTAGAGCTCCACAAGTAAGATGATTGTGCAGATGAGAAACTTGAGGCTCAGATATGTCCCCAAAGCACGGCCAAATTTACATGTGTACTGAACTCTAGTGACTTGTCTCCTGCTGACAATTGGTTTGGTTCCTTTTCTCCATCATGAACCTTCAACCCAGAGCCTAGGTGCTTGGCTTCTTCCTTCTTGGGCTCATGGCTTGCACTCTACCACGCGGAGCCAAAGTTACCCTTGCAGAAAGTGTCACGGCTTAGATGTTTTTAGCTGAGGTCTATCATCCTGCCTGCTCAGGAAGCTGAGGATTTGGGTTCCAAACTATCCCAGAAACACAATGTCCCATGAGACTATTATCTCCTATTCACCACTTAGAAACTTAAAGTGGAAGCTGGGCACCAGTGATTCGCACCTCTCATCCTAGTTATTCAGGAGCCTGAGAGCTGAGTATCATGGTCCAAAGCCAGCCTCGGAATGAGATTCCTTGAGATGGTTATCTCCAAAGAAACACCAGAAAGCCTGAAGGGGCACTGTAGCTCAAGTGGTAGAGTGCTAAACTTGAGCTGAATTACTCAGCTCAGAGACAGCACCCAGGCCCAGGCTTCAACTCCTCCAACTTACAAGAAAAAAAATCAAGAAACCTGAAGTGGAGTGCTGGGAATGTGCCTTAAGGGTATAGTGCTTTGCATGTATGAAACCCTGGGTTTGAATCCTCAGTACCACATCCCTAGAAAAGAAGCCTGAATTGGCTGTGTGGCTCAAGTGGTAGAGTGCTGTCCTTGTACAGGAGAAACTAAGGTACAGTGCTCAGGTCCTGAATAAAAGCTCCAGGGCTGGTGTATGCACATGCACACACTCACGCACGCACACACACACACACACACACACACACACACACACAAAGATACAAGAAATGAAGCAGTGACACCAAATGGTAAAGCAAAGAGCTTCTTTTCTGCGCTCAAGTTCAGCACCCTGGCCCTGTGTTTAACCTGAAATCTACCTACCCAAGGCCCAACTCGAAGAGGGCAAAGGTTTCAATACATGATGAGCTTCACCAGCCCTAGATGACAGGAAGCATTGTGATTTTGCACAAGTGCTTAGATTTAACAAGCTCCCGGAATCCTAGGGAGGCACCTTTGCCAATTAGGAATCTTATTAAGTTCAGCTCCCTAGTTGTCTGCCAGAAGGCCTCTTGAATTAATTGTAGTAGTTTTTTCAACACTAGAACATAGTCTAACAAAGACAGGATGAGTGCAGGAAACTTGGCCTGCCATGGGAGATGGTACAAATGAAGGCTACCTGTCAAAACAGAGCACTGGGAGAGAAAGAGCTTGGGGTGCAAAGAGGTCTTTTTCTCCTGGCCTTCAGAACCTGCCCACACTCATCCTCACTAATTGCCCCACATGAATTGTTTGTTACACAGCTGTACAGGAGTGAGGCTTTTTTTTTCTGCCTGTTCCAACAATGAGGCAGACTTCCTCCAACAGCCTGGGGTGTGCAGAAACCCTCAGGCTACACTGGAAACAGTGAAGGGATCCCAGGAACACGCACTGTCTTGAAAGCACTCTCTGTGCTATGAAATCATTCTATTCAAAGCAAATTTTCTAGCTGGGTGCCTTTCTTCATAGCGACTCTGGCTGTTCACGTATAGAAATACATGCATACATACACAGACACAGAGACTTAATGGCTCTTTTTTTGTGTGGCCGCTCCTGAGGCTTGAACTGTGAGCCTAAACATTGTCCTTGGGGTCCTTTAGCTGAAGGAGGCCCTTTATTGTGTCTTAAACCATGATTACCCTAGGCTGGGGTGCAGCATTTACACCCACAGATGAACCATGGATCCTAGGACCCGAGTTCAACTTCTAGCACTGGCATAAATCAATCCAAGCAACAAAAATGGAGGAGGAAAAAAACAGGCAGTTTTACACAACCATTTTACCTTTGTTTCCTTTGCACTGTGACCATCCTGGGTCTCAATAACTCAGCTTGAAAATTGTATATGACCTTGCATGGCCGAAGGCTGGGTGCTATCAGTGAAGCCTGAGCCCAACCGAGACACCTAGGCCCTGAGTTTGATCCTGGGACTGCCACCTACACATGGCTGAAGATGCTAGGAAACTCATTCCTATATATTCCTATCTATAGGAAGACTAATAGAATGTTTGACATGTACTAATTGAATTACTAATTAGCTATTTAATCTAGTATAAGATTGTACACAATAAATATAGGTCATTGATTAATTGAATTAATACTTTATTAAGTCTTCTCCCATGATTAATTAATGGACACATAATTTTAGACCAAATAATTGGTAGCAATAGAATTTATAAGAATAAGATATAGACATCACTTTATATAGAGAGTTATGCAATAGAATCTACACAAATGTCTATCTGTCTCAGTATACTTTTATTTATAGATGCATATACATATGTAAATAAACACACACACTGCAATCTACACATCTATCTGTTTATATATTGGCCACTCCTAGGGCTTGATCTTAGGTCCTCATATTTGCCCGCCAACTTCGCTTGCATCAAACTGGTGTGCTAACATTGACCCATTTATGAAGTAGGTCTTGTAGGCCCAGAGTTCAAATCACAGAACTGCCAAAAACTTAATCCTGGTGGAAGAAGCTAATTGTCCCACTTATTTTCCTTATCGGCAAAGTCCTGGGTCTCAGGAATGATGGATAATACATAGGCAAATCTATGTTCTATGTAATAGGATGTAAAAAATATTATATGTGTAATCATACTCACTAAAATTCATAAGAAATAAGTAAAACACAAAATAAAATCAATAACTACATGAACTGCAATATGCAGTAAACCTGTAAATATAAGTCATGCATTTAAAATATATACAAATATTATTGTTTTCAAGTGCTAGGACTTGAATTCAGGCCCTGGGAACAGGCCTGACTTTCTTGTCTTCCAGCTTGGTAAGCTTCCACTTCCCCCACAATGCTGCAGATTTCCCAGACCCTGAGTTCAAATCTCAGGCATGGCAGAAAAAATGGAGTCAATTCCAAGCCACGGGGCCTCATAATTTTTAAAATATTTTAATGAATTTATTTATTTATTTTTATTTTGTCAAGCACGGGGCTTGAACTCAGATAATGGCAACTCTGTCTAAGCTTTGATCACTCCAGGCTGGGTTGAAGCCACTGGACTCACAGCCGAACCTGGGTTCCTGGGCCCCAAAGACTGACAGGAATAAAAATAAATAAAATGACACAGATAAGGTTTCCCTTATTTGCAATAACTAGTATATGTCTGAGTCAAGCAGAAAAGGTCAGATAAGTTGATGTTAGGGAAATGAACCCAAAGATAAGTATTCAAAAGTTTTTTTTTATTTCATTCAATTGTTCCTATCATATTTATAAGATGATTTCTATGTTGCTTTGTATGTCTCTTCCCCACAGTATAACCCGTGCTTTCACTGTATTTGATGGTGGTATAATTTGTGGAGGGGAAGGGAAAAAACAAATCGTTTAAATAGGGATACAGGTGGACCTATTGCAACAATGAGATGTACAAGTCATTATGTCGAAAAACGAACTTTACAACATTGGTGGGGGGGAGGATCTGGTGGGGGGGCAGAGAGGGTATGGGAAGGGATGGGAAGTGGAAACATATGAGGAGGCAACAATGTTTGATAAGAAATGTACTCATTGCTGGGAAGGTGGCTCAGTGGTAGAGCGTTTGCCTTGCATGCATGAGGCCCTGAGTTTGATTCCTCAGCACCACATAAGCAGAAAAATAAAGCCAGAAATGGTGATGTGGCTCAAGTGGTAGAGTGCTAGCCTTGAGCTGAAGAGCTGCGGGACAGCGCCCAGGTCCAGAGTTCAGGCCCACGACCAGACCCCCCCCCCCCCAAGAAAAGAAATGTACTCATTATCTTGCCCATGTAATTGTAACCCCTCTGTACGGTATTTTTACAGAAAAAAAAATAAAAACAAAAAACACGAAAACAAATCGGCAACTTTCAGATGGCTGCCGGTTTTACATTTGTTTTCTTTGCAAGGTGACCATACTGGGTCTGAATGATATGGCTGAAAAGTGTTTCTAGTCTGGCATTGGTGAAGTCTGCCAGGCTACCAAGGAAGCCATAGGCCAACACGGCCACATAGACCCTGTGTTTGAAGTCCGGTCCTAACCCCTACCAATGCAGGGAGATCCTAAGAGTCTGGTTCCTATACATAGGAATACCGATGGAAGGTTATGAATGTCAAGGTTGAATTATTTGTTTCTGAATGATACTACTATAAAATTAAACAGAGTGATTTTAGGAGACTGATGGATTTTAATGGATATTTTTTGACACACTAAAAGAATACTATTAATTACATGGATGCAATAGGTTCAAGACAGTAGTTGATTTAATTAATATTTCATTAAGGATGAAAACGAAAATATTAATTACATGGAGGCATAATAAATACCCAAGAATTGCTAGGAATGTTGTTTATATAACTGAAGAATGTATAGACATCTCTGGCTTTCTTTAAAGATCTATATTTATTTGTGTACTACCATCTGCATGTCAATATGTTCTTATTTTGTCAACCTCTGGGGCTCCATCTCAGGTGCTGGGAACTTCTTGTAAGCTCTATATGCCACATTCATGAATTGGGCCTTGCAGGCTAAGAGTTCAGATGCCAACACTCACAAAAATTGAATGGTGGAACAAGAAGCCTAAGGTGACACATGTTTTCCTTTTCTGTGAAAGGCCTGGTTGTCAAGTGTGAAGTTTCATACATAGGCAAAGCTATATCCTATGTAATAAATGTAATAAATGTTTCATGTGTAATAAAAGTCAATGAAATAAATGGTAAATAAATGAATAAAACAAAAAATAAAATGAATAACTACACTAAGTGCAATATGGAGTCAACATACAGGGCTCGATCTCAGGGCCTGGGAACTGCCTGGCAGCTGAATTGGCTAGAGCCTGCTGTGCTGGCAGTCACCCATTCATGAACTGAGCATCTAGGCCCTGAGTTTAGATCTCAGCACTGCCAAAAATGTAATCATGGAGTGAGAAGCTGAGTATGACACGTTTTCCTCTTCTTTGAAAGTGTTCGGTGACAGGTAGGATGTATAAATTTTATGCAAATCTATATGCTATGCATTAGGATATCATAAATGATATAGGTGGAAGAAAAAAAGATTGAATTAGTAGTGAATCATTCTGGGATAAAATTAGATGCAATAATTATAGGACTTGGATTAAGTTTAATTAATATTTTATTGAGCATTAAGAGAATAAAAATTATATGGAGACATAAATACCTAATAATTGGTAGTAACACACGATGCATAATTTAATTTGTCTCATTTATGAAATATGTAATTATATGTATGGATGTATGTACATATATGATGAATAATAACAGGATATTGAGTAATTATTAATTAATGCTTTATTAATTGTTCAACTGGGACACATCATTAAATGGAGACATAATTTAAAACCTAATAATTGGTAGTAATATTATCTACAATTCAATAATATACAGACATCTCTCCTTTTGTGTATATAATACTTATATACAGGAAGCTCTATCTATTTATACCTCGTTCACTCCTGGGGCTCGGTGGTTGAGTGCTCACCTCGTAAGCAAGAAGCCCTGGGTTGTATTTCTCAGTGCCACATAAACAGAAAATCTAGAAGTTCTGCTGTTTTTCAATCAATTGAATGCTAGCCTGGAGCACTAACCCTTAGGGACATTTTCTAAGCCCTTACTCAAGCCCCAGGACTGCCGCCAAAAAAAAGGTAGAATGTTCTACCTGCAATGATATAAGGACAGTACTTCAAATACATCATCACAGAGCAAGCTAGGAGTCTGGCGTTGACAGCTGCTACCTAACCTGACTTAGCCATATGCATACCGCTGCAACCCAGCTGCACAGAACCAGACGCTGATGGCTGGCATAACCCCATCATCCTAGCAGTTTGGAGGCTTTAAAATCCAGCCCTGGCAAGAAGTCTGTGAGACTCTTTAAAATGTGGCTCCTAGAGGCAGAGCTCTATCCCTGAGCAAATGTTATTAGAACAGTATGCAGATGCTTTGAGTTCAAGCCCCATGGATAACCCCCCTCACAAAAAACACCCATCTAAAACCTTAAGATGTAATCTTGTGTGATTTGCGAAATGTTCCTCAAAGAAGGGTGATACTGATGAAACCACCCTAATTCTAATGACAATTTGTGGAATAGAGCTATGTCCTGAGCCCTTCATAGGGTGCTCTGTGCTGAGTCTTGCACAGGGTGCTATGTGCTGAGTCCTTTACAGGGTACATTGATTCATCTGGTCCTTGTAAGAGCTCCACAACTGAGATGATTTGCAGACAAACAATGTGATATATACAGAATTCCATATTTTATATATATATATATATATATATATATATATATATATATATATATAATATGGAATTCTATGCCTCCATAAGGAAAAAAATCACATTGCCACATTTGTTAGAAAATGGAAAGACTTGGAAAAAATTATATTAAGTGAAGTAAGAAAGGCTGAAAGAAACATAGGTCCACAAGCAGACCAGAGACTCCAACAAGAGGCTGGTTAAGGACACAAGGGAGATACAGGATTTTTCCCACCCCTCCCAAAAAAATCAAAGAACTTTTTTCCTCTTCTTCTTCTTCTTCTTCTTCTCCTCCTCCTCCTCCTCTTCCTCCTCCTCCTCCTCCTCCTCCTCCTTCTTCTTCTTCTTTTTTTGGTACCTTATATAAAAAATTTTTTTCTTTTCTAAAATTTTTTAATCTTTAATTATTGCCTTTTTTGAAAAAAATTGTTTTCCAGTAACTTTTTTTCCTCTTATAATTTTTATTTTAGAAATACATGTGTGTGTGTTTTTTTTTCTTTTTTGTTGTCTTTCTCTTTTTTTAATTATCTTTTTGTTATTTATTTAGCTCTACTGAACTTCTGATCTTTTTTCTTCCTTTCTTATCCTTTTCACCTTTTCCTCTCTTTCGTTCTTCTTTATGTGACTTAATTGTGGTCCTGAACATCCTCAGATAAACCCGTAGTTGACTATTAGACCCTATCTCCCATTGTGTAGACACTTAATCCACAAATTTATTACTCAATTCAAAACCTCTGAGACTTAAATTCCTTAATAGCAGTACTACCTCTTTATACCTATATAATATTTTAAGCATTTTTATTTCTAAGTTCGTCACATCTCCTTTATATCCCTCCCCTTCTCTCATTATATTCACATTCTTCTCTAAATAGATTGGTTTCGTAACTGCACAATATTATTAATTTTTACTTTTCTATTTTTTCTGGTCTCTTTTTTTCCCCTTTCTCTTTCTTCTTTTTCTCTCTCTCTCTACTTTCATCCTACCCAACCTATTTCCTGCTTTTAGATTAGGACTTAGTTAACTCTCCCTGTGCCTTTCCACATCACTCTTTTCCTATTTTTTACCCACATCTCTTCCTAAACCGAATAATTTCTGGTTTTCCAAATTCTTCTTTGCGGTACGTAGCCCATTAATATATAGTTGTTTGTTGTTGAATAGATGTATCTGTTGAACTAGATTGTATCTGTAGACTATTGACTCTGCAAATTCAGACTTTGGTTGATGCTTGCCTTAAGATAGTGTTCTAGCACAAAACTGGTGCTATTTTCATCTCAAATGGGCAGAGTAAGCCGGAAAACACAAGAAAAATGGCAAGTAAGGTTATCTCAACTCCCACTCTTGATAATCAGGGGACAGATCAAATAATGAATAATCCAGAGGAGAGTTCCCAAAGAGCTCTAAAACCACTGCTGTCAAACATGATAAATGAAAAGATTGAAAACCAACAAGGACTCTGTATGAGTGTGATAGGGAGAGAGAGGAGGCAATCCAAAAGTTTATAGAAGAATATCATAAGCGTGAGGAAGCTATTCGAAAACTGATACAGGATTTGCGTGAGCATCTTGAGAATACTCAAAGAGAAAGGCAGGAATGGCGTGACCAAGCTGAGAACACTCAAAGAGAACAAAGAAGTGAAGGACCTCTATGATGAAAACTTTAAAATCCTGAAAAAGGAAATCAAAACAGAACTTAGAGGAAATAGAAGAGGCAATTCAAAAATTCATTTGGAACAAAAAAAGACCCCGAATAGCAAAAACGCTCCTCAACGGAAAGAACACTGCTGGAGGAATATCAATACCAAACTTCAAACTCTACTATAGAGCCATAGTAATCAAAACAGCTTGGTATTGGCATAAGAATAGACCTCAGGACCAATGGAATAGAATTGAAAACCCAGAAATGAACCTACAGACCTACAGCCATCTAATCTTCGATAACGGAGCTAAATCAATAGAATGGAAGAAAGACAGCCTCTTCAGTAAATGGTGCTGGCAAAATTGGTTATCTACTTGTAGAAAACTAAAGCTAGATCCTTATATATCACCCTGCACCAGAATCCACTCCAAATGGATCAAAGACCTCTGAGTCAAAGCAGACACTCTGAAAACATTACAAGATGGAATAGGAGAAACCCTAGGTCTCCTTGGCTCAGGCCGAAATTTTCTTAATAGAGACCCAGAAACACAAGGACAAATGGGATTGCATGAAGTTGCAGAGCTTTTGCATGGCAAAGGACATAGCTAGCAAGATCAATAGAGAGCCCACGGATTGGGAGAAGATCTTCGCTAGCCATACAACAGACAAGGGTCTCATATCTAAAATACACTTGGAACTCAAAAAATTAAATTCCCCAACAACAACTCTCCAAAGAAACAACTGCCCAGTAAATAAGTGAGCTAAAGACTTAAAGAGAAACTTCTCTGGAGAAGAAAGAAGGATGGCCAATAGACACGTGAAGAAATGCTCAACATCCTTAGCCATAAAAGAAATGCAAATCAAAACAACATTGAGATACCACCTCACCCCAGTTAGAATGGCAAAATTCAAGAACTCTAATAACAACAGTAGCTGGAGGGGATGTGGACAGAAGGGAACCTTACTGCATTGTTGGTGGGAGTGTAAACTTGTTCAACCACTTTGGAAAGCAATATGGAGGTTCCTCAGAAGACTTCACATAGAGCTCCCCTATGACCCAGCAATCCCACTTTTGGGCATTTACCCAAATGTTTACAAACAAGACCACACTAAAGCTACCAACACAACTATGTTTATTGCAGCATTATTTACCATAGCTAATATCTGGAACCAACCGAGATTCTCCTCAGTAGATGAATGGATCAAGAAAATGTGGCATATATACACAATGGAAATCTATGCCTCCATGAGAAAGAATGACATTGCCCCATTTGTTAGGAAATGGAAAGACTTGCAAAAATTATATTAAGTGAAATAAGCCAGGCCCAAAGAAACATATGTCCCATGATTTCCCTTATTTGCAACATCTAGTATATGTATGAGCCAAGCAGAAAAGGTCAGATAAGGTGATGTTAGGAAAATGAACCCTAAGATATTTATTTGAAATGTTTTTTTCTTTCATGCATTTGTTTCTAACGCTATTATAAGATTATATCTTTGTTGCTTTGTATGTCCCTCCACCACAGCATAACCCATGCTTTCACTGTATTTGATGTCGTTTTAATTTGTGGAGGGGAAGTGGAAAAACAAGTCGTTTAAATAAGGATACAGGTGGACCTGTTGCAACAATGAGAATGCAAGTTGTCATGTCAAAAACGATCTTTATAACTTGGGTGGGGATTGGGGGGAGGGAGGATGGGAAGGATGGGTAGGGTAATCAAAGGAGGAAGCTACAATGCTTGTTAAGAAATGTACTCACTATTTTGTCCATGTAATTGTAACCCCTCTGTACAGTATTTTCACAATTAAAAAAAAAGAAAAAAGAAAAGCATAAAGTAAAAAAAAAAAAAAAGAAACTAGGTACACTGCTTAGGTCCTATGTTCAATCTCCAGGACTCGTGTATGCATGCATGCACACGGACACACACACACACACACACACACACACACACACACACACACACACACACACACACAGACCAGAAGTGAAGCTGTGACACCAAATGGTAGAGTACTGGGCTTCTGCACTGATATCATGTTCACACCCAGGCGCTGTGTTCAACCCCAAAACCTAGCCACCCAGGGCCCAACTAGGAGAGGTCAAATGTTTCAAAACATTATGAGCTTCACCAACCCTAGATGACAGGAAGCCTTGTGATGTCTGACATGTGCTTGGATTTCCCAAGGTTCCAGAAACCTAGAAGAGGCATTATAGGCCCATCATCGACTGCAATTAAACATTTCACTAGGTTCAGTGCCCTAGTTGTCTGCCAGAAGGACTCCTGATTTATATTGAACAATGTATCTGATCACTAGAATATAGTCTCACAAAGGCAAGATAAGTGCAGGGAACTTGGCCTCCCTAGGATGGTGGCATAAATGAAGGCTTCCTTTCAAAACAGAGCACTGGTGAGAGAGATAGCTTGGGGTACAAAGAGGCCTTTTCCTCCTGACCTTCAGAGCCTACCCACACTCATCCTCACTAATTGGCCCAGATAGAGTAGTTTTTTTCACCACTGCACAGGAGTGAGTCCTTTTGTCTGCCTGTCCAGACAATGAGAGACTTCTTCCAACAGGCCTGGGATGCATAGAAACCCTCAGGGTACACTGGGAACAGTGAGGGGAGCCCCGGAACATGCAATGTCTTGAAAGCCCTCTCTGTGCCATGAAATCATTGTATTGAAAACAAATTTCCTAGTTCAGTCCATTCATCATAGCTACTCTGGAGATTCACCTATAAGGATATATCCATCCATGTACAATACATGGAGCTACACGGTCTTTTTTTTTTTGGTGGGGGGCAGGTCCTGGGGTTGGACATTAACCCTAGCTGTTGTCCCTGAGCTCCTTTTGCTCAGAGGTAGCACATTAAAATTGAGTCACAGCCCCATTTCTGGGTTTTTCTCTGATCTCATAGATATAATATTGTCAACTTTCTTACACTGGCTGGATTCAAACTAAGGTTCTCTACATGTTAGCCTTCTGAGAAGCTGGGATTACAGTCAGCAGCCATTGGCACCTGCCTTTCTTTTCTTCTTCATTTTTACTCTGGACTTCTGACTTCTTAACAGGGTCATTCCAATGGTTTGAATTTATAAGTAAACTACTCAATGTTCTTTATAGCTGCTTTCTCTGAGAAGGATTTTCTCTCCTCATCTTCCCCTCTGGCCAAAGGTTTGAAGCCAAAAATGAGAAATAAATGTCCCAGGATGTTGGAGCAAATCTCCACAGGACATGCTAGTTTGGTCACTTAGCATTGAGCTGCAGTGAATTTACTGTCTCAGGACGAGAGGACTGAAACCTTGAGTGATTTTCAGACTGTCTGCATTGCTCTTTTGTCTATAAAATGACCTAATAATTATAAATGTTTTTGTCTACACCCTCAAGTATCTAGAACACACTAGAAGCATCTTCCTGTTTCTGTTTTTCTCTAGTTCCTCTCAAGATTTAGACTAAAGGTTTTGTGGAGTGGCATCTCAGCGAATCCCTAAGGAAAGGTGCTTAAATCCTCCTCAGGAGATAACCATTCAAAGCCAGCCTGAGCAGGAAAGTATGTGAGCTTCTTATCTGCAATTAACCACCAGAAAACCGTAAGTGGAGCAGTGGCCCAGATGGTAGAGCTCCAGCTTTGAGAGAGAAAGCCAAGCAAGAGATACTGTGCAGAGCAAGCAGGAAAGCCTGGGAGGCTCTTATGTCCAATTATCAACCAGATAGCTGGACGTGGAGCTCTGTCGGTGGTAGAGCCTCAGCCTTGAGCAAAACAGCTCATTGCATTGGACCCTGTGTTTAAGTCCTGGGATGCCCACAAAAAATTCAAAAAGAGAAGGCCAAGTTATGTATCAGTGTCCTCCTACCAACTTATGTGTGTATATTACTTCCCTGAATGCAAACAGACCATAGGCAATGCTTCTCCTTTTACTTACTGATTTATTTTTCAGATATGCTCGTTGTGCATACTGTACCATTCTCTTCATTTCAAGCCCATCGCTTTTCTCTTCCAAGGCTCCACGCCTGCATCCTTACATGATGCACACTTAAGCTCTCAGCAGCCTTTATTTACATTTTATTATGTGGCCAACACAGAAACAGTCACAAATCAGGGAGGGGAAGAGAAGATCAGTATTCATATTTATAACAGGTATTCAGAAAAATTAACTTGGTTGTGAAAAATGGTAGCGTACTTATGTAAAAACTACCATTAAGAAAAAGATGAGGGGTCTGGGAATGTGGATTAGTGAGAGACTGTTTGCTTAGCATGCAAGAATCCTTGGGTTTGATTCCTCAGTAGCACATACACAGAAAAATCCAGAATTGGTGCTGTGACTCAAGTAGCAGAGTCCTAGAGACAGTGCCAAGGCCTTGAGTTCGGCCCACGAACTGCCAAAGAGATACCAGGTAAGTAGGTAGGTAGATAGATAGACAGACAGACAGACAGAGAGAGTGAGAGAGAGAGAGAGATTGATAGAAAGAAAGAAAGAAAGAAAGAAAGAAAGAAAGAAAGAAAGAAAGAAAGAAAGAAAGAAAGAAAGAAAGAAAGAAAGAAAGAAAGAAAGAAAGAAAGAAAGAAAGAAAGAAAGAAAGAAAGAAAGAAAGAAATATGATAGGTGAATATGGTCTTGGAAGTCAGTAGGAAAGAAGGGAACACTTCCCAACCATGAAGCCTTCTGCAGTGTGCCAGGACACCAGCATCACCTTCACATAACCACAGAACAGGAAGACTGTCTCTCTCCCACTTCTAAGGCAGTGGAGGGCCCCAGAGTCAAGAGGGCAGAGCCAGGTTCTAACTCAGGTGCTTGGAGGCGGAAGAGAAAGGGCCCTACCTCTCCTTGAACTGGGGATTTACATTAATGATGTGGAGAATGAAGGAAGGAGAATGGACTGGCAGAGGTAGAAGAAAGGCCTTCAAATCTGACAGATGGAGAGTCAAGAACCAACTCCCTAACACCAAAAAGCAGGATTTTTCTACTCTGTTCCTCCCCTCTTCCCCACTAAACTGGCTCTCTATTGGTAACCTAAAGATAGCCTGAGGCTCCCTTAACCTGAGGGAGGAAGGATAATTTTTGAAGAGGCTGAGAAAAGCCTGACCCTGGTGTGACTCTAACAAATATTTCAGGTTTCCCCCCATTGCTGGCTCACTTCCCTGTTTAGTGTGTACATTCTACCTCCTAATTCTGCAGGCCTAGATCTCTGCACCTAGCCTTTTTTTTGAAACTGTTTCCTGTCCTTCAAATACAGAGTTACTTTGGAGTTCTTCCTGCTAACAGGGCTAGGTCTTGATCCTGAGAACTTCATTTATACCCAGGATGGGTCAATGATGTTTCTTTCCTGCTTCTATAGCTTGGGAACTCTAAGAACATTTAGAGTGCAAGTAACTTCTCATCACCAAGGGAAACCCAGGAATTCTTGAACATGTAACCTTTCGGAAGCCCACTGGAGGACACAAGATGATTACAATCTTCACGTGAGTGGCTGGGCAGATGATCTGCTACACTTGAACCTTGAACTCAGCCTGCTCTCCTAGTCTATGTTCTTCTTTGGTGCTTGTCCTGTTAGCTCCTCAGGAGCTTCCAAGATAGAAATATATTGATCAAACCCAAAAGGAGTTACTGGCTTTTTCCTTCTTTTTCTGTCCTTTGCTTTAAATGTTTTTCAGTCTTTGGGCTTGAATTGTGGATCTAGGCTCTTTCCCTGGACGCCTTTGACTCAAGGCTAGCGCTATGCCACATGAGTCCCTTTCTGCTTTGTCTGTGGTGAAGTGGAAGTCAGAGCCTCATAGATATTCCTGCCCTGGCTGTCTTCACCCTGTGATACTCAGACCTCAGTCTCCTAAACAAGGGTAACAAGCATGAGTTTCTGTTGCTCTGCTAAGTTCAGAACTGTAATGACATTGAAAATACAAGTCAAATGCTCATCATAAAGGGCTTGGGAAGCATATTAACCCTTTCAACATTGGACCTTTCAGAACCGTGTAGCACACAAGGTTATAATCCTAAAGATAGAGAGCCTGAGCATATAGATCTTCTATACTTGAACATTGAGATCTGACTCCAATTCTGGTGTACACCAGCATTCATTTTCCAGAAAATGTTCTCATAATTAACAAATAGGAAAAGTACTTTGATTAACCCTCACTTTTTTCCAGGTATGTATTTCTAACTCAAGCCTGGGCACTATCCCTAAGCCTTTCAGGTCAAGGTGAACACTCTACCACTTGAGTCACAGCTCCACGTGGGGTCTTTTTGGGGTTCATTGGAGGTAAGAGTCTAACAGGCTTTCCTTGCCTAGGCTGTCTTTGAACTGTGGTCTTAAGGTCTCAGCCTCCTGATTAGCTAGGGTTGTAGGTGTGAGCCACCAGCATTTGGCCTATTGTTTTTGCCAGTTCTGGGGCTTGAACGTAGGTCCGGGGTACTGTCTCTGAGCTTCTTTTTCTCAAGGCTAGCACTCTACCACTTGAGCCATTCCACAGCTTCTGGCTTTTTCTGAGTATGTGGCACTGAGGATTTAAATCCTGGCATTCATGCATGCTGAGCAAGCTCTCTACCTATAAGCCACATTCCCAGCTTCACTCGTACTATTTTATCCCTCAACTTGCCTATCCTCTAGAAAAAGTCTCTGAGTATAAATCATTTAAAGAAATCCCTGTAGGAAGTTGTCTAAAGATGAATAAGACAAAGCTCATACTTGGGACAGATTCTAAACATGTGATGACTGTGACAAATGCCTCCATTTAATTATGTATCATGTTTCAACACTTAATAAGGTATTAATGAAAAATGACTCAATGTCCTAAATTATTGTTTATAATTTTATAATAGATGTATGAAACGTAATAAATATGTATGTAATAATACTAAATACATTAAACAATGAATAAATAAATAAAATAAAAATAAAATAAATAAAAAACAATGACAATAATCATATTATGTAATAAACATACATATGTAAGTATATACCATAACTATTTTTCCATTGCAGAGCCTTACTGCAGGCCCTGGGAACTCTAGCCTGAATTTGTTTTCCTCAAGGACAGTAAACTTTGCCTTTACCCGTGGTGCAAAAGAGTTATCTGGAATGTGAGATCAAATCCCAGCAATAGCAGAAATACTGGCCCCATTTCCAAGACAGAGACAATTTTTCTTTGATGAAAGCAGTTATGTTTATTCAGTTCCATACTGAACATTTTTTTAAAAAAAGCAGTGTAGAATTTTGTATAGCTATTCAGGCATCTTTCCTTTACCCCCAAAGTGCTTCTCTGAGCACTACATTGTTTATTTTTTGTATGATGTTTACTGTAAAAATGATGTACAGGGGGTTACAGTTATATGAACAAAATAATGAGTACATTTCCTATTGAGCATTGTTGCCCCTTCCTTTGTTTTCCCCCTACTATCCCTTCCCTCCCATCTCCACAACTACCTCCCCCTGCCAAGATCAGTGACTTAATTTTTTAATTTTGGCTTGGCACGGGGTTTGAACTAAAGTAGTGGCGACTCTGCACCTTCTCTCACATTGGTATGGATTTACCAAGACCCTGAGTTCAAATGCCAGGATAGGAAACAAAACTAGCAGAAATTCCAAATAAGGGAGCTTTATTTTTTAATTTAGTTAAATAAATAAATTATTTATTTATTTGTTTGTTCTTTTTTTTTTGCCAACCACGGGTCTTGAACTCAGATCATGGCAATACTGCCTAAGCTTTGATATCCCTAGGCTGGGCTGCAGCCTCTGGACCCATAGCAAATCCTGGGATCCCAAGCCAAGAGGGCTTGCAGGAAGAAAAAAAAGTGGAACAGCACCAAAAGTAGTGAGCTGCAGAGGGTTGGGAGGTTTATAATTTTTTTCTTTGCAGGGTGATCCTACTGGTTCTGAATGACACAGCTGCAAAGTGGACCTGACCTGCCATTACTGAAGGCTGGCAGGCTATCAAGGAAGCCATAGGCCCACCTGTCAATATAGGCCCCAGGTTCAAATCCCTGTCCTGACACCTACCAGTGGTGGAGATCCCAAGAAACTCGTTCCTATGCATAGGATACTGATTGAAAGAATAGTTCGTGTATTGGTTTAGTCTAAAATTGGATACAAGAATCCTAGGATGCTGATTGATCTTAATTAATAGTTTATTAAGCATGAAAAGCATAATATTGCTTCAATGGAAGTATAATAAATACCTAAGAGTTGGTAGGAAAGTAGTAGATGTCATTTAATAATTCACAGTCCGCTCTGGCACTTTTTACCATGTATCACTGTTTTGGCCAAACCTGGGGCTCATTCTCAGCACCTGGGAACCACCTGGCTAGAGACTGCCAGGTTTACACTCACCCATTCATGAATTTGGCCTGCTAGGCCCTGAGTTCATATCCTAGCACTGTGAAAATTTAGTCTTGAATTAAGAAGCCGACTGTGACACGTTTTCCTTTTCTGGGAGAGCCCTGCGTTTCAGGCATGATGGAGAACACATCTAAAAATCTAGATGTTATGTGATAGGATATAAATAATATAATAAATGGTATAGGTGTCATCAGAGTCAATAAAATAAATGGTAAATAAATGAATAAAACAAGAAATAAAATGAATAATCACACAAAACACGGTATGGACTGAACATCTATATGGAAGTATAAACCCTACCACACTAAACATGATATGGACTGAACATCTGTATGGAAGTATAAGTGCTATCTTTAAAATGTATATAAGGAGTATGTTTTCCAGGCCTGAGGCTTGAATTCAGCCACCATACTAAGATGGTATGGAGGGAGATCCCAATATATTAGTTTATGGACCTAGGAAGAGTTATGGAATGCGATTGATGTCATCATTGAATCAGTAGATCATACGTGATGGGAGTAGGAAATGATAGGCAAGAATCATGGGGTATTGCTTATTTGCAATGAAGATTTGATGAAGCATGACAATAATCATCAGTTGTGAAACGGAGGCATCAGGAAAGATCCAAGAATCGGTATTCACACAGTAGATTCAATTCCATCACAGGTGGCCATCTCTCCTACTCTCTCTATATATGTACTTATTTGCATACTACCTTCAGCTTATGAATGGATGACTGCTGTGCACCCTCACCCTACCCCTACATGGGTGCTCAATCTCAGAGAACAGCCTAGCTCCTTAGTGGCTCACAGGCTGGTGTGCTCACGTGGACCCATTCACCTCTTGGGCCTGCTAGGCCCTAAGTTCAGACCCCAGCACTGCCAAAAGAATCATCCTGATGTCAGAAGCCAATCGTTGCACCTGTTTTCCTTTCCTGTGCAATTTCTGGGTCTCAGCTAGGATGGAGAATGTATGGGTTACCCTGTGGCCATGGGAACTGGTAGTCATCCATGTCAACACAGTTATACCTGTCATCATGTACTCAAGAAAATACACACTACATCCATGAATAGCATACAAAATAGAGGGAATAACTACACTAACTGATTGATGCAGTCCACACACAGATGTGAATATACATCTCATGTTTCAATGATGGACTGATGTCTATTGTGGCCTCCCTGGGGCTTGATCTCAGTTCTGGGAACAGCCCAGCTCCTTCATGGCTCACAGGCTGGAGTGTGCACGTGGACCCATTGGCCATTTGGGCCTCCTAGGCCCCAAGTTCAAATCCCAGCACTGCCAAAAATTCACCCTGATGTGAGAAGCCAGTCTTTGCAGCTTTTTTTTCTGTGCTGTGCATGTTCTGGGTCTCAGCTAGGATGGAGAATGCATAGGCAACTCTCTACTTATGTGAATAGCTTGTCATCCAGGTCAACACAGTTATATTTGTCATTCTATACTCAAGAAAATACACACCACATCAATGAATAAGGCAAAATAATGAGAATGACCACATAGAACGCAAGGTACTGCCCACCCATGTATGGAAATAGAGGTCCTCTGTTTAAATTGGGAATTTATGACTCTATTGGCCCCCACTCTGGGGGAGATCGATCTCAGGTCCTGGAAACGGCCAAGCTCCTTAATGGCTCACAGGGTGGTGTGCTCACCATGTCCCATTCACCAATTGGGCCTGCTAAGACATGAGTTCAAATCCCAGCACTGCCAAAAGCTTCACACTGATGTGAGAAGCCAATTGATCCATCTGTTTTCCTGTCGTGTTAAAGTCCTGGGTCTCAGCGCAGATGGAGAATACTATATAGGCAACTCTATAGCCATGGGAATAGGTTGACATCCATGTCAGCACAATTATATCTGTCAGCATATTCAATAAAACATACAATACATCGATGAATAAGACATAAAATAAAAAGAATAACTACACTGAATGCAAGTTACATAACATACCTGTAGGTAAAGAGTGATCCTATTTTTTAAAAAGGTGGGCTTGTTATTTTGTCCAGTGCTGGGGCTTCAAATCAGGCCCTGGACCTGGACTGACATTCTAGTCTTCAAGGATGGTGAGCTTCCCCTTCCATCACAGTTCAACAGAGCTACCCAGACCTGAATTCACATCCCAGCAGACAAAAGTTTCATCCTGATGTCAGAAGCCAGTCGTTGCAAATGTTTTCCTCTCTTGTGAAAGTTCTGGATCTCAACTAGGATGGAAAATGAATGCATAGGCAACCCTATAACTATGGGAACAGGTTGTAATCCATGTCAGCACAGTTTTACCTGTCACCAATAAAATACACAATACCTCCATGAATTAGGAACAAAATAAGGAGAACAAGTGCACTGAATGCAAGATGCTGCCCACACATGTATGTAAATATAGATCCTATGTTTAAATTATGAATTTATGACTATTTGGCTCTCCCTGGCACTCGATGTCAGGTCCTGGGAAGGGCCTATCTCCTTCATTGCTCACAGACCTGTGTCCTCACCTTGACCCTTTCCTCAATTGGGCCTGCTAGGCTCTGAGTTGAAATCCCAACACAGTGAAAATATGAATCCTGATGTGAGAAGCCAATCGATTCACGTATTTTCCTGTCTTGCGAATGTCTTGTGTCTCAACTAGGATGGAGAAAGCATAAGAAACCCTATAGACATGGCAATAGGTTGTCATCCATGTAAACACTGTTATATCTGTTACCATACTCAGTAAATACACAATATCTCCATGGATAAGACACAAAATAAGAAGTACACCAAACACGAGATGCTGTCCACACATATATGTAAATATAGATCCTATGTTTAAACAATGAATTTATAACTATTGTGGCCCACCATGGGGATCAATGTCATATCCTGGGAATGGCCTTCCTCCTTAGTTGCTCACAGGATGGTGTGTTCACATTGACCTATTTGCCAATTAGTCCTGCTAGGCAATGAGTTCAGATTCTAGCACTACCAACAATTGGATCATGGAGTAAGAAGCTGAGTGTGAAACTTGTTTTCCTTTTCTCTGAGAGTCCTGGGTGTCAGGCATGATGGAGAACACTTCTACAAATCTAGATGCTATGTGATAGGATGTCATTAATGTAATAAATGGAATGGGTGTCATCATAGTAAAATCAATGGTAAATAAATGAATACAACAATAAATACAAGGATCAACCACACCAAATTTGTATGGACTGAACATCTATAGATAAGTACAAAGCCTATCTTTATATAAATAGTATGTTTTCAAAGGCTGGGCTTGAATTCAGGCCTAGTGAACAGGCCTGAAATTCTTACCTTCAAGTACAGTGAGCTTCCCCTTCATCCACTGCAGATTTACCCAGACCCTGAGTTCAAATCCAAAACCTGGCAGAATAAATGGTGGAAATTGCAATCCAGGGAGCTAATTTTATTTTATTTTATTTTTTCCCAGAGTGGGGCTTGAACTCAGCTTCGATCACCCTAGGCTGAGGTGCAGCCACTGGACCCACAGCTGATCCTGGGATCCTAGATCCCTAGGCCTTGAAGGGAAAAAAAATTACAGGAAAAATGTGGAGATGGCCTTTTTATGTTTTCTTCCTTTGTGAGGTGACCCTCCTGGGTCCGAATGACATTGTTGCAAAGAGTATTTTACCTTGCATTGCTGAAGGCTGGTGGACTATCGGGGAAACCATAGGACCACGTGGCAACATAGGCCCTGATTTCAAATCCCAGTCCTGACACCTACCAATGGCATGAGATACTAAGAGACTCGTTCCCATCCATAGGAATGTTATCAATGTCAGGTTGAATGAGTTGATCGTGAATGATTCTCCTATAAAATTAGACAAGATGATTTGCGGAAGCTGATTGATTTTATTTAATATTTATGAAGCATTAAAAGAATACTATTACTTACAGGAACGCAATAATTTCAGGACACTGATTTTAATTAATAGTTTATTAAGGATGAAAACAATAACATTAATTACATGGAGGTATAATAAATACCCCAGAATTTGTAGGAATGTAGTCTATATAACTGAATAATGTATAGACATCTTTGGCACTATATAAACATATTTTTATTAGTGTACTGTCATCCGCATGTCAATCTGTTCATATTTTGTCAACCTCTGGGGCTTGATTTCAGGTCCTGGGAACTGCCTGTCAGCTCAATTTGCCCCAGGATGGAGTGTTGACACTCACCCATTCATGAATTTGGCCTTGTAGGCCATGAGTTCAGATGCCAGGACTCCCAAACAATTAATTGTGGAGTAAGAAGCTGATGGTGACACATTTTTTTTCCTTTTCTTTGAAAGTCCTGGGTGTCAAGTATAAAGTGGAATACATATGCAGACCTATAATCCTATGTAATCGATGTAATCAATGTTCTATGTGTCATAATAGTCAATAAAATAAACGGTCAATACAAGAAAAAGACAAAAAAAGAATAACTATGCTAAGTGTAATATGGAGTGAACATATGTATATGAATATAAATCATATATTTAAAATGTACATGAATAGGATGTTTTTTAGTGCTGGGGATCCAATTCAGGACTAAAGAACAGACTTGAATTTCCTGACTTCAAGGAGGCAAGCTTCCCCTTCCCACACAGTGCAACAGAGTTACCCAGACCATGAGTTCAAATTCCAATCCTGGCAGATGTGAGGTCGAATTCTTAGGTATTTCATTCTGCCTCCATTTAATGAATGTGATTGTTTAAATGCTTAATGAAGTATTAACTAAAATCGATCAGTGTCCTAGGATATAATTGTGTATAATTTGATCCTAGAATCATTCAAGAACTACTCATTCAATCTTGACATTGATCACATTCCATGGGTAATCTTATGGATAAGAATGAGTTTCTTAGGTTCTCCTGCCATTTGAAGTGGCAAGCCCAGGATTCCTGCTGTGGGCTCCAGCTCCCACTACTTCAACCCGAGGATAGAGACCTCACAGGTCTGTGCCAGAACATCAGCAAGACCAATGATTAGGCAGGCACCAGTGGCTCTCAGCAGTCCTCCTTTATACTTACAAGTCTGTGATAAGAGGATCATGGTCAAAGTCACCCTAGGCAAGAAAGTCCATGAGACCCCTGTCCAACTTCAATGTCAACAAAGTCAGAAGTAGAGCTGTGTGGCTCCAGTGGTAGAGGGCTAGTCTTGAGCAAAAGCAGCTTACAGACTTTGCCTAGATCCTGAGTTTAAGGTCCAGGACTGACAACAAACAGACATACACAGCAATCTAAAGCCAGTCACCCTCTTGTCCCCAACTGAATTGGACAGAGTTCCCTGGGAAAGGGGCTGGGGGAGCCATTGTCATCTTCACTCTACCCATTCTGCCTGCATCACAGGATTCCGGCCACACTCCCATTCTTTCATGGTTCTTTCTGACCAATGGGATATAAGGATGGTGGTCACACCCAAATTCCATGCTGCCTGATAGCACTGGGATTCCTCTGTTGGTTGACACCACTACCAACTCTTGAGGAAGGTAGTGGTGGCTGAGTGGTGATCAAGAGACTCAAGCCATAGGAGGAGAGACCTTGCTCAGCCCCGCCACTCACCTGCCCACACCCCGGTCCCCTTCAGCATTCCGTGTGGCACTGCATTTCAAACCGAGCACTGCTTGCTTGGACCCATGGCACCTCTTGGAGTCCTCAAGTGAAGGCATGCCACAGGCAGGCTTGTGGCCCCAACCTGGTCCAGGTCCCCCTGTCTCTGCTCCAGGCCTGAGTATTTGCCATGCTACTGCCTTCACTGCTCGAACCCACCCAGAGCTGCCTCCAACAGCTTCTCCCAGCAGCACATGTGAGTGGCCTCCTCCTGGGCCCATCCCCTGTGACCCCCACACCACACGTTTCCCCCCCCCTCCCGACTGGACCTCCGGCTCCCCCATGCCCTAGACTCTGGCCAGGGCTCTGCCACAAATGTGCCACAGGGGTGGGGGTGGGAGTGGGTGTTGAGCAGGGTATCCCACCCCATCCCTAGCTGCCAGTGTCCCAGGAAACAGGGAGATGTAGGGATTGTTGAGGAGGGGGCACCACAGAGCCCCTGGCCTGGAGCAGTGGGAGCCACACAGCCATGCATCTGCACGCTTCCTCTTCCTGGTGGGAACCTGGTGGCTTTAGTCAGAAGTGGGGAGCAGCACCTCCACATCTGCCTTCTTGGGTCTTTCCCTTTTTTCTGGGGGTTGGGAGTGTTGTATGCAGAAGATAGGTCTCTCTTGCTATGTGAGCGCTTGTCCTCTGTGCTAGGTCACAATTTCACCTGAAGAGAGGGTCCCAGAAGAGCCCATTAGGGAAGTGAGAGTGTTGGGGGTCAGAGCAGAATGTGAATATCTGGGAGAAACACCCCCCCCCAAACACACATACACATATACCCAGCCTGTCCCCTCCCCCAACTGTCAACAGTTCTGACAGAGTGATCCCATTTCCCAGCTCTGCCAGTTTCTGCTGGTGTTCCCAGTCAATCTGGTCTCCTTGTCCTTCCCACGAATCTACCGTGTGGCCCAGAAGCATGTATGCTGGAAGTAGGGAGTAAAGTCCATGTATGTAGCCTATAGGACTCCATCCATTTCCCCAATACTGCTCCCACCTGGGGTCAGACACCCCTCTGGGGTCAACATGAGCCCCTGATTATTTCCTCTCCTGGCTCTGAGGAGCCACTTGTCTTGGGACTCCTTCACCCAACGTCCTGGCCTAGGGTTTTGGTCAATGGTGAGTCAAGGATCTGGCCCTGGAGAAAGGGATAGGCAGGGTGGCGCTGCATCATTAGCGTGGTGCTCCCCTTGGGTGGGAGCTCTTGATTCCTCCAAGGGAAACCCCGTGGTCTAGCTTGTACATTGTCCCAGATGAGGAACCAACAAACTCTGGAGAGGCACTGCTATGAATCTGTGTGTGTGTGTGTGTGTGTGTGTGTGTGTGTGTGTGTGTGTGTGTGTCTGTGTCTGTGTCTGTGTCTGTGCATGAGAGAGAGAGAAGGAGAGAGAGAGATATCATCTTCCTCCTTGTATAATCTGACTGTGCTCAGGTGAGTGATCATTTGGAAAACTGCAGGTGCTGCATGGAGGAGTCTTCTGTCACTGGTCTGGATTTGTGTGTGTGTGTGTGTGTGTGTGTGTGTGTGTGTGTGTGTGTAGAAGTGGGTTTAATAAGAGGCTGGGTCCTCTGGTAACTTCTGCCTGCTACATTTGGGGGATGCATGGGATTTGTGGCTGAGGTCTGGGGGCCTGGAAGTGTGAGACGCTCGAAGGGGACTCAGCAACACTAAATTATAAGACCAAGGGAACTTTGTGCCTTGGAGCTGTCTACTCCTTTGGGCCTGGTTGGTGGCAGCTGGAGCTTGGGAGGACCTGAGTATGGGGCCTACAGGGGTTGGCTTCCCAGGCAGACAGAGAGCATGGCCAGCACTTAGTAAGGATCTGAGTCCTGCTGGTATGGAGTGCACCAGCATAAGTCAGACTCTGGGTTTTCTCATCATGACTTCTGATGGGTGAGGCCAAACCTATTTTAAATCTTTTGCTGTGATCTTCATATCTCAGCCTCCTGAGTAGCTAAGATTATACAAATGAGCCTCTGCCACTGGGACTCTCGTTCTTTTTGGTGTATTAGGGTTTGAACTGAAGGCCTTAGGCTTGCCAGTCAGGTCTTCTACCACGGTATCCAAGCCTTTCTGTCTTGGGCATTTCAGAGATAGAGACTCACTCAATATGTGCTCAGGCTGGGCTGGATCGTGGTCCTCCTATCTATGACAGATGTGTTCCACTAGGCCCGGTCCTCCTTAGTTGAGATGGTAGACATATAGCACCATGCTCAGTCATCGGTTTAGATGATTGTCCCAAACTTAGTTTACAGCAGCCGTAAAGCTCTGGGTTGGTCCTCCACCATTGTACCTCAGTCTCCTCCTGGGTCAGTTGTGAGGAAACAAGGGATCAATAAAGGGGGATCTCTGGAGCAGGGCCAGGCACAGAGGGAGCGGATGTCAGATAAGGTTCTTGGCAATTCTGTGAGCATACGACAGTAAGATAACTGGGAAAGGGCTCAGATGGGGCCTGTTATTAGTGGTGTGACATGTTCGGGATTATGAAACAAAACATGATTCCCTTTCATCATTATCCTATTCCCATGAGGAAGGAAATCCTTCACTGTGTTCAGTTTTGTAGCTGGGGAAAATGAGGCACGGAGAAGCCAGGTGACCAACTCATGACCTCCAGTTGACAGAAAGCTTAGCCTGACTTCTTTGCCATGGTTCCTACGAGAATGTGTGGTATTCAGTACACTTCTTGTGGTGGGAAGTCCACTTCTTGTCAGTCGTGGGACTTGAACTCTGGGCATGGGTGCTGTCCTCGAGCTCTTCAGCTCAAGACTAGCACTCTACCACTTGAGCCACAGTGCCACTTCCAGTTTTCTGGTGGTTCTTTGGAGATAAGAGTCTCATGGATGTTCCTGCCTGGGCTGGCTATGAACCATGTTCATCATACCTCACACACTTAGTTAGGATTATAGTCCTGAGCCACGGGCACCCGGCTTAATTGTAATTCCGACTTCTTTTCTCTCTCTCTTTCTCTGACAGGAACTGGTTGAATGGGTGCTGAAGAGGTGGCTCAGTGTCCCTATGTGGCTGGAACCCAAGGTGGCCCTCTCATTTTGGAGGTGGGCTGTGGGTCAGAAACTGTCTCAGTCAGCCTGTTGAACCAGCCCTATGAGGTAAGCCCCTCTGTGCCCTGGCTAGACTGTGACAGTTGTTCATTGTCCATCCAGCCTTATTGGACTTAATATTGTTTTCTACGTCCTTTTCTAGCAACTGGCCAAAATTATGATACATAGTTATGGAATGAAAATATAATACCATATTAAGAAAGTCATTTAGAGCTCTGGGAATGTGGCTTCATGGTACGGTGATTGCCTACCATGCATGAAAACCTGAGTTCAATTCCTCAGTACCACATAAACAGAAAAAGAAACACTGGGATTGGTGCTGTGCCTCAAGTGGTAGAGTGCTAGCCATGAGAGAAAGAGAAAGCTCAGGAATAATTCCCTAGCCCTGCGTTTAAGCCCAGGGACTATAGGACTGGCAAAAAAACAAACCAAAAAACATAAAAAAACATTTAGTTAGTAAATGCAAAATAAATAATCCATACTTGGAATATATATTGCTCCTTCCATACTAATAGCTGACAATACTCCCTAACTCATGTGCTTTACCTATATTAGGATACTGTGTTGAAAAAAAAAGTTTTGTTCATTAGGTCACAACAATTAATGCTAGGAATGTGCTTAGATGTCAGGTGAAGATTAATTCTGGAAATTCGAAGATTCCAGGCTTTTGAGGGGGTCACTGCTAATCACAATGAGAAGGATAGTCTAAATGAGATTTGGAAATCTTTTTGGTCAGTCATGGCATCAAAAAGGCAGAGGCAAATTATCAGTTGGGACAAGAGAAGGAATAACTCTAGAAGAAAGGAACAAATGATAGTAACTAGTGCATACCAGAAACCATTCTAGGGAACCATTTTTGGTTATTGAAGAACTAGTTATCAACCAGGCTTATTCTTCATTGCCTTTAGCATTCTAAATCTCTTAGGCTAGTTCTTAATCTCTGTGTGATAAATGTATCTCCTCCTATGTTGTTTTTCCATACCTGATCCCTTTTGGTTTCTAAAAATCTCAGTCTCTCCTAATACTAAATACACCTACACAGATGGAAAGGGGTTGCTAATGTAAGGGTCGCATAGCTCATGAGTCATTAAAGTAACAAAATGGAATAGGAGGACTTATTTATTGTTACCTCAATTTTTCTGAAAAGTTGCCATGTTATCATTTTATTCAAGTTTCCATTATTTGTCTACATAGTGTCATTAAGTGCACTAAGTGGAAATATGAGCTGTATACTGGTGGGTTAAGTCTGTAATCTTAGTTAATCAGGAGGTTGAGACCACAGGATTGCAGTTCAAAGCCAGCCTGCTCTGGAAAGTCCATAAGAATCTTATTTTCAATTAACCACCAGAACCCCAGAAGTGGTGTCATAGCTAAAGTGGTAGAGCACTGAGCTTGAACTGAATAGCTGAAAGACAGCACCCAGGATCAGAGTTCAAGCCCCAAGACCAACAAAAAGTGCAAATATGACTTTAAGTTTCCCCAAAAAGGAAGGACAAGGTCAATAGTAATCTTGCAAAGCAGAAAAAAATAATACCAAAATGATTCAGTGCACTTACTTTTGCTGAGTTATTTAAGTTATGGCTTCTTGGTTGGACATATTGTCTTCTTTTAAAAATTGTAAAATATTAGCTTTATAATAAACTTCATTTAGTATTTCTTGGTTCAAAACAGAAGTCTTGATGCAGTTGATGTCACTTGGCGTTTTTCTTTTGCCAGTCATGGTGCCTGAACTCTGGGCCTGGGCAATGTCCCTAAGCTCTTCAGCTCAAGGCTAGTGCTCTACCACTTGAGACACAGCACCACATCCAGCTTTTTCTGCTCTTGTGGTGATGAGGAATTGAACCCAGGGCCTCATGCATTCAAGGCAAGCACTCTACTCCTCAGTCACATTCTCAGCCCATCACTTGGCTTTCTTTCTATCTCAGTTCAAAGCAAACCCAGGCAGGAGAGTCTGTCAAACTCTCATCTATAATTAACCACCAAAAAGTCCAGAAGTGGAGGTTTGGCTCAAGCAGTAAAGTACTAGCTTTGGGGGCAGGTGGGCAGGAAAGACATCTATTCAGGGACATGGTCCAGTCTCTGGGAGCAAGCCCCAGAACCAGCACAAACTAAACAAGCAAGCAAACAAAAAACCCAAGGTATTTCTTTGGGACCCTCCTTAAAGGAGTACTGGTCTGAGAAGGGACTGCTTTGGCTGATTAAACTCACTGGATCCTGATTTTTTGGAATCCTTATTGCTATGGAGAACTCAGGACCAGACTAAAGGAATGGATAACTACATCCTGCAACAAGAGACTCATCTCAGGAGTGAAATGTCCATCTCTAAAGCACTTTAAAATCTCCATGCCTTTTTTTCTTTGCAGTAGAATACTTTTAAAACAACGTTATTTTCTTTTGTTCTATGCTGGACCTCAAATGGCACATTATTTCCTTTTGTAATACTCTCAACCAGAAGTTTACAAACAAGTTTTATATGAGTAAAAAGCACACTCGAAAAATCAGGGACAGAGTTTCCCTCAAGCCTTGGATCCTTTAACTGTACAGTAAAAAGGAAAGCACAAATTAACTTGAACTTTGTCATACCTCTACGTTCAATTCCTCTCCTGGGATCAGTTTCCACATCCAGTAATAGGTCCAGTAACAACTTATGGTGTTGCATGAGGTATAATTGAAAAAGCACAAGGACACCTTTGGACATCATGTAGCAGTGTTTCAGAGACAACTTACTAAAGAGAAAATATGAAATTTAAATTGCTTATAGATACATTATCCATGAGTACATTGAGTTCAAACTTCATAAATGCTCTGTAAATTAAGGCGAATTTTAAATGGGAAGAGGGTTCTCAGATCATTTTTTTTGTGAGTGTATGTGCTGTGCATTATTTTCTAAGTGAACAAGAGTTAAAAGGAAGAGAAACAATAGCAATAATAGGAGAAGGAAAAGTTCTTTGTTTAAGGGTTCAATACAATATAGAAGGCTGTACAAATAAGACAACATTGAAACAATGAAGCCAAGTTCAGTATGTAGATTTACAGAAGTGATATAGAGAAAGCATTTCTCCTACGTGGAACATGAAGTATGAGGCCACTCCCTTTCTAAATCACACGTCCAATCGTGCAAATTTGTAAAAAGTAGAATAGAAGTATGATTCTGGTTCAATGCCAGTCAGATATAAGAGAATGGACTTAACTGGAAAAAAAGTCCATCCTGAAAGAGCAGGGATTATACTAGCAATGAACCTGGAGGCAAAGATCATATTTCTTTATATTTCCTATATATATATATATATATGTGTGTGTGTGTGTGTGTGTGTGTGTGTGTACATATGTGTATATATACGTATATATATACATATATGCATATATATATATATATATATATATATATAGTTGTTGTTGTTGGTCGTGGCACTTGAACCCTGGGCGCTGTCCCTCTGCTATTCAGCTCCAGGCTAGTGCTCTACCACTTGAGCCACAGTGCCACTTCCAGTTTTCTTGTAGTTAATTAGAGAAAAGAGTCTCCGGGACTTTCCCACCCGGGCTGGCTTTGAACCTCAATACTCAGATCTCACTGCCACCTAGATTAAGATCACATTTCTAACAGTGTATATTCAGCATATGTAATGTGTATGTTCATCTATCTTTATATGAATTCTTGAGTTAAAAATCTGGGCTACAGGTTAGACTTAACACTCACAAAAATGTTTGTAGTTTAAAAGTTGATACTCCTGGAAAAATAAAACTTAAGGATGTAAAGGAGTCTGGGAAGTTCAGTTTGCACCCAGTCTGGGCAGAACAGTCTTTGAGACACTATCTATAATTAACCAGCCAAAGCTGAATTGGAAAAACATTTCAAGTCATGGAATACCACTCATGAGCAAGATTGTTGAATAAGAGCTTGAGGCTTTTGCATACATACACACAAACATACGCATACACACAGAGGCACTTTTATGTGCACACATGAATACACAAATGAAACAACTTTCAGAATATGTAGAAAACTTAGAAAGCAATAGAAAATATGTCCTGCGTAAAACTAGAATCAAGTGATAAATTTTAATATTAAAAAGTCCTCAAGTGAACTTTCTTCAAAAAAGTTTGAGACTATTACATAGGTAGGGACCAGAGTTAGTAAGAAAGTCAAGTAATCATTATTAAAGGGATCGGATCCATGGAGGAATGAATCAGAGACCCCTGCATGTGCATCAGAAAATGTTCATATCCTGTGTCAAATGTTAGAACATCTTTCAAAATTGTACATAAACAATCTGAATAGTCAATGGATAAGATCATCAGAGAAGTTCAGAATTGCTAGTGTGTTTCTAGATTAAATAAAACAACAAACTATGGCTGGGCAATATGATACAAGCCAGGAATTCTAGCACTCAGACTAAGACAGGAGATTAGAGAGTGGAATTACATAGTGATACCTTCCCTGGACCAGGTAGTATAATTTTGTCTCAATAAAACAAACCAAATTACAAGAAAGTAATACACAGTTGGAAGTTTGGGCTAATTTTGTCATTATGTTTTGAGAAGTCAAGTTTCCTATTGAAATGCAATTGATATATAATCCTCAGTTGTATTTTAAATCTCTCTTCATTAAAGAACATTATTAGATGCAAAATAACTTGTGATTCCCATCCAAAATTTGAAAAAGTAAGTAAGCGTCATTCTGTTGGATGCCAAAGAAAGGATGAAGGTTTACAAAACTTAAGCCCGGAGAAATAGCACAGTTCGTCTAATGTAGGAATTTGTGGACCTTGCAAAATTATAATTTAGATTCAAAATAAATAGTTTGTTTTTTTTGTAATTCCATATTCTATTGGATATTACAAAATTCTTTTTAAATAGAGGTTTTAACTGACAAATTCACAAATGATTCTAGCATTCTGTTTGCCTAGAATATTCTTTCAAGAGAGTTATAATTAGAATTTAGTTAATAGATCATTCCAACAGTTCATGTATAAAATGATAATGTGAATAATCTAGACAGAGTTGCCAACAAATGGATGATATTAATTTATAAATTTAGAAAAAGCATTTTTTGAGGTTTTGGTATAACATGGTATGAAGAGAATAATTGTGTGACATCTTCTTTCATCTACTTATATGTTACACAGGAAGCAATTTCGTTAATTATATGTCTCTGTATACAATGAGAAAAATGCTAGGTTTGGGTTCATTTTTATTTTATTTTTTTGGGGGGGGAGTGAGGTCCTGAGGCCTGAACTCTGGGCCTGGGCGCTGTCCCTCAGCTCTCCAGCTCAAGGCTAGCGCTCTACCACTTGAGCCACACGCCATTTCCGGCTTTATTTCTTTTTGCTTATGTGGTGCTGAGGAATCGAACCCAGGGCCTCATGTGCGCAAGGCAAGCGCTATACCACTGAGCCACCTTCCTAGCCCAATTTTTGTTTTTGTTTTATTGGTTTGACCTAGGGCTTGAACTCTGGGCCTTGACACTGTCTTTGAGATCAAGGCTCCTGCCCTACCACTTCAACGTCAGTGCCACTTGTGTCTGGCTTTTTCTGAGAAGTTTATTGGAGATAAGAGTTTAAGGGACCTTCCTGCCTGGATGGGCTTTGAACCATAATCTTCTGATCTTAGTATCCTGAATATCTATGATAGTTAAAAAAGTATAAATGTAAATAATATTTGCAAGAGCTCTGATCTCAAGAATACCACTGGGGGAAAATTGATGCAACTGAGTTTATTGTGGTGTTCTTTGCAGAACAAGGAGGGCATCACAATACCAGAGGTGCAGTATTTTTTCACAGTAGAGATAAGTTATTCATGATGTAAAATAAGGAAATTTTAAGGTGCACCTTACAAGTTGGGAACTGTTGGGCTAGGATGACTTTATGGCATAAAGCTTGGGATTGCTAACTCTTGAAGAATTATTACAGATGCTTCATAGTTTTATCCTCTACAAGAATGTGGCTATTTTTCTGTTGACTTCTCAATGTGTAACACACCATTGGAAACTGCATCTATTGCAGAATTACATAACATGAAAACAAGTACTGTTTTGAATCTCTCAGGTATGGAATGTTCAGAATTTGAAAATGAGTAGTTATTAGTCATAGGAATTTTGAAGAACACATATATTCTTTCCTAACAACTTATTTAATTTTAAAAGTTATGGGTTTCCATAGAATTAAAATGTTTTCCGTTTTATGTGTATGAAAGTACTAAATTTATTTTTTTCCAAAATATGCAAGTATATTGTGAAGTATATTGTCTAGTTGGATAACATTCAAGCTGACGACCTTCTGATAAAGAAAGGGTAATTAAATCATATTAGATGCCAAATAGTATTGATTTTTAAAATTTTACTATATAAAGAATAATATTAACTATACCAATATAGTGAAATTTTATTTTATGCAGCTTATTTTTTTAAATTTAATTTTATTGTCAAAGTGATGTACAGTCGGGTTACAGTAATTGTAAGGTAGTGAATACATAACTTTTCAAACTTGTTACCCCCTCCCTCACTTTTCTCACAGTTTTCCTTCACCTACGTACCCCTCACAAGTTGTAATGTATATTTACTACATATTGTCTTGTGAGTATTGTTAATGCATTGGTTTGGCCTTTGTCATTTGTGTCACCATTGTGATGTTCCTCTTCCCTTCCCTAATTAAGGTAAATGTATACACAATACACAGGGTACCAAAATCAAATACAGCAAGGGATAAACCAAAGGGGAAAAACCAAAGAAAATAGAAATCACATAATACATAAAAAGCAACAACCGCAAATAATAATCTCTGATTCCATATCTTGGAGTTCATTTTGTTCAACATCAGCTTATGTGGTCATATATATGCATAACAAAGCCACTGGAAAATAATAATTGTATAAATATATCGTGAAAACAACATGTTAACTGTTTTTCATGGTAAGGGGGTATTAGGATTGGTGAATTCGCAGTTTTGATAAAGGAATTTCAAAAGAGTTTTAAAAATATGACACGTAAATTTTAATTGTTCAAACTTTTAAACAACGTAGCCTATTAAGAAAATTTAAAATTGCCTAGGAAAATAGGCTTTCATGCAAAGAAATCCATGGAGATTTAGTGGAGAGGGAGCAATATGAGTGAAGATGACTCATTTTCACATTAAACAAACAAACCTCAGAAACCTTGCTGTAAATCCTGTAGCTTTCCTTGAAAACTGTCCTTACCCAGGAAATATTCTCTCACTGTGTGAAACAAGGTTATAGTGCAATTTAATTCAAATTTCTTTACAAAAAGACATCAAAATTTGTGAATTGACCTTTAATTACCAAACAGTAATTCTCTGAAAAAGATAATTTGGGTCAAAATACTTAGGGAGAAAGTGCCCTCCACAATGAAAAAAGGTATTGGGTTTACACTTTTGGTTTGTAATACTTTCCACAATGTCTTTGCCCGTGAAGCACTGAAACACAGAAAAAATCTGATTGGATACTTCCAACCAGTGATTTCACATTTCTAATTGGCTCACAAATATAAATCCTTATTAAAATGAGATAGTGAAGACTTCTCTTTTTACATAAGACAAAAAGTTTTTGGTTCAGAAAAGAATTGAGCACATGGAAAAAGTAAGAAAACAGTGTTCTTAGAAGCACTAGCTAAGAAAATTGGCTTCAGCAGTGGAGGGAGGCCAAAACTTTTTGATATAAATTGTAATATTTTTGCTACCTAAAGTGATTTTACAGAGCCGATTTGGCTCACTAAAATGCAGAACGGATTGAGTGAAGACATGAAAATAAATCTCACATCCAAAGAGGCAACTTAAAAGAGTTTTAAAGGAGAAACCATGAAGATGTAGCAGTGGGGGAGGCCTTAGAATCCTTCAGCTTCACTAGACTTGGAGCCAAGAAGCTGTGATTAATTGGAAATCAGGCAAGAGCTAAGAGGAGGACATAGAAGTAGGACATAGAAGCATTGTCCTTTGTAACAGGCACTGCCATCCAAGGTATGGGTGATTGAACTTTATTCTCTGCCATACATCTTGTTGATCAAATGCAAGACTAAGAGAAAAATAATCTATTGAAATAATTTTGCAAAGAATAATTTCACTGTTCCTGATATGGTATCTAAGGACACTCTTAAGTGAGAAGATAAAAGTGGAGTATTCTGCGGTTTCCTCTAAGCATCTTGTTAGCAAAACATATCTTTGAGGTTAGAAGTGATTGAACCAAAAAGTGTTGGAGTACTTATGTTTGTGGGCACTTTAGACACAAGAAGACTTTCTTTTTCTTTCTTTTTTTTTTTTTTTTGGGTCCAGTCGTGGGACCTGAATTCTGGGCTTGGGCGCTGTCCCTCAGCTCTTCAGCTCAAGGCTCGCGCTCTACCACTTGAGCCACAACGCCACTTCCGGTTTTTTTCTTTTTGCTTATGTGGTGCTGAGGAATCAAACTCATGGCCTCAAGCATGCAAGGCAAGCGCTCCACCACTGAGCCACCTTCCCAGCCCAACACAAGAAGACTTTCAAGGTAAAAGAAAAATGGATATCCAAATATTTGTGATCACAGTTTCTTGGACTGGTTTTTTTGGAGACAAAGTTTTACATTACATTTTGTCCTGATTATCATCAATGTTGGGTTTTTATGGCAACCAAATGCAGGGGTGAAGTTTAATGGACTCCCGTGAACAAGTAAACAGCATGATAAAAGAAATGGCAAATAATATTTAGTGAATTACTTTCACCAACTACTTTTCCAGAACAAAGAAGGAAATATATAACTCAAAATCAATTGATTTAAAAGTATGAAGAAAGAGTAGTGAAGAGAGATGAAAGAAAACATAGAGAATTGTTTTCTCTCCAGCAGAGTAATGGGTTCTTGATCTTTTCTATTGCATTCTATCTTCACAAGCTATCAAGTGTGGCTCAGGACTGCACTATCCAGTTCAGACAGAGAGAACTCACAGAAGGAAGATAACATTTGCAGCAGATAAAGTTGATTTATAACCTGAGGCAATCTATTTCTCTGTTCTAATTTCTCCCCTACTCCAAACTGCCCTCTTTGAATAATTTTGTTTGCTTGTCCCAAGACTTCCCTTCATTAACTGCTTAAAATTTTGAGAGGTCATATTCATACTCTCTAGAGATTGCTGTTTGGTTGTAATTTTTGTGTGATTTTTCACTGAATTTCAAAAGGTTGTGCAAGTGTGTTACAGTTAAATATGTCCATCTAATTGTCCAATGCTCCTGGATGAGATTCACTCCTATCATTGTCAACCAACTCCTTCTCCAAAATTTATTTCAGATTTACCACTTCCTTTATCACATGTGTACATTGATATTCTAGCTGTACTTGCCCCTTGTTCCATTTTTCATTCATTCTATGTATTTACTATTATTCCTCTCTAGCTTCAACTTCCTGATAATCATTCTGTTAAACTGTCTGTTAATAGTTTAAAAGGTTTATATACATTCCATGGAGTTTCAATCCTGCATATACTTGAACTTATGTCATCTTATATTTCCATAATTCATTCATCTGCTATAAGAATTCGTAAGACTGGAGACGTGAAGCACCTAGACATGATTTAATTCTCATCCATTTGGAAGATTAATCTTTAGTCAACAAGAAAGTTTAAAAATGGTTTAGAATGTATTCCAAACTACCAATTTTATAAATGGCTTTGTACAATGGTGTGTGATTATTTTGTTATACATGGGATAATATTTTCTACTACATTTAAGTTTTGGAAAAAAGAAAATTAAAATTTAATATTATAGAGGAATATGATAGAAATAAAAGACAGATTTTATGTCTGTCACATCTCTGATGAGTACCCATATTCAAGACTTACTATGTTAGACAGATAGGGAAAACATAAAATAACATATGATAAGGCAACTATTTGTGACTTTTTAAAATGTACCTTATTAAATAATGAAATTTACTTTATTAGGTAACGTTTGGGTTTGAAATATGGGAGGCTGAGATATTTAACAAATTTTGAAAGACACTTAATGAATAACACAAACGGTGGGTGGTACTATTTCTACAGTTTAATGAATGGTTGAACCTGATTGGCATTAGTGCTGGGTAAGTAAATCAACTCTACTGTAACTCTATTGTAACTCTATTGCCACTAAGTATCATCTATTTGTCAAATGTTATTTTGGTGAATGTGATTTTTTTTGGTAGGTCGTGGGGCTTGAACTCTGGGCTTGGGCACTGTCCCTGTGCTGTTCAGCTCAAGGGGAGCACTCTACCACTTGAGCCACAGTGCCACTTCTGATATTTGAGTGGTTTATTGGAGATAAGAGTCTAACCGACTTTCCTGCCCGGGCTGGCTTTGAACCGTGATCCTCAGATCTCAGCCTCCTGAGTATTTAGGATTACATGCATGAGCCACTAGCACCTGGTTTGCGAATTTGATGTTTCAAAGTTTATTTGAAAAAGAATACACTTTCAGGAGATTAAATATTTTGAGAATGACAACATTTTTATACCACAGAACCAAGTTTTACTGAAGTACCTGTGTATTTTTTTATTGTGAAAATACTGTACACAGGGGTTACAATTACATGGACAAGATAATGAGTGCATTTCTTATCAAGCATTGTAGCCTCCTCCTTTGTTTCCCCTTCCCATCCCTTCGCATCCTCCCCCTGCTCCCCCGACCCGATCCTCCCCACCACCACCCCCCCGGACCAAAGTTGTAAAGTTTGTTTTTGACATGGCAACTTGTACATCTCACAGTGTTATTCAGCAATAAGGATCTTCTCAATTAATGGTTTTTTTGTGAATTACATTTGACCTTTAAGTCAAGTTTTCCTGGCCTTTATAGACCAATTGTGGATCTATCCTTCCAGGAGCTATTTTTCTGGCCCACTTATGCTGGACTGAAATTGTTCATTAATCATTAGGGGAGGGGTATTAAAAATAATCTTGTGACACTTTGTGATCTTGTTCACTCATATGGGCTGGTCATTTGTAAATTGAAAGTTTGAATTGCAGTACTTTCTCTTAGATTTTGTGATCTCATCCTTCATTTTAAGTTGACTTGCATTTCACTATTGCTTACTGCTAATTCCTGCTTCTCAAGGAATTGAGGCCCTGAAATATTATAGGAAATGAGAAATTGACATGGATCTTCAATTACTTTCTATTGGCAGGTTGCCTGGGGCTAGTAGTGAAGTCTTGACCCTGTTATCTGATGATGTGGGTAACTGGGACATGGGATCCTAGAACCCATACATTTTGCAGAAGATAAATATCTTGCATACATGATATCAGAAAAATTTGCGTATAATCAATAGGTATGCTTCAGAAATATGGAGAAAAACAGTTTGGAACCAGCGAGTTAAAACAATAAACAGAGCAGCAGAGTAAAATCCTTTATAGTTTAGAGGAAAACAACATTTTTTTTTACCATGTGAATTCAGAAGAACAAGAACACTTAGAAGGTATCACAAGTTTATAGTGAAGACATTACATTGATACTTTTTATATTCTCGTATGTATTCTAAACCTAATTATTTATATTCCAATTCTCTTTATTGGAATAAATAATTATCAATTTATTTGTCAAATTATCAATTTATTTTACTAAGGTTCACTGTGTGAAATATGAAATCAGCACATATAAATATAAAATATCTAACTATATATAATATAATAAAAAGGGCACATGTTTTGCATTGTTCTGTTGTGGTTAGGGTATCAAAGACAACTCTGTTTTAAAGTATTATTGCATTATCTGTACCTCAGTGTTAGGTAGAGTTAGACCTAAAGCTTTAGCATTTGTAGAGGCAAGAGGAAACACTGTGATTAAAACATTACCAATTTAAGGCCTAATAATGAGGAGAAACATGGACTTCTCCTGGAGCTATGGAAATATTTGGTGATAGAAAGTCAGTAGTGTAAGTTCCTGCCTGGTTGGAAGGTAGACAGGCCAGACATCAGGAAATCATGCATATGAAGAATTTTTTCACCTTGGCGTTAACCTACTTTTGAAATGGTAGGTATAATAAACACTTAAATTTTGATAAAATACCTTCTAGTCTGAACAGTTCTGTCCGAAATGTTCATCTCTCTATGATCCCTTGTAACTAAGATTAGTTTTGTTCCAATAAGACAATCTATGCTGTCAGGGTAGGATATTCTGGTTCGTCTGTTCCTACATGGAAGAAGGATAAAGGGTCAGGTAGACATTTGTGCCAGTAAGACCTCATTTGGGAAAATTTAAGCTGGAGAAGTTTAGAAGTAGCTCTTAAGCAAGGCTTACTTTGAAACTATTAGCTCCACAAAGCTAACTCAGTTACATAAATAAGTACTTGAAAAAGCCATCACCTTAGGACCTAGCTATAAGTGCTTCAAAGTATGATCAAATCTAAAATGAAAAAGCCTTAAAATTGTCATTGACAAAAAAACACAAATGTGAGCAATTGACTGAACAATATAATTTTTTTCCACTATACACATTATTTTAGGGAAATAAGATCAATAGTATTGTTAGGAACAATAAGGTTTCCTTGCTACAAATAGGCACCCAAGGATATAAGCCTGTATAAAGATTGCATCATTAATTACTTAAATTTAGAGGATACTACCTGCTTCAGTAGTACGTATACCCAAATTACAACAATACAGAGATTAACATGACACTTGCACAAGGATAATATGGAAATATGTGAAGTATTCCATATTTTTCGTTCTTCAGTTGCAGAAATGAAAAACAGTTATTAAGAAGTTGATTGCAAAATTACAAGCGTAACAATATATGCAAGTGTTAGAATTAAACATTAGTTTGACATCAGCGTATTAAATCTTCACCTTAGAAAGGCCTTTACATAGAATAACCTTTACAAAACTTTTGAAATTAGTTAACATTGTCATTTTATCCCAAAGAAACATACTACTATAAGAACCTAGAAAAAGGGACTGGGAAGGTGGCTCAGTGGTAGAGAGCTTGCTCAGCATGCATGAATCCCATGGTTTGAATCCTCAGTACCACATACTTAGAAAAACTCAGAAGCTGTGGAGTGGCTCAAGTGGTAGATCTCTATTCTTGAGAAAAAGAAGCTCAGAGACAGTACCCAGGCCATAAGATTAAGCCCCAGGACTTTCAAAAATAAAAGGCCAGATTCTGGTGGCTCACATCTGGAAAAGTAGGAAAGCCTGTTAGACTCTTATCTCCTATGAACCACCAAAAGACACTGTGGCTCAATTGGTACTGTTTGCCTTGAGCTGAAGGGCTCAGGGACAGTGCCCAGGCTTGAGTTCGAGACACACAACTGGAAAAAAGTGAGGGTTAATCAAAGTATTTTTCCTATTTGCTAATTAAGAGATGTATACCAGAATTGGAGTCAGAGCTCAAGGTTCAAGTTTAGTAGATCCATATGCCCAGCCTCTGAGACTCTAGCATTATAACCTTGTGTGCTACAGGGTTCTGAAAGAGTTAACATGCTCCCCAAGCCCTTTGTGATAAGCAGTTGACTTGTTCTGAAAATGTCATTACAGTTCTGAACCTAGCAGAGAATCAGTTGCTCACGCCCATCACCCTAGCTTAGGAGGCTGAGGTCTCAGGATCACAGGGTAAAGTCAGCCAGAGTAGGAAAGACTATGACACTCTGACTTCCACTTCTGAAAGGTCAGATGTTCAAGAGCTTCCTGGGTTTCCCTTGGTGATGAGAATTTACTTGCACTCTAAATGTTCTTACAGTTCTCAAGCTATAGAAGCAGGAAAGAAACATTATTGACCTATCCTGGGTTCAAATTAAGTTCTCATGGTCCAAGCCCTAGCCCTGTTAGCAGGAAGAACTCCACTGTATCACTGTATTTGAAGGACAGAAAATAGTTGCAAAAGCCAGGCTAGGTGAAGAGACCAAGGCCTGCAGGATTAGGAGGCAGAAAAGACACACTCAACAGGAAAGTGAGCTGCAAAACCACTTATTCATTCCAGGCACAACCAGCAACCGTGGGGGGGGGGGGACTTCAAACATTTGTTAGAGTTACACCAGGGTCAGGCTTTTCTCAGCTTCTTCAAACAATGACTGATTAACCTTCCTCCCTCAGGTGAAGGGAGCCTCAAGCTATCTTTAGGTTACCAATACAGAGCCAGTTTAGTGTGTGAGTGTGTGTGGGGGGGGGGAGGAACAGAGTTGAAAACCCTGATCTCTGGTTTTAAGTAGTGGGTTTTTCACTCTTCATCTGTCAGATTTGAAGGCCCTTCTTCTACCTTGGTGAGTCCATTCTCCTTCATTCTGCCCATCATTAATGCCAATCCCTAGTCCAAGGAGAAGCAGGGCCGTTTCTCTTCTCTCTCTAAGCACCTTAGTTAGAACCTGGCTCTTCCCTCTTGGCTCTGGGGCCCTCATGTGCCTGAGAAGCAGGAGAGAGACAGTCTTCCTGCTCTGTGGTTATGTGAATGCGATACTAGTATCCTGGCAAACTGCAGAAGGCCTCATGACTGCTAATTGTTCCCTTCTTCCCTCTTGACGTCTAAGAACAGATTCATCTATCATCTTTGTATCTATCTATCTATCTATCTATCTATCTATCTATCTATCTATCTATCTATCTATCTATCTATCTATCTATCTATCTATCTACCCACCCACCTACCTACCTACCTATTTATCTCTTTGCCAGTTCTCTGTTGAACTCAAGGCCTGGGCACTATCTGTAGCAATCTATTACTTGAGTCACAGCACCAATTCTGGCTTTTTCTGTGTATGTGCTACTGAGGAATCGAACCCAGGGTTCTTGCATGCTAGGCAAACAGTCTCTCACTAATCCACATTCTCAGCCCCCTCATCTTTTTCTTAATGGTAGTTTTATATAAGTAGGCTGCCATTTTTCATCCCCAAGTTAATTTTTCTGAATACCGGTTACCTCTAAGAAACCTGATCTTGTCTTCCCTTGCCTGATTTGTGATTGTTCCTGTGTTGGCCTCATAATAAAATGTAAATAAACCCTGCTGAGAGCCTAAGTGTGCATCATATAAGGACACTGGCCTGCAACCCTGGAAGAGAAAAGCGATGGGCCTGAAATGAAGATTATGATGCAGTTTGTGCAACAGGCATCTCTGAAAAATAAATCAGTAAATAAAAGCAGAAGCATTGCATATGGTCTGTTTCCACTCAGGGAGGTATTACACACATAAGTAGGTAAGGCACTGATACATAACTTGGCCTTCTCTCTTTGAATTTTTTTTTGTGGCCATCCCAGGGCTTAAACTCAGGGCCCTATGGAATCCTGAGTTGTGTTACTCAAGGCTGAGGCTCTACCACTGCCACAGCTCCACTTCCAGCCATCTGGTCGATAAAAATTGGACATGAGCACCTCGCCGGCTTTCCTGCCTGCTCTGGCCAGTATCTCCTGCTTGGCTTTGTCTCTCAAAGCTGGAGCTCTACCCTCTGGGCCACTGCTCCATTCTGGTTTACTGGTGGTTTATTGGAGAAAAGAGGCTCACAACTTCCTGCACAGGCTGGCTTTGGACTGCAATCTCCTGAGGAGGATTCTAGCAACTTTCCTCAGGGATTCGCCAAGGAACTGCTCCACACAAACCTTTAGTCTAAATCTCAAGAGGTACTAGAGAAAAACAGAAACTGGAAGATGTTTCTAGTGTGTTCTAGATACTTAAGGTTGGAAACATTCATAATTATTAGGTCATTTTATAGGCAAAAGTAGCACTTCAGACTGCATGAGGATCGTTCCAGGTTTCGATCCACTCATCCTGAGACAGTAAATTTACTGCAGCTCAATGCTAAGTGACTGAACTGGCATGTCCTGTGGACATTTGCTCCCAAATCCTGGAACACTCCTTTCTCACTTTTGGCTGCAAACCTGTGACCAGAGTAGAAGATGAGGAGAGAAAATCGTTTTCAGAGAAAGCAGCTATAAAGAACATTGGGTAGTTTACTTATAAATTAAAACCAATGGAATGACCCTGTTAAGAAGTCAGCTTGTCCAGAGTAAAAAATGAAGAAGGAAAGAAAAGGAAGTGCCAGTGGCTGCTGACTCTAATCTCAGCTCTGAGGAGGCTGAGATGTAGAGAACCTTAGTTTGAATCCAGCCAGTATTGGAAAGTCCATGACACTGTTATTTCTAAGAGATCACAGAAAAGCCCAGATGTGGGGCTGCGACTGAAGGTTAATGCAATACCTGAGCAAAAGCAGCTCAGGGATAATGGCTAGGCTCATAATCCAACCCCAGGACCTGCCCTCGCAAAAAGGGCCTGTACCTCCATGTCTTTGCGTATGTATGGATGTTCCTTTAGGTATAGTTTCAGAGTACTCATAATGAACAGCACCAAACTAGGAAATTTGTTTTTAATACAATGATTTCATAGCATAGAGAGTGCTTTCGAAACAGTGCATGTTCAGGGACTCTCCTTACTGTTCCCAGTGTAGCCTGAGGGTTTCTTCCCACCACACGCTGTGGGAAGAAGTCTCACTCATTGTATGAACTGGCAAACAAAAAGCCTTACTCCTGTACAGCGGTGAAACAACTCCATTTGGACCAATTAGTGAGGATGAGTGTGGGTAGGCTCTGAAGGCCAGGAGAAAAAGGCCTCTTTGTACCCCAAGCTATCTCTCTCCCCAGTTCTCTGTTTTGACAGGATGCCTTCATTTTTGTAACCTCCCTTGGCAGGCCAAGTTCCCTGCACTTATCCTGCCTTTGTGAGACTATATTCCGGTGTTCAGATACAGTGCTCAATATAATTCAGGAGTTCTTCAGGCAGAAAACTATGATATTGAACCTAATGAAATGTTTAATTGCAGGCGATTATGGGCCTGTGATGCCTTTACTAGGTTTCTGGAACCTTGGGAAATCCAAGCACATATCACATATCAGAAAGATTCCTGTCATCTAGGGATGGTGAAGCTCATCATGTTTTGAAACATTTGACCTCTCCTTGTTGGGCCCTGGGTGGCTAGGTTTTGGGTTGAACACAGGGCCTGGGTGCTGAACATGAGCTCAGTGCAGAAGCCTAGTGCTTTACCATTCTGTGTCTTAGTTTCACTTCTGGTCTGTGTGTGTGTGTGTGCGTGTGTGTGTGTGTGTGTGTGTGTGTGACCCTGTGTGTGCGTGCAGACACCAGTAATGGAGCTTGAATTCAGCACTGTACCTTGTTTTTCTTGAACAAGGATAGCTCTCTCCCACTTGAACCACAGAGCTACTTCAGGCTTTTTGCTAGTGAGGTGGCCCTGAGAAATCAAGGCCAGGGTTTCATATATGCAAAGCACTCTACGGCACATTCCCAGCCCTCTACTTCAGGTTTGTTAGTTTGTTTCTGCTTTTTTGTTGTTGTTCGTTGTAGCAGATGATGTATGGGCCTGCGTGCTGTCCCTGAGTTCTTCAGCTCAATTCTGGTGCTCTACCACTTGAGCCACAGAGCCACTTCAGGTTTTCTGGTGGCCCATTGGAGCTAAGTGTCTCAAGGACTTTTCTGCCCCAGACTAGCTATGAACCATGATCCTCAGATCTCATCCTCCTGAGTAGCTAGGATGACAGGCATGAGCCACAAGTACCAAGCTTCCACTTCAGGTTTCTTAGTGTTCAGTTGGACATAATAGTCTCATAGGACCTTTTGTGTATGAGATAGTTTGGAACCCAGATCCTCAGATCTCAGCTTCCTGAGAAGGCAGCTATCGACCCCTAGGTCATGGCACTCTGCTGCAAGGGGGTCCGTGGTTCCACATGGTGGAGTGGTAGCCATGTGCCCAAGAGGTAAGGATCAGAGCCTAGGCCCAGAGTTCAAGGTGATGACTTAGCCAAAGCAGAACAAAACAATTGTCTTCAGGAGACAACTCACTAGTCTTCAGTAATACATAATTTTGTCCCTGCCATGGAGACATATCTGAACTCAAAGTTCTTGTCTGCATAATCATCTCAGTATGTAGCTCTTACAAGGACCCAATGAAAGAATGAATCCTGAGAAGGACACAGCACGTGGCACTCTTCGCATTACTCAGCACACAGCATCCTGTGAAAGACTCAGAACACAGCACCCAATGCAGGACTCAGCACACTGCACCCTGTGAAAGCCTCTACACATAGCTCCCTGTGCAAGACTCAGCACAGAGCACCCTATGAAGGACTCAGCACATAGCTCTATTCCAAAAGTTGTGATTAGAATGAGGGAAATAATAGAAATATACTGTGACATCATGAATATTGTGACATCACATTGCTAGATGTAATGACTATTGTGTCACATTGTCACATCACAAATCTGTTCTGACTTCATCACATTTGTGCCAAAAAATCCCTTTGGAATCCTCACAATCACATTCTAAAATTATATACTCATTGTGAGTTAATGACAATTGAGGCATGTCATTGTCACATCAGCAATCTACTGCGACATCACAAAGGTATTTTGAAATCATCACTATGATGGCATCACCAACTTATTGTCACATAACACTCTTATGACATAATTTGATATCATATTGCAATTGTGATATTACTGTACCATCATGTTTTCACAAATCTATTATGCCCTCATCACATCTTAGAAAATTCATGGCCTTTGGGATATCAAGTTCTTTCTATGAACGTGTTTCATTGTGAACTTGTAGCAATTGAAATTTGAAATAAGATGTGACATTACAAACTAGTTTTGACATCACTAACCCAGTTTTATATCATTAACATTTTGAAAACTGAAACCTGTTAGGAATTTTAGCACTTTTGACAAAACACATGTGTCATCACAGTTCATTTGTGTATGTCATTATGATTTCATTCTCATATCCTCACTATATACTAATGGCAATTAAGATCTGACATGCCATTTTGACATCACAAACCCTTTGTGACATCATATCCAATTTGACATCAGACTGTTGTTATGACACCATCAGCTCATTGTGACATCATCAAGCTACAGTGACATCATAGCATTGCCATTTTGCTGTCATAGACACACTGTGAATGTACTGTGAATGTATATCCTGTGATTTCATAATATTTCAAATGTGGCATATCAGTTGATATCAGAAACACATTGTGACCTCATAACCATTGTAACATTATAAACCCTGTGTGACGTCATAACCAGTGTCATATCACATTGTTATTATGACATCTTTAGCTTATGGTGACATCACAAAATGACAATGACATTATAGCATTTGCCATTATGTCATTGTGATATCACAGTCACATTATGAATACCTGATCTGTGATTTCATTGTATTTGAAATGGGGCATATGGGTGGATATCAGAAACTCATTGTGTTGTCATAACCATTGTCACATCAAAATTCCCTTCGTGACATCAATTTGGCAATGTGACATAACAAAGGCAATGTGATGCTACTCAGGCACCGTGATATCACAATGGTCATGAACTCACAATGGGTTTCTGATATCAACAAACATGCCACATTAGAAATAGAATCAAATAACATAATAGGCAAACACAACGTGTATATGACATCAGAATGACAATGTGATGTTACAGTGCTATGATGTCATTGTAGTTTTACATGTCAAAATGAGCTGATGGTATCATAATGGCAACATGATGTCACAATTATGATGATGTCAGAAAAGATTTGTTATGTTTCAATGGTATGTCTGATGTCAGGTGTCATTAGTTCCCCATGAGGATATGGATACAAAAAAAGTTCTGTGATGTCACAGAGGTCACGTGTGTTTTCAAAGGTGGTAAGAGGTCATAATAGTTTAGTAATGGCATGATGTGATCCATAATGTCACAATGGAAATGAGATGTCACAATGGAAATGAGAAGTCTTATTGGGTTTTTGATGTCACATTGGTGATGAGGTCACAATGGTTTTGTGATGTCAGTTTATTTGTAATATCAGAATGATATATCCAATTTCAATTACTCATAATTCAATGTGAGGATACCAGGTGATAGAAGAAGCTTCATAGTATGAGGTCATAGCATGTGAAAACCCAATAGGACAGTGATTTTACAATGACAATGTGATGTCTCAACATCATGTTATAATCATGTTGTGAGGTCACAATTGGTGACACCATACTAATGAGGGGTCACAATAGATTTGAGATGTCCCAAGGGGTTGGTGATGTCACAATGGCATGTAGGATCTCAATTGTCATTAATTCATTATGTGTATATGAGTTTGGGAAGGGATTCTGATGTCACCAAAGTATATGTAGTCACAAAGGTGAAGAACTAACAGGTCTGAGATGTCCAAAGTCACACAATAGTTATGATGTCCAGTGGTGTGATATCATGATGTTACACTGGATTTTAGATATCTCATGTCATATCTGAAATATGAGGTCGAACACAGTATTTCAACTCACAAAGGGCCTAAGATACCACAATGGCATTTCACAAAAATTATGAGGACAGGAGAAGTATTTGATGTCACAGTGAGTTAGTGATATAATGAAGGCAATGTGCTGTGACAAAGAGATTTGATGTCACAAAAGTTATGAGTTCACAATGGTTTCCTCAAATCAACTCACATGACACATTTGAAATTGAATGAAATCAAAGAATAGGCATTCACAATGGGTCTATGACATCCAAATGACAATATGATGTCAAGGCAGCAATGTTTGATAGGATATGTACTCATTACCTTGCTAATGTAACTGCAATCCCTCTGTACACTATACTTACAATAAATAACACGCAGAAGAAAAAAAAAGAAAAAATGGTATGGTTTCATTGGTATTTGGTGATGTCACAATGAGATGATGATGTCATGATGACAATGTGATTTCACAGTCATAATTATTGCTCAAAGTATTTGTGATGATACAATGCTATGTGTGATCACAATTTTCATTAGTTCACTATGAGGATATGGGTACACAAAGGGTCTGTGATGCCACAGAGGTCATGTGTTTTCTTAAAGGTGCTAAGAGTTCACAATAGCTTTGTGATGTCACAATGTGATTGCGAAGGCACAACAGCAATGTGATGTCACAATGGGTTTGTGTTGTCACAGTGGTGATGAGGCCAAATGAATTTGTGATGTCACTATGAGTTTGTAATATCACAATGACATGTGTAATTTCAATTTCTACTAGTTCACAATGAGGATACAATTTCAAAGAAAAAAAATTTAAGCTCCAAAGACCTTGAGTTTTTAATCAAAACTTGTGTGATATGCTGCCTTTAGTAAGCTTATAATGTTTTCAAACTCATAATGATTCTGGTATGACATATGATATTCAAAATTGACTCTGACATCATGAACATTGTGACATCACATTGATAGATATCAAGACCATTGTATCATATTGTGAACTCATAAATCTATTAGGACTTCTTCACATTTGTGCCAATACATGACTTTGGAGACAACACAGTCTCTTTGTGAACTCATATCTTCATTGTGAATTGATGACATTTGAGATCTGGCATGGCATGGTGACATTTCCCACCAATTGTGACAACACAAACCTATTATAGTAGAAACACATTGTGTTCTAATAGCCATTGTGGTAGCACAACCCCTTTGTGATCCCACATTTCCATTGTGATATCACTAACCCACTGTGAAATTGCAATCCTCTCATACCCAGTCCAGGAATGAAATGTGATACCTGAATTCAGTTGACATCTAGATCATGGTGACATTACACTGATAGATGTTATGAGTATTTTGACCTAACACCTGTTACTACTGCATCACTTTTGAGACAACGCATGCTTTTGGAGACATCACAGTTCCTTTGTGAGCTCATATACTCATTGAGAGTTAATGACAATTGAGATCACATGTATCATTTTGATAGCACCAACCTATTGTGACCTCACACACCTGGTAAATTCATCACCAGTGTGGCCTTACCAATTGTGATATCAAAACATTATTAAGTCATCATATTGCAACCTACATTACCATTGTGATATCACTGTTCCATTGTTTTTTCAAAAATCTAGTATGTCTTCATAGCATTTTAGAAAATTCATGGCCTTTTATATTCAGTCTTCTTCTGTGAACTCATATCCTCATTGTGAAATAGTAGCAACTGAAATTGGACATGTGATTATGAGATGTGACTTCACAAAACTATTTGATATCATCACCAATGTGACATCCCAAACCCATTGTGAACTTTCATTGTCATTTGACATCACTATCACATTGTGACATCCCAAACCTATTAGGACCTCTTAGCACCATTGAAAAACACATGGCCTTTGTGACATCACAATCTCTTTGTGTAACTATACCCTCATTATGAACTGACAATTGATATCAGACATGCCATTGTAACATAACGAACATTTGTGACATCACCAATGTGACATATTCTCATTATGACAGCATCAACTACTTTTGACATCACAGAACTACAGTGATAACATAGCATTATGAGGACACATTTTCATTGTGATGTTATAGACAGATTGTGAATGTCTGTTTTTAATCTTTTTTTTTTTTTTTTGCGTGTGTGGGTCGTGGGGCGTGGAGCTTGAAATCTGAGCTTGGGTACTCTCCCTGTTCTTCAGTTCTAGGCGAGCACACTGTCACTTGAGCCACAGCGCCACTTCTGGTTTTCTAGTGGTTTTTATTGGATATAAGAGTCTCATGGATGGTGAGCATTTCTTCATGTGTCTATTGGCCATCCTTCTTTCTTCTTCAGAGAAGTTTTTCTTTAAGTCTTTTGCCCACTTGTTTATTGGGCAGTTATTTCTTTGAGGATTTGTTGTTGGGGGATTTAATTTTTTGAATTCCAAGTATATTTTAGATATGAGACCCTTGTCCGTTGTATGGCTAGTAAAGATCTTCTCCCAATCCGTGGGCTTTCTATTGATCTTGCTAGCTATGTCCTTTGCCATGCAGAAGCTCTGCAACTTTATGCAATCCCATTTGTCCAACCTTTCTTTGAATTGTTGTGTTTCAGGGTCTCTATTCAGAAAATTTCGGCCTGAGCCAAGGAGACCTAGGGTTTCTCCTATTCCATCCTGTAATGTTTTCAGAGTGTCTGCTTTGACTTCGAGGTCTTTGATCCATTTGGAGTTGATTCTGGTGCAGGGTGATATATAAGGATCTAGCTTTAGTTTTCTACAAGTAGTTAACCAATTTTGCCAGCACCATTTACTGAAGAGGCTGCCTTTGTTCCATTCTATTGTTTTAGCTCCCTTATCGAAGATTAGATGGCTATAGGTCTGTAGGTTCATTTCTGGGTTTTCAATTCTATTCCATTGGTCCTGAGGTCTGTTCTTATGCCAATACCAAGCTGTTTTGATTACTATGGCTCTATAGTAGAGTTTGAAATTTGGTATTGATATTCCTCCAGCAGTGTTCTTTCCGTTGAGGAGCGTTTTTGCTATTCTGGGTCTTTTATTGCTCCGTGTGAATTTTTGGATTGCCTCTTCTATTTCCTTGAAGAATGAGGTTGGAATTTTGATAGGTATCGCGTTGAATTTGTAGATAGCCCTTTTCACGATGTTAATCTTTCCAATCCGGGAGCATGGGAGGTTTTGACATTTTTTAAGTTCTGTGTTGACCAGAAAGAATGACATTGCCCCATTTGTTAGGAAATGGAAACACTTGGAAAAAATTATATTAAGCGAAGTAAGCCAGGCCCAAAGAAACATAGGCCCCATGGTTTCCCTCATTTGCAATAGCTAGTATATGTATGAGTCAAGCGTAAAAGGTCAGATAATGTGATGTTAGGAAAATGAACCCTTAGATATGTATTTTAATGTTTTTTTCTTTCATGCATGTGTTTCTAACGCATTTATAAGATTATTTCTTTGTTGCTTTGTATGTCCCTCCCCCACAGTATAACCCCTGCTTTCAGTATATTTGATGTCAGTATAACTTGTGGAGGAGATGGGGAAAAACAAGTCGTTTAAGGATACAGGTAGACCTATTGCAACAATGAGAAGTACAAGTTGTCATGTCCAAAACGAGCTTTACAACGTCGGTGCGGGGGGGGGGGGGGGGAGGAGAAGGATTGGGACTGGGGGGGGAGAAGGGGGAGGCTGGGAAGGGACGTGAAGGGTAAACAAAGGAGGAGGCTGCAATTCTTGGTAAGAAATTTACGCATTATCCTGCCCATGTAATTGTAACCCCTCTGTACAGTATGTTCACAAATAAAATAAAAGAAAAAAAAAAAGAGTCTCATGGACTTCCCTGCCTGAGTTTGCTTTGAAGTGTTATCCTCTGATCAAAGCCTCCTGAGTAGCTTGGATTACAGGTGTTAGCCACCAGCGCCCAACTTTTTCATTGTATTCCAAATTTGACATGTGTGTTGATATCAGAAACATAATGTGACCTAATAACCATTGTAGCATCATAAATCAGCAGTGACATCAAATTGTTATTATGACACCATCAGCTCATTGTGACATCACCAAACGATAATGGCATCATAGCATTATAAATCACAGTGACATTGTTACATCATAGATGTAACAGTGTGAAAGCCTATTCTAGGAATTCATTCTGTTTCTGAAACCCATTTTGACCATATAACCATTCTGATATCACAATCCCTTGTGACATCGCATTGCCATTGTGATATCATTAACCTGCTATGCCATCACAAACCAGTCCTGTCCTTAAAAGTTTTGTGACATGTTGCCATTGTCATATATTAGGCCCTTTGTGAGCTCACAATCTGTTTCCAATCTCATATTTCTAGTATGACATGTGATATCAGAAATCCCCTCTGACCTCATACTGCCAGAGGTCATGACCATTGTGTCACATTGTGATATCACAAAACTGTTAGAATGGCATCACATTTGTGACAACACATGCTTTTGGGGACATTACAGTCCCTTTTTGAATTCATACATTCATTGCCAATTAATGACAATGGAGAACTGCCATGACAATCTGACATCATGAACCCATTGTGACATTACAAACTTATTGTAACCTCATCATGAGAATGGCATCAACAACTAATTGCGGTCTTAAAGCATTGACATGACATTGTGGTATTGCCAGTGTGATGTCACTGTCCTATTGTGTTTTTACAAACCTATTATGGCCATATCACATCTTAGAAAATCCATTGCCTTTGAGACTTCAAGCTCTTTCTGTGAACTCCTGTACTTATGACCTCTAAGGCAAGGAGAAAAACCATGGAGTCGCATTTAACACAATAAACCAATTTACACTAGAAAGGGGACTGTGATTACCTTATCCTGGACTTGATACCCAGGTCCAAGAGCAGCCTTGACCACCAAACCTCAGACCTCCAATGGGCACCCTTTCTTAATTGGTCTGCAAACCAACATCCAAAAAATTATCATCTCCAAAGATCCAAACTTCAATGGGCAAGGCTTGTTACTTTTCCATCCCTCCCTCCTTCGCCACAGACCTGTCCTTCCTTCCTGGTCTTTTCCTTTTTCCCTTCCACCACTTCCTTCTTCTCTTCAGTCCACTCCACTCTCCACATGTCTGCCCTACTCTATGCCAGTGACCAATTGCCAACCTTCTGCTCTCCTTCAACTTCCTCTCTTCTCAGATTTTTTCCTTCTTGCTGTCCTCACACTTTCTTCCATCTGGGTAGCTCCCATTTTTATCTCCCCTTCCAGTGCTCTGAAAATGCAACCTATATATAGGTTGTAACCCTCCTCACTCCAATGGGTCTCCTGCCTAACCGTTTTCAACCATCACTTCCCAAACTGCCCAATGTTCAATCACTTCTTGACACCTCCACCTTTGGCAGCATTCCCCACACTATCCGGGGAGCCAGGCCAAGAATTTAAAATGATTGTCAGCTCCCACAGATAATTCTGTCCCCACTGGTTATTACAGTATCCTCATAGTGAATTAGAAGAAATTGAAGTTGTATATGTCACTGTTATATTACAAACTTGATGAGACAACACAAACTCATTGTGATATCACATTGCCATTGTGCCACCATGATCACATTGTGACGTCCCCAACTTATTGTGATCTCAAAAGCATTGAAAAAAGCATGGCCTTTGTGACATCACAGGCCTTTGTGTACCCATATCATTTTGAGCTAATGACAATTGAGATCAGACCTGCCATTTTAACATCTCAAAACCTTTGTGATATCATCACCAGTGTAACATCACATTATCATTATGACAACATCAGCCCATTGTGACACCATATAACAACAATGACATCATAGCATTATGACATTACAATGTTATTGTTATGTTCCAGATGCCTTGGAATGCCTATTCTGTGATTTCATTCTATATCAAATGTGGCAGGTGAGTTGATATCAGAAATACATTGTGATCACATAACCATTATGACATCACAATACCTTGATGACACCATATTGGCATTATGATATCACTAACCCACTGTGACATCATCAAACTGTCCTATCCTCATAAATTTTTTGACATGCTGCCAGTGTGTTATCTTTGGCCTCTCTGAGTTCATAAATTGTTCAACTCATAATACTTCAGGTATGACATGTGATATCAGAAATCCAGTGTGACATCATGACCACTGTGACATCACACTGCCAGATGTCATGACCACTGAGTCACATTGTGACATCACAAACCTGTTACGACTCATTAAACTTGTGCCAATATATTCCTTTGGAGACATCAAACCCTTGTGAATTTATATATTCATTTTCAATTAGAGATCTGGCATGAGACTATGACATCACCCACCATCCCATTGTGAAATCACAAACCTATGTGACCTCCTCACCTGTATAGCATCACCAACTGTTTGTGACTTCAAAAAAATACTATATCAGGTAATGGTAACATCACATTGTCAATGGGATTTTCACCATTGCATTTTCACCAATCTATTATTTCCTCATATTTTACAAAATTCATGGCCTTTCTGAATTCTAGCTCCTTATGTGAACTCGTATCTTAATTGTGATCTAGTAGAATGAAATTGGACATGCAATGGTGATATTACAAATTCATTGTGACATCACTATCCATGTGTGACCTTATCACCACGGTGATTTCACAAACCCATTGTGACATCACATTACCACAGTGATATCATGATCACCTTGTGACATTCCAAACTTGTTGTGACCTCTTAGCACCTTTGAAAAAGCACATGGTGTTTGTGACATCACAGTCCCTTTGGGTAACCATGTCTTCATTGTGAACAAAGGACAACTGACATCAGGCATGCCATTGTACCATTACAAATGCTGTGTGACATCATCTCGAGTGAGATCACATTGTTATGATACCAACTGCCCATTGTGACATCCCAAAATGACAATGACATCATAGCATTATAACATCACATTTTCATTGCGAGGTCACAGAGACAATGTGATTGCCTATTCTGTGATTGCATTCTATCTCAAATGTGGCATATAGGTTGATTTCAGAAACCTATTGTGACCACATCACCATTGTGACGTTACAATCCCTTTTTGAATCATATTGACATTGTGATGTTATTAATGCAATGTAACATCACAAACCTGTCTTGATCTTACAAATTTTGTAATAAGCGACTACCTTGACCAGGGCTGGATGCCCAGAGCTAAATGCAGCCTCAACCATGAATCCTCAGTCCTCCCAATATCAATCCAGCCATTTGTTAACTGGTCTGCAAACAACCAGCTCCCAACATAATTAACTCCAAAGCTCTACACTTCAAAGGACAAGGCTTTTTCCTTTCTCTTCATCCTCCTTCTCTTCAGACCTGTCCTATCTTTCAGGTCTTTTCATTTTTTCCTTCAACCATTCCCTTCTTCTCTTCAGGCTGCTCTATTCTTGACAGACCTGCCCTGCCCTGTCCAGGTGGCCAGTTGCGTCCTTCACCACCTGCTCTCCCTCAATTTCCTCTCCTCCCAGGTCTTTACCCTCCTGCAGTCTCATCACTTCTTTCCTTCCAGGACTTTCCCCTTTTTCTCTCCCGTTCTGTTGCTCTGAACATGCATCCTATATATAGGCTGTACCCTTCCCCCACTGGAATATATTTCCTGCATAAGAGTTTTCAAACATAACTTCCCAAATGTCCATGCCAAATCATTTCTTGGCAGCTCACCATGTGGGGCTTGACATCCTATCTCCTTCAGCAGCATGTCCTTCCCCCTCCAGTGGGTCTAGACTAGGAGGCTATTATGACTATTTGTTCCCGTGGATTATAAGGGCACGGCTGGTTATTACAATGTCCTCATGGTGAACTAGGAGCACTTGAAATTGGACAAATAATTGTGATATTACAAACTCATGACATAACTAACCCATTTTGACCTCATCACCACTGTGACATCACAAACCCATTGTGAAATCACATTGCTGTTTTGCCACCAGGATCACATTGTGACATCCCAAATCTATTATGACCTCTTATAACTTTTGAAAAATTACATAGCTTTGTGACATCACAGTCCTTTGGGTACCCAAATCCCCACTGTGAAATATTAACAATTGAGACTCATACATGACATTTTAACATCAAAAACAGTTTGTGAGATCATCACAATTGTGACATCACATTGAAGTTTTGACACCATCTGCTCATTGTAAAATCACAAAACGAAAATGATATGATAGAATTAGTACTTCACATTGTCATTGTGACATCATAGACACAGTATGAATGCCTTTTCTGATTTCATTCTATTTCAAATGTGGCCTGTAGGTTGATATCATAACCAAATCGTGAACTCATAACCATTGTGATATCACAATCCCTTTGTACATCACGTTGCCATTGTGATATCACTAACCCACTGTGACATCTCAAACCTATCCTGTCATCATAACTTTTGTGACATGCTGCAATTCTGATACCATAGGCCTTTTTGTCCTCATAATCTGTTGTTGACCTCGTTAGATTTCACATATGACATTTGATATCACAAATTCCCCGTGACATCATGACCATGGTGAGATCACACTGCCAGATATCATAACCATTGTGCCAAATTCTGACTTCACAAGCCTTTTAGGATTTCAATATATTTGTGACAACACATACTTTTGGAGAAGACGCAGTACCTTTGTGAACTCATATACTCATTGTAAGTTAAAGACAATTGAGAACCATCATGTAATTGTGACATGCCCAACACATTGCGACATCACCAATCTTTTGTGACTTCATCACGAATGTGGCATCATCAACTAATTGTGACACCAAAAGAATATTTTGACATGACATAGTGAGTTGATATTGCCATGGTGATTTCACTGTCCCATTGTGTATTCACAAACCTAAAATGACCTCATAACATTTTTAAAAATTCATATCCATTAGGACTTCAAGCTCCTTCTGTGAACTTCATGCACATTGTGAAATACTAGCAATTGAAATGGGACATGTGTTGGAGATATTACAAAACCATCATGATATCAAAAACCCATGGTGACCTCATCACAACTGTATCATAAAGCTATCATGACCCTAAGTACTTTTGAAAACACACATGGCATTTGTGACATCACAGTCCATATGTGTACCCATATCCTCATTGTGTACACATGACAATTGAATTCATATATGCCATTGTAACATCACAAACCCTTTGTGACCCCATCACCACATATTCATTATGACATCATTACATCCTTGCAACATCAACAATTTACAATGACCTCATAGCATTATGAATTATATAGTCATTGTGATGTTATAGACACATTGTAAATTTCTATTATCTTATTTCATTCTATTTCAAATGTGGCATGTGGGTTGATATCAGAAAACCATTGTGATCTCATAAATATATGGCATCATATTCACTTTGTGACATCACAGGGCCATGGTGATATTACTAACACACCATGGCATCACAAATCTGCCCTGTCCTCATAAGTCTTGAGATGTGCTGCAACTGTGATGTCTTAGGCCCTTTATAAGCGTGTAATCTGCTTTAATCCTTATAATATTTCAGTTATGATATGCGACATCAGAAATCCACTGTCACATCATGATCATTATGACATCATATTGACAGACATCACGAACATTGTGTCACACTGTGACATCACAAGCCTCTTAGGACTTCATCATATTTGTGACAACACCTGCCTTTGGAGATACCACAGTCTGTTTGTGAACTCTTATTCTCTGTGATTTCATGAAAAATGGGATCCTTTATACCATTTGGATATCACCAACCAATTATGACATCATAGACCTACGATTACCCCTTATGTATATGGCATCAGAAACTAACTGTGACATCAAAACATTTTGTGAAGTCACAATATGACACGATGATCATGACATCTGTCAGTGTGATATCACAATGGTCATGATGTCACAGTGGATTTCTGATATGTCATACAAGAAATATGATGTTGAAAACAAATTATGAGGACAAAAGGTCTAAGATATCACAATGTCAACATGTCTCAAATGTATGAGGACAGGAGAAGTTTGTGATGTCACATTGTGTTAGTGATAGCACAATGGCACTGTGATGTCACTAAGTGATTATGATGTCAAAATGGTTATGTAGGCACAAATGTGCATTTCTCATATCAATTCTCATACCACAGAAACACAGAATAGGCATTCACAATATGTGTATGATGTTACAAAGAGAATTGTTGTCATAACGCAATATGTCATTGAGTTTGGTGATGTCACAATGAGCTGAGGTTTCCATAATGAAAAAGTGATGAGACACTGTTGAGGATGTCACAAACACTTTTTGATGTTATAGTGGCATGCCTGATCTCAATTGTCATTACTTAACAAGGATATGGATACACAAAGGGACTGTGATGTTGAAAAGGGCATGTGATTTTTCAAAGGAGCTAAGAGGTCATAATAGATTTGAGCTGTCACAATGGAATCATGATGTAACAATGACAATGTTGTCACAATGGCTTTGTGATGTCATGGCGGTGATGATGTCAAAATGGGTTTGTGATGTCACAATCAAATTTCCAATTTCAATTGCTACCAGTTCACAAGGAAGATACTGTATTAATCAGCAGGGTCCCAATAATATATAGGGTCCAATAATCAGCATGGCCCCATCTCCTGGCAAGCTGGAGAGGACAAAGTATGCCACCAAAGAAGGTGGGGCATTCGGTGGGAGGGGCTGATGCATTAATCTCCACACGTTGAACTGTTAAGAATTTATTGGGCTGTGGGCAGTTTGGGATATTACAGTTAAAAAATGTTAGGCAGTTGGAGTATAGAAGGGGTACAGACTTTATATAAGCTGCTTGTTCAGAGCAATAGAAGGGGAGAGAAAAAGGGAAAAGTCCTGGAAGGAAAAAAGTAGTATGATAGAAGAAGGGGAAAGAAATGGGAGGAGAGGATGTTGAGGGAGAGCAGGAGGTGAAGAATGGCAAAAGACAACCCAGGCAAAGCAGTTAAGGCCTGTGGAGAGTGGAGAGGCCTTAAGAGAAGAAGGAACTGGTAGAAGAGAAAAAGGGAAAGTCCTCGAAGGAAGTATAGGACTGTGAAGGAGAGACAAAGGGAAGGGGAAAAAAAGGCTTGCCCTTTGATATTTGGAGCTTTCAATATCATAATTTTGGGGGTTGATGGTTTGGAGAACATTTATTATATTAACTGTGTCTCGATGAATTCTCTTGAACTATAGAGGTCCTAATTTTTGGAGACCTCATTGACATAATCCATTTGGATGGCATCAGGCCTTGGCCCCAGAGAAAAATCCCCATAGGAGAGAGTGTCAGCACTCAGGGTTGAGAGTCTACCTCGAGTGTCTGTCTTCAGAGGACCAACATGGACAAAAGTCATTTAGGTACCTCTAAGGATACGTCTGGGCAAGCTTGCCAGTCTGTTTTGAGGACCCCCTCTAGAGGTCAAGTGTGGCTTCCTTAGGAAGCCATCTGGGAACTCTTTGAGAGGCCGTGTAGGGCTTCCAAAGGAAGCTATCTGGAACCTCATCTTCAACTTCCTTAAGAAGCCATCTGAGACCTACTCTGTAGGTCATCTGGGGCCTTCTCCAGGGGTCATCTTGGACTTTCTCCAGAGGTCATCTGGGGCTTCCTCAGAAGGCCACCTGAGACCGCTTCAAAAGTAGTCATTGGGGCTTCGTTAAGAGGCAATCTAGGACCACCTCTTGAGGTCATCTGGAGCTTCTTTGGGTGGTCATCTCGGGTTACCTTGATGAGAAATGTATGACTATCTTCGGACACCATCTGGGACTTCCTTGAGAAGCCATATAGGACCTTCTCTGGACGTAATCTGTGGCTTTCTCAAGAGGGTTATCTGGACCCTCCTCTGGAGTTCATATGTGGCCTCTGTGAGTGGCCATCTGGGAGCTACACGAGAGGTAATCTCAGCCACATTGAGAGGACATCTGGTACCTCCCTTGGAGGTCATCTAACACTTCCTTGGGAAGCCAAGAGAGGTCTTTTAGGGCCTCCTAGGAATGACATATGTGACATCCTCCACAGATCGTCTGTGGCCTCCTCAACAGACAATCTGGGACATTCTCTCTGTCATCTGGGACCTCCTGTAGAGGTCAACATTGAGAGGTGTAGGGAATGTGGGGTGTCTGTGGCTATTGGTCTGTCTGTGTATGCTGATAGTTCTGCGTCCTGTATGCACCTCTGTTTACTCCATTTCTCAGGATGGGAGAATAAGGCCTAAAGGTGTCATATCCAAAACATATTCTCCTCCAGGTTTACAGAATTCCTCAGAGAAAAATGCGCTGATGTACTGTCTCTCCTATTCTTTGCCATCAACACCTCTAATGTTGTCCTCCCATACCAAAAGTGGTTACTTGTTCCAGTCTGAAGTGGTACAATGTGGTATGTTACCCTTATTACCTTTGAGACAGGAACTTGGAGTAGATGGTGGGCAAGCTCCATTTCCAATATATGTTCCCTTTACAACTAGTGACCTGTATAACTGGAAACAGCAAAATCCATCCTTTTCAGAAAAAAGGGGCTCATTACTTCATTAGAGACAGTAATTTTCACACACAAGCACATCTGGGATAAGGGTCAGCAAATTTTACAGGCACTTTTCACCTGGTAGAAAAGGGAGTGAGTCCTGCTTGGTGACTTGAAGGTGGTCCTTCGACCAGAGAGTAGCCCCAATATTGAACCAGCAAGTCTTTCCACAGACTTACCCAAGCTGAGACTAACAGCAATTGAGGAATGGAGGTGCTTACCTATTATTGCCAGGTTCTGTTAGCAGGGATGCCACAGTGGCTAAAAAGCCAAATCATCAATCTAAGATGGGTGAGATGGTACAGTTCCCCAGTACCCTAATGCTTTTCTGAAACTTCTTCCAGAAGCCTATAGGACATATAGGCCCACAGATCTTGAAGCCCTGGAGAATGAAAGAGTCCTATATATGGCCTTTGTTACCTATACAGCCCCAGATATTAGAAGAAAGCTTCAAAAGTCAGAAGCTTTTTAGGGAAAAGTTTATTCTAATTTGGAAGTAGTCGCCCAGAGGCTGTTTGTTACCAGAGATACCCGGGAAAGAGAGTCTAAGAAAAGGGTTTGAGTTTTGGTAGGAGCACCGGTATGAGGATCAAGAAACTCTTGGCAAAGACAGTACAATTCATTTGCAAATGGCAATAGGGAGCCTCTAGGACTACATCACTGTGCTTATTGCAAAAAAAATGGACATTAGGAAAAGGAATGTCCAAGGAGGAGAAAGATAGAAAATGACAGGTTAATTAATCACATTAACCACATGGAAAATGTGTTCATATCTCTGGAGAAACATGCAAAGGAGCTTAGGGCTCTGAATTCGAACTATGTTCAATTTAAAAAGCAGCCCTCTGAACTTAAGAAATGTGGCAAAGAAAAAAATCCACCCTTCTATCTCAAAACATAGTTTTATAAAAGAGTGAGTCTCCAATATGTGCCAGTCAAAACCACCAAGAGATTAAAAGCACATAGAAGAGCACATTGGAGAAAACAGAAAATTTTTTGATGTGAAGAAAAGATTTGAAGATATAAATTAGGAACTTGTGAGAGTCAAAAATGAGAAGAAAATCCTCAAAAGGATCCTAGAAAACACTCAGAATCAAATGAAATTCAAGTACATTAGCCTGGGTGAGTATGAGGCAAATTAGGGGTCCACAGATCAGAGGCAAACAGAAGCACAGGACAGCAATGCTGCCATCCTTGCTAACTACAAGTGAGGCCAAGAAGAGATCCTGATGCTGCATTAAGAAAACATTGCCATGAAAAAGGAGCTGGACCTGATATAAGAATGTTTTAGGCTGAAGTACATGTCGATTATAAGCTTTGAAGAGTGTCACCAGAAATTCAAAGCAACAGAGAAAGAAGGAAAGGGTAGTTAGCAGAGAAGATGGGAAAGTGCTGTGTCATAGAAGATGAAGCCAAGAAAAGTGAACAGGAAAATATCAGGCTCAAGAAAGAGATTGCTACTATTCAGAAAGAGTTAAAGGACCACATGCTCTGACAGAGAGTGCCAAGGAAAGGGAAAGAGCATTAGGAACAAAAACAGAAGACCTAAGCAAACAGTTGGAAGATCTGTCACAAAAATACACTAAATTGGAAAATTAGAAAGAGAAACTACTAGAATAAAAAGCCAAAAAGACTGCTGAGATCTTCACCATAAATGTAATGCAGAAGTTTCATGTCCCAATGGAACAGGTGGAGGTGGGAAAAATTACCTCTCAATAGCACCTTTATGAACTTAAGGGAGGAGCTGAAGAGCAAGCAAAGGTGTTGTGAGAAGGAGCAGCAGTTGGCCAGTCAAAGGAACTCTCCTGTGACCCTGCCAAAACACTTGCAGGTTAAGGAGCACATTGAGGAGAGTGGGATCATGTAAGCAAGTATGAGAGAAAAGAAGGAGAATAAAATGGAAGAAGACTCCAAGGTTCAGAGTACAATACAGGAAGTAAAGAAACTAGAGACCCTAAGATACAGGGAAACATCTGAGCTGATCATGTAGCTTGGGAGACCACTCTAAAACCAGTTGGTTCCCTAGAGCTTCTAGTGGTTAAGATTAAAGGAAGAAGCATAAACAGTGGTAATAACTGTGCAAATGTTTATACTGAACTTGTGAAAATAGCATACAGGCTCAAGCTTTCTGTCAGTTTACATATAGATATTTGCAGGTAAATTAAGTGAGACCACTGCCTAAATCTTCTGAAAGCCAGTGGGGCCTCAGCCTGAAATTCTTTGTAATGCGTGCAGTTAATTTCCAACAGGTAAATTCTGAAAAGCTGGAACTTTTGGAAAGAATTCATGTATGAGGAACCTCAGACCGTGAATTTGGGAAAGTGGACTCCACAGAGGTAAAGCCTGGAAAGTATTAGTATTGGTATCTGTTAGTAATAGTGGACAATTTTTCAGACTGAGCTGATTTGGCTTACCCTTAGTTTTGGAGTCCAAAGATGGCCCTTCATTCATGGTCCAAGTTCTCAATTTTTAACTAACACCCTAGGAATAAATTGGAAGTTATAATCTATTTATAGACCTTAGAGTTCAAGGCACTACAAAGAATGAATATGACCTTAAAGGAAACTAACTAAATTAAATACAGATACTGGCCATGGCTAGGTAAGCCTCCTCCACTTTGCTGTCCTTCGAGCAAGATGTAGCTTCTATGTTAAAGGATTTAATTACTTTGAAATACTTTAGTGTAGACCACCCCCTTTGGTTCCTAATCTTGGGAAGGTTATATTAACAGAAATGTCTAACTACAGACTGCAGGCATTACAACATATTCTTTTATGTACCTATCCTTTGGTAATCAAGGCCCACTGGCCACCTCAGAAAAACTCCACCTGAAGGGGAGGGGCCAAGATGGTGATGGAACAGCAGGGAAACACCTCAGCTCTCTCTAACCAAATAGAGTTTGGACTTCAATGCTCTGTTTCTCCAAATGACCCACAAAAAAGGCAATTACTCAGAGAGATACAGGAAGTGAAAAAAGAAAAGGGAAAAACTTACACAGACAGTAAAGTGGGAAGACCCTTCCCCCACCCATTGTTGGTGATGGGGCTCTACACTAAGCAGCTTAATTGGTGGGGTTTCATGCCAGGCTGCTTAAGTGGCCAGGCTCTGGACCGTCTGTGGACCACACACTCACAAGCATCCCAAGGGTCTCAGAAGACTCCTAAGAGGTCATGCCAACCTAGAGAATACAAGCAGAAAACTCAGAAGGCAGAGCTAGCACGAAAACTCGCCACACCCTCCCTGGCATAGCATCTCTTCCTGGCTGGTACAAGCAGCCCAATCCAGTCAGGAGCAGCAGCAGCTGTCAGCAGTTGTGAACGACACTAGACTGGCAACATGGCACCTCTGTCCTGGTGATTTAAATAGCCTAGCTTAACCTGGAGAAGCAGCGGCAGCTGGCAATGGTGGCAAACCACCCAGACTCCAGGCACAATGCCTCTTGACACTAGCCCACAGAAACAGCCCAGACCAGCCCTGGGCGGTAGCAGTGAATAGGGCGGGGACAGCTGCAGTGAACAACTCCAGATCGGTGACGGTTTGTGCCTCTCCATACTGGTCTGCATAAGGAGCCCAGCCTACCCTGAGGCAGCAGCAGTGGTTAACACCTGACTTGTGGTGGGGTGCCTGGCTTGCATAAGTGGCCCAGCTGATTCTGGGGCAGTGGCAGCAGCTGGGGAAGTGGCAACACCTGTGGCAGCAGCAGCGTCATCAACAGCAGCAGTGAACAACTCCGGACCCATAGTGGGGTGCAGCGCTTCTCCATACTGGTTTTTATAAGCAGCGCAGCCTAGCCCATGGTAGCAAAGGGGGTGAACAACCCCAGACTTGAGGCAGAGTGTGGTGCTGAACAACCCCAGAAAAGCCTCATGAACTTTCCTGACTGGACTGGCTTTGAACCTGAATACACAGATCTGAGCCTTCTGAATAGTTAGAATTACAGTCATTCACACCAGCAAGGTCTTATTCTTGCCAACCCCCTAATTTTTTCTGAAATAGATCATTTCTTAATTCATACAAGGAATTTAAGGAAATACAAGAGAATCGACATAATACCCTGTATTCTATCTGACCATAGTGGAATCAAGCTAGCTCTCAATAATAAGGCATAAAATAGAAAAAACTTAAACACATGGAAATTAAACAGAACTCAGTTGAACAATACATGGGTCACCGAAGAAATTAAAGAAGAAATTAAAAACTTCCTACAATTCAATGAAAATGAAGAAACATCACAACGAAATCTATGGGCCACAGCAAAAGCAGTCCTGAGGAGCAAATTTATTGCTCTCAGTGCACACATCAAGAAAACAAAGACCGGATTGGGAAAGTGGCTCAGAGGCAGAACACTTGCCTTGCATGCATGAGGCCCTGTGTTTGATTACTCAGCACAACATAAGCAAAAAGGAAAAAAGCCAGAATAGCGCTGTGGTTCAAGTGGTAGAGTGGTAGCCTTGAGCTGACGAGTTGAGGGACAGTGCCCAGGCCCAGAGTTCAGGCCCCATCACCGGACGACCCCTTCCAAAAAAAAAAAAAAAAAAAAAAAGAAAAAAGAAAAAAAAGACCAAGTAAACAATCTTATGATGCAACTAAAACTGCTGGAGAAACAAGAAAAATTTGAACCTAAATTTGCTAGACAGAAAGAGATAACCGAAATAAGAGCTGAAATTAATGAGGTAGACATTAAGAAAATTATAAATAAAATTAATAAAATAAAAAGGTTTTTTGTTAAAAAAAAGTCAGTAAAACTGAGGGACCACTGGCAAGAGTAACTAACAAAATAAGAGAGGAGACCCAAATCAATAATATCAGAGATATCACAGGAAAATTACAACAGACATTCAAGATATCCAATTAATCATAAAGAAGTAATTCCAGACTCTAATCACAAAAGAAGGAAAACCAAGCAGAGAGGGATAAATTTCTACTGAAATTCAAATTTCTATTCCCCCCTTTCCTTTTCAGCCATGCTTCTCTACCATGTATGGTGGGGGCAGCAGTTCGGTAAACAAATATCTTTTCCTGCCTGAATAGCATGTGGTGTTCTCTTCATTGGCTACCTAATGAAACCTACCTATTTAATATAAATTACATATGGTGCCATGATTCGGATGGGGTTTTTGAGTCGGAAATGTTAGAATTTCCTAACCACCACTTTTCTGTGAACCAAACTGCCTTAAGACTTTTAACCAATACCATTGCTGGCCTTCACATCCACATCCACATTACTTCTCCAGTCTTGTGAGTGAAAATACTCTCTATGGCTCTTTGTTGGTCAATCTCTGTGCAGATGTGGCAGCATGACAGATAGCTCCTATGGCCTTTGGCCGAAAGGCTGGTAACCTACGAAGCTGAGGATGCTAGGTTTGGGGGGCTTGGCCATTTCTCTCTAGAGGGCTCTGGGGGAAGTCGGGATGCTGCTTCTGCTTGGTCAGCTCTTCTTCATTCACTAGACTGACTCTCCTACACATTTTCTGGGGTGCTGTGAGTCATGCCCGAGTCGTAAAACCCCTCTGAAATGCCTCCTGCGCTCTCTGGATATCCAGAGCACCTAATGTTTTAATGCTATTCTAAGATTTAGACAATTATTGCCTCTGCAATGGTACATGGTCAGAAGTCTGTTTACTTTCAGGCTCTCTATGCTCTCTGCTATTCATGTCCAACTTTCTATATCTCTCCCTTTGTTTTCTACAACTTTTTGGATTGTGTCCTGAAGAATGCAATATGGGCTGGGTTCCAGGGACCCCCCTCTAGGTTCCCTCTCGAAGGCTTGCCAAACTAAGCTTGATTTTTTGTTTATGCTTTCTTTGCTTTTTTTTCAGAAATTTGCCATCTTGAGTTCGCTATCTTGGCCACAGGGTGGGTTAAGGGTTTGGCCGGATCCAACCCTTACCGCTCCACCAAGCTTACTACTCCTGCACCCACCTATTCTAATGTGCCTTTCTAACAAGTTGCTCTTTTCACAGACCCTGGAAACTGAGGCCCAACCATCTGATGTGCTTTGTTAGAAAAGATGTCTAAAAAATGTCAAAAAATTTAGGCTTTGCGTTTTGCCTTTTTTGTTTTGTGTTGTGTTCAAGTACTGACAACATGATTCTAAAATATTGGGCATATGTGTCCTAAGATTCTCTCATCTAATGAGTTTTTTCATTGCAGAATATTTGGTCAATTCTTGATAAGGACGAGGTAAGCTCTTCTTATTCTATTTGATCTCCTTGTTACTTTAGTTGAAAATAACAAAGGGCTTTTGTGGCAAAGATTGTAGTTCAAAGCCAGCCCGGGCTGAAAAATCCCTCAGACTCCATTTCCCAACTAACCTGCAAACAGCCAGGCAGGAAGCATTTGCTCAAGCCTCTTATCTCTAACCAGCAAACACTGCAAGTGGTACTATAATTCAAAGTGGTAGAGTGCTAGCCTTGAGCAGAAGTGCTCAGGGACAGTGCCCAGGCCTTAAGTACAAACCTCCTTGAATACCAACTGGGACAAACCATCCCAGCAACAAGCACCTAGACTCAGCCAGTCTGGGGAACAAGGAAAAATGGAAAGGAGTAAGAGGAGATATTATCACATCATTCACTTTGTGCTGCCCTTTCAAAATTAACCAGAGCCGGGAGATCAATAGAAGTAAGAAGACTGCCCATCTAATGTCGATATCTATCTAACTTTCAACTGGAAAGGAATTTATATTCTTGCCTTTGTTACTTGACTTATTCTCTACCTAGTCACCAGATGTCAGAAATAGTTAGCGACATTTGTAGCAACATTTTCAGCCCCAAGACCTTCCTCTTGCTATTTATTTGCTCTATAGTATTTTTTTCAGTCCCTCAATGCCTGAGTCTTCTCCAGACTTCATCCAAGAGACTTGCCTACTCTCGACTTCATCTAAGCACTCAATGCCCAAGTGACAGCTGTTTCCTGCTGCCTTCTCCTAGAGGGGACCATATCTCAGCCTTTTACCACTACTGTTGACACCCATGAAAACAGGAAGTAGCCAGAGAGAATCTTCGCACTTTTTCATAATTATCAAAAGGCTGGAATATAAGGTCTGAACAGGGACACCCCCCTTCTTCTTGGCTAAGTTTCCACCCAATATCTGTTACATAGATAACTGGCAGATCTGGAAGCAGTCACCTTCCCCTCCTGCTAGGTCACATCCTGGGCCACCTCTGGTCACATGCCTCCCATCTGATCTTAGGAGGGTCGCAGACCCTGAGATCACATCTGGATCCAGTGTGTCCACACCTTTCCCCCACCTGGCCACGCCTCCTCCTGTCCGTGGCCTAGATAAGTCCTGGCCCAGAGGTGGGGAGCCCCTTCCTTTTCAGCCATGCTTCTCCACCATGCATGGTGGGGGCAGCCTTTTGAAAAAAAATAAATATTGCCCAAACAGAACCAAGAAGAAATAAATCAATTGAGCATGTCAATAACCTACAAAGAGATAATAGAAGTAATCAGAAGTCTTCCAACAGTAAAAGCCCAGGACCTGATGGATTCACAACAGAATTCTACATGGCCTTTAAAGAGGAACTAATACCCATACTCCTCCAGCTCCTCAGAGAAATAGAAACAGAGGGAGTAATCCCAAACTCATTCTATGAAGCCAATATCACCTTCATTCCCAAACCAGGCAAAGACATAACAAAAAAAGAACTATACACCAATCTCTTTTATTAAGACAGATGCATGCAAAGCTCCTCAATAAAACTGCAGCCAACAGAATCCAGAAACCTCACCAAAAAAATCATACATTATAACCAAGTAGGCTTCATCCCAGAGATGCGGGGATGGTTTAACACATGTAAGTCAATAAATGTAATCCATCACATCAACAGATCCAAGGTCAAGAACCACATGAATATCAACATTGATGCAGAAAAGGTTTTTGATGAAATTCAGCACTCATTTATGTTAAAAGATCTGGGAAAAAATAGGAATATATAGAACATTTGAAAAGACAATAAAAGCCTTACATGGCAGATCAAAGGCCAATATTATACTTAATGAGGAAAAACTACAACCAATTCCCCTAAAAACAGGAACAAGGCAAGTATGCCCACTCTCTCCACTCTTCTTCAATATAGTTCTGGAATTCTTAGCCAGAGCAACAAGGCAAGAAGAAGACATTAAAGGGATCCACACAGGACATGAAGAAGACAAACTATTTTTTTTCAGATGGCATTATTTTATAAATTAATGATCCCTAAAGCTCAGCCCCAAACTCTTAGAGCTTATAAACCAATTTGACAAAGTAGCAGGATACAAAATTAGCCCACAAAAATCAGCCGCCTTTCTGTACACCAACAATGTACAAGCAGAAATGGAAATCAAGGAAACAACCCTATTCACAATAAAAAAGTATCTAGGAATTAAACTAACCAAAGATGTACAGGGTCTATTTCATGGAAAGTGTAAAAGCCTTAAAAAATGAATCATAGAGTGTGAAGATTCAGGGTCTATGTTGAGGGGGTAAAATGATACAGGCTCAAGTCTCAGGATTATCTGAGGACTGTGTTTGGTATTAGGAAAGCTCTTGGCACGCCGGGCTAGAGAGGGAAAATGTTCTCTCTCCCTATCGCAAAACACATGTCATAGACTCCTGGGAGCTGAGGAAGTAGCTCTTCTGCTTACTTAAGCATAGATGAACAGCTGGTCAAGCATTTTCCTGAGATTGGAGAAGTGGTTTGAGCTTGCTCTATAATAGTTTAGATAATAATATACCAAGACATTGTCTCATAGGTCAAGTAAAAATGTATCTGTTGAAATTTTTGTGTGAATATCTTCTGACCAAATCTTGGCAAAGATCATGCTTGCTTGTCTTTAAATACCTACTAACAATAAAGCACAGCATGCAGTGGAAATTGCATTTTTCACTCTGCATCCCCTGTGTCCTGGTGATTTCGTGACCCTTACCCAGGGACCCCAATGAACTAGACGTTGACAATTGGCGCCCGAACAGGGATCCTGCACTGTTGAATTCAGGAAGGGTTATTCAGGTAAGTACTTTTAATTACAGGGTGATGGGACAAGTTAAGTCTACTCCGTACTTACATATGCTTAAACATTTACTTGCTGCCTATGGTGTAAATATTTCTTCTTTTGACATAGAAATGTGTATTAATGTAGTTAGGGAATGGAATCCTTTAGTTCCCCAATAAAGGAACATTAGATGTTGATAATTGTAAACGAGTAAAGAATAATGTAGAAAGAGCTGTTCGAGAAGGGGAAGAGATTAGATTTTGGTCAATTTGGGCTATTTTACATACCCTTTTTAAAGCTTTGAATGAGGAAACATTAATGGCAGACTTAAAGAAAGAGGCCACCCCTTCTATTGAAGATTTACAATTGGACTCTGAGGTTAAGGATGCAATAGATAAGGATGCATTGCAATTAACAAAGAAAAAACTAGAGGTAAAAATGGGCTGAAAAGGAACAAACTGAAAGTGTAAATAAAATTTCTGAGCAAATGGAATTGATTTTATCAAAATTACAGCAAATGGAGTTGGAAATTAGCAGAGTGAATGGAGAACCTGAGAAAGTGAAAGTAAAGCAGCCTTCGGCTCTTACCCTGGCCGATGCAATATTTACAGCATCACTCCCTCACAAAACAGAGGGCTCAGACAGTGAGTTTGATGATGAAATGCCTATTTTTTCTTATCCTGTAATTCGACCACCCCCTATGAATGGTATAGCTCAACCAGCCAGATATGAAGGTGTTGCTGTTGATGATATTGGTAAACTTAAAAAGGCAGTGACGTTGTATGGTCCTCAGTATCTTTATGTTAAGGAATTGCTTAATGGGCTTGCTCGACATTACAATAATTTTGCTCCCGAAGATTGGAAGATGCTTTGTAAAGCCTTGCTTAAGGAAGCTTAATACCAACAATGGCAAATGTGGTTTACTGAGTTATGTACAGAAAGGTCAAGACAAAATGCACAGAGCAGTAATTCACGCCTACTGGTGATAACCTTTCCCATGTTGAGTGTAACAGAACAATATGTGGATGCTCCTATGCAAGTGAACTCTCCGAAAGAGATCCATGAGTAGTTACAAGACATAGCATGGGAAAGGATTCGGCCAGTAGAAGAGCATTATGGCTCTTGGACTAAAGTAATTCAAAAACCTAATAAACCCTGTGTTAAATTTTTATCACAATTAAAATAGCACCTAAAAAGATACAGGGGTAAAATATTTAGGATACGTTGTTTCTAGACAAACAGTGACACCTCAAAAATATCTTTAGGACGTGATCAATTACATACGTTAAATGATTTTCAAAAGCTCTTAGGATATATTAATTGGATGTGACCAGCCTTAGAAATTCCTACTTATCAATTACATAATTTGTTTTAATTGTTAAAGGGGAGCCTGATTTACATAGCAAAAACTTTAACTTAGGAGGATAAAAATGAATTACAATTTGTACAGCAAAAAATAAAAAAGAAATGGTTTTACATCGAGTAATGCTGAATCAACCCATAAATTTATATATTTTGGATGCATGGAAATACCCAACAGGAATTATAGGACAAAATGAGCTACCATTAGAATGGATTTATACACGGCATGGATTTACAAAGAATATTATGCCTTATGAGCAACAGTTGGCAATTATTATTCAACAGGACAGGCAACGGGTATTTACCCTATCGGGGTATGATTTATTTAAAATTATTTTTCCTTTGCCAAAAGACCAAGTAAAATATTTGTTAAACATGTCTGAAATGCTACAAATAGCATTAGTAAATTTTACTGGGCAATTTTCCTATCATTTTCCCAAAGGTAGATTGTGGGATTGCTTGCATAACCAACAATTTGTCATTAATGATATAATTACCAAGGCCCCTATTCCCACTGCTCTTACCGGTTTTACAGATGGCTCCAAAACAAAAAGTGCTTATTGGACAACAAATAAATATTAGGTACAAACAACTACTTTTGCATTAGTTCAACAAAATGAACTTTTTGCTATTATTAAGGTGCTGCAAGATTTTGTGGGAGATATTAATATTGTTACTGATTCTGCTTATGCTGTAGTAGTTGTGACTAATATAGTCACTGCTGTTACATATTCATCTAAACCCCAGCTAAATCAATTATTTAAACAATTACAAGCATTACTGCAACATACTGCAACAACGTAATGCCAAAGTGTTTGTAACTCACATTGAGGCTCATTCTTCATTACCTGGGTACCTTGTATATGGCAATAATCAGGTTGATAAATTAGTTAGTTTTGCTTCTGCTGAACAGGATCATGCTCATTTACATACAAATGCTGGCCTTTCACATATGCATTATAAAATACCTTATTCTCAAGCTAAACAAATTATTAAAAGGTGTCCTATCTGCAGACCAATGCATTTGAGAGTTGTATTTGCTAGAGTAAATACTCGAGGATTACAACCTAACGAGCTCTGACAAATGGATATGACCAATGTACAAGCCTTTGGCCGTTTTTCCTTTGTACATGTTACAATAGATACTTATTCTAAATTTGTTTGGGCTTCTGTCCTTATGGGAGAAACTGTTAACCATGTAATAGAACACTTTTTGGAAGCTTTTGCCATTATTGGAGTACCTGCCAAAATAAAGACTGATAATGGACCAGCCTATAAAAGAATCAAATTTAAAAGATTTTGCGAACTTTATGATATATATGATATACTGTATATATTACAGTAATAGAATATAACCCCCAAGGACAAGCCATTATTGAACGAGTTCATGGCACACTAAAACAACAAATTAAAAAATTAAAAAGGAGGAAAAGGTTAGATGAAGGTATGGATATTTTGTGGTTTTCCATGCAAAATCCTAAAATAATTTTACATCAAGCTCTTTTTGTTCTCAATTTTTTAAACTTACCACAAGGAGATATTTTAACTACAGCTGAGCACCATTTTGAACAAGTTTCAGAAAATCCTTATTTAAATGCTCCCGTATGGATTAAGATTGCATTGGATGCAGAATGCCAACCAGGAACATTATTACATAAGGGGCGAGGGTATGGTTTTGTGTCTACACAGGATGGCAAACAATACTGGCTTCCAGCACGATGGATACAGACGCTGCCCAGTGAGGACAGCCAGTATCCCGCAAGGAATCAGCCACCAGTTGAGGAAGAAGAAAGCCCAGCTGCCCACCTGGGGGCAGGTTAAAAAGTTGACTGGAGAAGGACAAAACATGTTACAACGTGCTGGTAAACCTGTCACTGCTGAGAACTTGTTCTTGGCCATGTGTGCCCTGCTTACTGTAAACTCTGGCCATGCTAATGCTAATGTAAGTTATTAGGCCTTTGTTCCTAACCCTCCTTTATTGGAACCTGTTGTTTGGAGAGACATGGATATAACCATCTATACTGTTCCTGCTATTTTATCTCCTCCTTGGAATAATTTGACATTTTACAATAAGGATGATGGTAGCTTTTTAAATTTTACTTACTATATTCATTCCTTGCCTGTTTGGGGCCTCCTCCATGTTTAGTTATGAATTGGCAACATTGGGTTTTACCTGGGAAACACACTTCCGATTCTAGAACACAGCTACAGTGATTAACTACTTGGTCCATTAATAGTATCTGGGAAAATGTCACCTTTGATGGCGAGTTATCCTTACCTATGTGCCCTGATTTTACTTGCCTTTTGTGTGGCAAGAGTGTAGAGGAACATTTGGAAAAAAGTTCAATAATTTTATTAATTGAGGAACTTTTGAACAATTTATTAACACATGTTCAGAATGGAATATTACCAGATGTGATTTATCAAATGTTACTAGGATGCCGGATGCCATTAATGGATTGCTTACTGGAGCTCGATTGATAGCCTGGGGAGATGGAGGCATTACAGATGCTCGATGGGCTTTCATGGCTGCACCCACTGCTGATCAGGCTCATCGTTGGAAGGGTGCAGCGCCGCTATACCCCGTGATGCTACCAAATGGATTGTTTTCGGGGATGGCAACTCTGCATCCACTTATAATTTTACTTTGTACAAATCTTATAATGTAACTGCTTGTGTACCTCTGCCTTATGTATTTTTAGTGGGAAATTTTACATTTTCTCCTACTATTTTTTTGTTTTAATTGTCGCCTGTATTCTTGCATTAATTCCTCTCTTAATTTTAATGACAGTGATAGTATTATGATTTTCCACAAAGAACTCATATTTGGCTACCTGTTAAATTAGGAAGAGAATAGTCCCCAAATCCTTTGGATAGTGTTGTTATTGAATTTTTTACCAAACTACTAAAATGTACAAAACGTACAATTGGAGCCATTATAGATGTGATTTTAAGCCAAATTGCTATTACTACTGTTGCTGCAGTGTCTGGAATTGACCTACACACTTCTTTACAAACTAAAAACTTTGTGAAAGAATGGCACCGGGATTCACATAAATTGTGGGTCTTACAGGCAAAAATTGATGCTCAATTACAAACACAGATTAATATTCTTAAACAGACAGGGGGATGGTTAGGAAAAAGTTATTGGCTTTAGAAAAACAGTTATTGTTAAAATATGATTGGAATTCTACTACCTTTTGCATTACTAATGTAAAATATAATAAATCTATACATGATTGAAATGGACTACAGCAGTATTTATCTGGAAAGTCTACTGCTGCTCAATTAGTTGCTCAGTCACAATTTAATGTACATGATATTTTTGGTAAACAATTTGCAAATGATGATGCTTCTAATATTACTGATACATTTATTAAACGGTTGGAAGGGTTAGATCTGAAAGGAATACTACAAAGCATTTCACATACTGCTAGTGGTATGGGAATTATGATTGTTATTATTCTGTTTGCACTTTTGCTGTTATATTTGATTTTTATGAAACCAAAGCAAGTTTCTATGATAACCCTGTGGAAAGCTTTACTTTTAAAACAAAAGAAAAAAGAAAGAAATTGTGAAGACTCAGGGTCTATGTTGACGGGGTAGAATGATGCAGGCTCCAGCCTCAGGATTATCTGAGGACTGTGTTTGGTATTAGGAAAGCTCTTGGCACGCCGGGCTAGAGAGGGAAAATGTTCTCTCTCCCTATCTCAAAACACATGTCACAGACTCCTGGGAGCTGAGGAAGTAGCTCTTCTGCTTGCTTAAGCATAGATGAACAGCTGGTCAAGCATTTTCCTGAGATTGGAGAAGTGGTTTGAGTTTGCTCCAAAATAGTTTAGATAATAATATACCAAGACATTGTCTCATAGGTCAAGTAAAAATGTATCTGTTGAAATTTTTGTGTGAATGTCTTCTGACCAAATCTTGGCAAAGATCATGCTTGCTTGTCTTTAAATACCCACTAACAATAAAGCACAGCATGCAGTGGCAATTGCTGTTTGCACTCTGCATCCCCGGTGTCCTGATGATTTTGTGATCCTTACCCAGTGACCCCAACGCACTAGACCTTGACAATAGAAGATACCAGGTATTGAAAGATTTCCCATATTCCGGGATAGGCAGAATTAATATGGTGAAAATGACCATACTGCCAAAATTAATTAACACATTCAATGCTATTTCCATTAAAATTCCAGTGACCTACTTTTCTGAAATAGAGAAAATAGTCCAAAAATTCATATGGAACAACAAAAAACCTAGCATAGCCAAAATAATTTTAGGCAAAAGAAAGAATGCAGGAGAGATCATGATACAGGACTTCAAGCTATATAATAGAGCCATAATAACAAAGACAGCTTGGTACTGGCACAAAGAGAGACCCAAAAATAAATGAGTCAGGTTAGAGGACACAGAAATATAGCCGCATATGGACAGTCAGTTGATATTTGACAAAGGAGCCAAAGATATACAGTGGAACAATCACAACCTCTTCAAATACTGTGTTGGGAAAACTGGCCACATGCAGAAAACTAAAAGTGGATCCTAGCCTATCATAATGCACTAACATCAACTCAAAATGGATTAAAGACCTTAACATCAAGCCTGAAAATCTGAAACTACTGCAGGACTGGGTATGAGAGACACTTGAACTTACAGGCATAGGCAGGAACTTCCAGAACAGATGCCCAGGGTCATTACAATTTTGAGAATGACTCGATGGGACTACCTTAAAATAAATAGTTTCCGCACAGATAAAAAATAGCAACCACACTAGAAAGAAAGCCAAATAATTGGGAAAATATATTTACCAGCAATTATCTTTTACATGTAATTGTAACCCCTCTGCACAGTTTTTTTGCAATAAAAATATAATAAAATAAATATTTACCAGCAATATATTAGAAAAGGGTCTAATAGCCATTATATATGGTGAACTTAAAAAACTAACTCTTCATAAATCTAACAAACCAATCTTGAAATGGTCAAGGTTGCTAAAGAGATACTTCTCAGAAGAAGAGATAAAAAATTGCAAAGGAACACGTGAGGAAATGTTCATAATTCCTGGCAGTAAAGGAAATGCAAATAAAAACAACTCTGAGATACCACCTTACTCCATTCAGAATGGCCCACATCCTAAATTTAGACAATGACAAATGCTGGAAGGGATGCAAAGAAAGAGAAACATTACTGGCAAATTATTTGAGTGAGATAAGCCAAGAACAACAAGACAAATGGCACAGGGTCTACCTGATATGTGGATGCTAAAGCCAAAATGCAAGAAGGTATGACAAAGTAAACAGGACTCGAGAAACAAAGGACAGCCACTCATTTTGTTGTATCACCATTAATGACTCCATGTTCTTGACCATGTAGATGGTAGAAATATGCATGCAATAGAGGGAAGCCAGGAGGAGGAACACAATAAGTGGGAAATGGAACAACATACAAAAAAGTGGCCCATCATTTGCACTGGACATAGAAGAAAAATAACTAAGCAACCCAAACACAGTGATGGGAAGGGAGGAATGTGTGGGAAAGAGGGAAAGAAGGAATAGCCGACACTAAGCAAAAGGAAAAAAATGTAAACATCATCTGAGGTGGGAAAAATAATTTGGATTGTCAAAGCTCATAGAATTAACAAACTTTAGACCATGATAACAATAATTTGCCTTGTCAAGTTTAAAAAGTGTTTGTGACTTTAACTAAGTATCACAATTCCACAATACTGTGAAATATGTGAAATATATGTAATCACCTATCTCAATTTTTCAAAACGTGTGAGAAGGGAAGGGTTATGAGGGATGAGTGACAATATTGTCAGACACCTTGTATTCATGTACTGTTTTGTAGGATGGGAACATCTTTGTAAAACTACTTAAAGAAAATAATAATAAAAACTGTTTAAAAATAAATAAACATTAGGATGACGATAAAAAAGTTCAAATATAAAATAAGAAATTAATCCAGTTGGAACGAAAATTTCTTTGGGGAGAGTAATGTAGTGTATTCTATAGCAAGTCTCACTTCAGCATTAAATTCAAAAGCTAGACCTCAAGTAAATGAAATAAACTAAGAAATTGAATTGAAAAAAGAAAAAATAGAAACTCCACCCACTCTTCCTTGCCTGGACAGCTGGTGTGGGTAAAAATGCATCATGCTCCTGAATTGGAACTGAAGTGGCAAGGACCTTACTTGGTCATTCTAACTTCACTGTTGCATATTATATTAGCATGAAAACAGCATTAGATTCATCAGTCTCTAGTAAAATAGGCAGTGGACCCATATACAGAGAAGGCTACAAGATGGACTGTGCAGACACTCAGAGGGACCCTTAAGGATAAGACTTACTAAGTGTTAATTAGCAATAACTAGTGTGTTTCTATAATTTACTTGTTTACAATTAAATTTACATTTTAAGCCTGTTCATTGGGTGGAGAGATGGGATTTTTTAGGATTTGGTAAGAACGAATCAAGGATTTGATTTGACATGAAAACCAGTGGGGGATGTATAAAGCAGCAAAGCCCTAATAATCAGCATGACCCACTAATCAATGCGGCCCCATGTCCTGGCCCGCAGGAGTGCATGAGTCATGCCACCAAAGGGGCCAGGGCATGCTGCTGGAGGGAGTTGGATGTCATCCTCAAATGAGCTGTTAAGAAGTTATTGAGGAATGCGCAGTTCATGAAGTGATGGATGAAAACTGTTAGGCAAGAGACCCACTAGGTCTGGGAGGGGTTCAAGCTATATATAGGCTGCATAGCCAGAGCAATGGAATTGGAGAAAATCAAGTGAAGACCTGGAAGGAAGGAAGTGGTGAGATAGCAGGGGGGAAAGACTTGGGAGAAGAGGAATTTGAGGGAGTGCAGGAGGGGAAGGACGCCAATTGGCCACCAGGCCAAAGAAGTGTAGGCCTGTAGATAGTGGAGAGGTCTAAAGAGAAGAAGGAAGTGATGGAAGGGAAAAAGGGAAATGAAGGACATGTCTATAAAAAGGAGAGAGTTAGAGGAAAGGAAAAAGCCTTACCTATTGAAGTATGGAGTTTCGAGATGATAATTTGGGGGGTTGGTGGTTTGCACAGTAATTAAATATGTGCAGGGCTGCCCATTGGAGGTCTGAGATTTGGTGGTTGGGGCTGGCTTGTCAATGAGTGTACAGCCCAGGGCAAGGCAAATGCAGGCCCATTTCTAGCGTAAATAAAATTACCCTCAATGTGCCTTATTAGATTGTCTTGTGTTTTATGTAACATAAGTATACAAGTTTATGTTAATAGTGTCAAAGGCTACGAATTTTGTAAAATGTTATGAGGTCATAATAGCTTTGCAAAACCCAATGGGACAATGATATCACAATGGCAATATGATGTCACAATATCAAATCATAATAATATTTTGATGTCATAATTAGTTGGTGATGCCATAATGGTTATGAGGTCACAATAGGTTTATGATGTCACAATGGATTGATGATGTCACAATGGCATGCTAGACTTCAATTTTCCATAACTTCAAATGAGAATATAAATCCAGAATGGGATTGTGATATCTAAAAAGTCATGCATTGGCCTAAACGTTATGAACTCCCAACAAGTATGTAATGTCACAATGGATTACAATGTTCATGATATCTGACAGAGTGATGACATAATTTCATGATATCAGAGTGCATTTCTAATATCACATATCATACCTGAAATTAGTAAAAAACAGATTATCAGATCAAAAAGGGCTTGTGTGTCACAAGGGCATCAGGTCAAAGTTATGAGGAGAGGACCGGTTAATGATGGCACACTAGTGATTCTGCTTCGAAGGGTTTGTAATATTACAATGGTATAACTGATCCCAATTGTTAGACCACAAAGAATATATGGGTAAACAACTGAATTTTTTTGTCACAAAGGCCATATGCTGTTTCAAAGGTGCTAAGAGATCATAATCGATTAAAACGTCACAATGTGATGGTGATGTCACAATGGCAATGTGATGATGCAATAGGTTTGTGATATCACAGTGGTCATGAGGTCACCCATGGAATAGTGATGTCATTATGAATTTGTAATATTACAATCACATGTCTGATTTCAATTGCTACTGGTTTACAATGAGGATAAGAATTCAAGGAAGGAGCTAAAGTCCTAAAACCCAAGAATATTCTAACATGTGATTTCAAAATAAGTTTGTGAAAACAGAATGGTAGAGTAATATCACAATGTCAATATGATGTCACAATATCATGTCATAATAAAGTGTTAAGGGGGTTCTGAGGAAAATGGTGGAGGAGAAGCTGGAGGCTAAACAAGCTTTCTCATAGAAAGCAGTTTTAGTGTTCAAGTGAACAATCCTTGGGTAGAGAATCACACCAAATGTGCCATCACAGTACAGAGAGTGTGTCCAGAGAGGGAAAATCCAGTCAAGGAGACAGATCTGAGCACTTGCAAGTAGCCGTGGCTGCTGTGGCTGCAGCGGCAGCAGTGGCGTCCATAGCCATCATACCTACAACAGAGAGATCCCAGGACAAAGGTGCCAGACACAGCGGACAGGGGATTCTACTCAACACCAGCAAGAACTGAGAAGGAACAGATACCTTCATCCTTCAGATTGCAGACCAGAGAGTGCCCAGGAACTAAGATTCTGTCATGAGTAGAACCCTGAAATCCTCACTCCTTCTCAGGGAGCAGAGGTGGGAATGCCAGCCCTATCCCCTACCACCACTGGAGATCTCCATCTTTGATACTGACAAAGACCCAGCTGAGCAGGTAGCTCCAACTCAGGCCTTGGAAGAAAACAAAAGAGTCATTTTGCAAGTCACAGGAACAAGAAGGGACCTGGCAGGCTCAGTTCCACCCAGGGCAAAGTCACCCCGCCCAGGCAGAGAGAGCTCTGCCCTCAGAGAAGTGACTTTCTTTACGGTGTAAACAGAGCCAGAGTCTGACCCTCCCTACAGAAGCGTAGACAAACAATTGAAATTCAGTAAACATAAATCTTGAGAATGGCTCAAAGCTGGACTCTGTGTCTCAGAAGCTAGCCCCTCAGGGAAAAGCTACTGTTTGCTGAAAGGCCTCAAACCTACCCAGAACCTAGCCTCATCACAGCTTCTCCAAACTAGAGGAAATTGCCATTTCCCTCTTTTGGGATACTCAAAGCAGATCTCCGTCCCATTGAACTAGCCTGGGAAGAGGATCACAAAATCCTGCCTAACACAGAGCATTTTCTGCCCAAACAAACTGACTTAAGAAACCAATCAAGCCATAGGAAACAAAACACCACAAACAGACCAGAGACTCGACCAAGAGACTGGTTATGGACACAGGGGAGATACAAGTTCTTCCCATTCCCGCCCCCTAAGAAAAACTCAAAAGCCAAAGAACTCTTTTATGAATTTTTTTTTAATTTTAATTTTAAAAATGTTTTCTGATAGTATTTTCTCTCATAATTTTTATTTTTGGTGTATTTGCGTGTGTGTGTTTGACCTTTTGGTCCTTTTTATTATTTTTGTATTTTCTCTTTCTTTTTTGCATGACTTAATTGCTGTTCTGCTCATCCCCAGATATATACCTGTTGTCAATTATTACACCTTATCCTCCATTTTGTACATAATTAATCCAGAAATTTATTACTCAATTCACAACCTCTTAGGCTTAAATTCTTTACGAGCAGTTTTATTTCTTTATACCTACATAATTTTCTAGTAACCAATTAAAAAAACTTTTATTTTTTAGTTTTTCATGTTTCCTTTCTCTCCTCTCCTCTTCTCATCCTATTCTTTTCTTCTCTCAATATCATTTCTTTAAACTTACATAAATTGTGTTTCATTTCTTAAACTTGAATTTTTGTTTTTCCATTTTTTTCTTTAAAATATCTCTCCTATCATTCTGCCCAAACCACTTCCCTCTCAGAGATTAGGACTTGGTTAAATTTACTTTCCTTTAATCTATCCATATCCCTCTAGTCCTATTTTTCCCCACATTTCTACCTAAAGCTAATAATTTCTGGTTTGCCAAATCCTTCTTTGCTGTTTGTAACCCATTAATCCATGGTTGTTTGACGTTGAATAGATTGTATCTGTTGAACTATATTGTATTTGAAGCCATTTTGATTGTGCGACTACAGGACTCTGGTTGATGCTTGCCTTAAAATAGTATTCTAGCACAAAATTGGTGTTACTTTCATACCAAGTTGGCAGAATAAGCTGGAAGAACACAAGAAAAATGGCAAATCCAGGTGTCTGAACTCCCACTCATGATAATCAGGTGACCGAATAGTTAATGAATAATTCAGAGGAGAGTTATCAAAAGCTCTATGAACACTGCTGGTAAACATGGTGAATGAAATAACTGAAAACTTGCAAAGGACTCAGTGTGAGTATGATAGAGAGCGAGAGGAGGCAAACAAAAATTAATACAGGAATCTTGAGAGCATTAGGGAACTACTTAAAGATTAAAACAGGAATTGCATAAGCCGGTTGAGAACAGTTAAAGAGAAATACAGGGATAATATGAGAAGGTTGAAAACAGTCATAGAGAATTACAGGAATTGTGTAAATGTGAGGAAACTTATCAAAGTGTAATACAGGAATTGAGAGAGAGGGATGAGAATAGACGAAGATCAATACAGGCACTCATGGAATCCATAAACAGACAGCTGAAACAATTCTGAGAGACCACAAAAGGAATGATGAATGGAGCCCAACAGAAGGAATGGGAGTCCAAGGAAACCATAACCAATCAACTAAGTGATTTGAGAATAAACACTGAACACCAAATTAAGGAAGTAAAGTTGAAACAATATCTAAAACAAATCTCCAACAAAGAATTTGAAGCCATTAAAACCACCCAATTAGAAGGAAAAGTAATAAAAACAAAGAAGGAAGACTTGACAGTAAGTTAGACCATGCAGAATATCGAATCTCAGGGATTGAAGACAGCCTGGATATTATAGAGAAAGAACATACAATTATCCAAGACGTATTCTAGAAATACAATCTATTCAATATTTGGAAGACACCATCAGAAGGCGAATGTGAGGATACTGGGTATAGAGGAGCACCTAGAGACAGAAGTTAATGGTCTAGGAAATATATTTAACAGAATCCTAGCAGAGAACTTCCCAAACATGCAAAAATATAGGCCTATTCAGATACAAGAATCCATTAGAACCCCATATAGACCAGACCAGAACAGAACATCCCACTGTCACATTGTAATCTGCACAGGATCAATTCAGACCAAGGAAAGGATCCTTAAAGCTGTCAAGTCGCCTCTAAAAGGAAAAAAATTAGAATAACCTCAGATTTCTCAGCAGAGATGAATAAAGCAAGAGCCTGGCATGATGTATGCCATGCCCTAAAGAGAAGTAAGTACCAGCCAAGAATACTGTTCCCAGCTAAACCCTCCTTCATAACCGAAGGTCAAATAAAAACAGTGCATTGCAAAGAAAAATTGAAACAATAAATCTCCACCAAATCAGCTGTACAAAAGGTACATAAAGATGTCCTATGCATAGAAAACGAACAAGACCACAGTAAAGGGTGAGAAACTGCGTTCAAGGGAATAAAATTAGAACTCAACACCAAAAGCCACAAATGAAGTCCTGTAACACATGGAGGTTGAACAACACACTGTTGAATCACAAATGAGTCATGGAAGAAATTAGAAAGGAAATAGAAATTTTCATGATATTCAACAAAAATAAACACACAAATTACCAGCTCCTCTGGGACACAGCAAAGGAAGTACAGAGAGGCAAGTTCATAGCTGTGAGTTCCTATATCAATAAGTTAGAGAGATTTGAAACCATCAATTTAATAAGACATCTGAACCTCCTTAAAAAAAGAGCAGCAAGATAAACCCCAATCCAAGAAATGGAAAGAAATAATTAAAATTAAATCAGAATTAAATGAATTAGAATCCAAAAACACCATATAAAGAATCAACAAAACAAAGAATTGGTTCTTCAAAAAATTTAACAAAATTGATAGACCCTTAGGAATTCTTACCAGACAAAGAAGACAAGACACCCAAATAACCTCAAAGATGGGAATGGAAACATCACCACAGAAACAACCAAGATTCAGAACATTATAAAGGAATACTTCTCAAACCATTATGCTAATAAGTTTGAGAACCTGGTAGAAATGGACATTTTCCTAGCTAATATCGACTTGCAGAAACTCAACCAAGATGAGATAAATCAAGTAACATGACCATATCAAGCATAGAAATAGAAAGAGCAATAAGAAACTTCCCACTTAAGAAAAGCCCAGGACAAGATGGATTTTAAATGGAATATTACAAGGCCTTCAAAGCAGAGCACACACCAATACTCCAAAAACTCTTCAATGAAATTGACAGAGAAAGTTCACTACAGAATTCTTTCTATGAAGCCATCATAATCCTCACCCCAAAGCAAGGCAGGGACTCATCAAAGAAAGAGAACTATAAACCCATTTCTTTGATGAACATTGATGTAAAACACCTCAACAAAATTTTGCCCAATCGACTTCAACATTTCATCCAAAATCTCATACACAACGATCAATCAGTATTTATTTCAGTGATGAAAAGCTGGTTCAATATATGCAAATCAATTAATGTAACTTATCACATCAACAAGAGCAAGGATTAGAACCACATTGTTATCTCAATAGATGAAGAAAAAGTATTTGACAAGATCCAACACCCCTTTATAATGAAGGCTCTGGGAAAACTATGAATCCAGGGAATATTCCTCAATACAATAAAGGCTGTATATGACAAGCCTACAGCCAGCATTATATTTAATGGTGAAAAACTAAAGCCATTTCCTCTTAACTCAGGAAGGAGACAAGGATGTCCACTCTGTCCGCTTCTCTTCAATCTAGTATTAGAATGACTATCTACATCAATAAGAAAAGATGCAAATAAAAAAGGGATCCAAATAGGGAAAGATGAAGTAAAATTCTCCCTGTTTAAGATGACATGATCTTGTTTTTAAAGAATCCCATGGACCACTCAGAAATTACTCATGATGATTCAAAACTTTGGCAAAGTAGCAGGGTATAAAATTAACTCTCAGAAATCTATGACTTTTCTGTATGCCAGCAATGAGAAAAGCGTGGCTGAAATTAGGAAAGCAACTCCATTCATAATACCCCACAAAAATTAAAATACCTAGGAATTAACTTAATCAAAGAAGTGAAGGATCTTTTTGATGAAAACTTTAAAAACCTGAAAAAGGAAATCGAATCAGAACTTAGAAAGTGGTAAAAAAAAAAAAAAACAAAAAAAAAAAAACAAAAAAAAAAAACAACTCTCATGCTCCTGGATTAGAAAGATGAACATCATGAAAATGGTAATACTTCCCAAGGCTATCTACAAATTCATTGTGATACCTATCAATATTCCAAACTCGTTCTTCATGGAAATAGAAGAGGCAATGCAAAAATTCATATGGAACAGTAAAAACACAGAATAGCAAAAACAATCCTCAACAGAAACAACAGTGCTGAAGGAATATCAATACCAAATTTCAAACTGTACTACAAAACCATAGTAATGAAAACAGTTTGGTACTTGCACAAAATCAGACCTCAGGATCAATGGAATAGAATTGAATACCCAGAAAATGAACGCACTGACATATAGCCACCTAATCTTTGAGAAAGGAGCTAAAAAATAGCATGGAAGAAAGATAGCCTCTTTAGTAAATGGTGTTGGCAACGTTGGTTAATCACTTACAGAAAACAAAAGCTAGATCATTATATATCACCCTGCAGCAGAATCAATTCCAAATGGATCAAAGACCTCGGAGTCAAAGCAGACACCCTAAAAACTTTAGAGGACAAAATAGGAGATACTCTAGATATCCTTGGAACAGGACTAAATTTTCTTAATAGAGACCCATAAACACAACAAATCAAAGAAAGATTGGACAAATGGGATTGCATGAAATTGCAGAGCTTCTGCATGGCAAAGGACAAAGCTCACAAGATCAATAAAAAGCCCATGGATTAGGAGAAGACCTTCATTAACCATAAAAGGGACAAGGGTCTCATATCTAAAATATACTTGGAACTCAAAAAATTAAATCCCCCAACAAAAAATCCTCAAAGAAACCACTGCCCAATAAATAAGTGGGCTAAAGACTTACAGAGAATCTTCTCCGAAAAGGAAAGTGGGATCGCTAATAGACACATGAAGAAATGCTCAGCCTCCCTAGCCATAAAAGAAATGCAAATCTAAACAACACTGAAATACAACATCACTCCAGTTAGAATGGCTATAATCAAGAACTCTAATAATAACAGATCCTGGACGGGATATTGGTGAGATTGTAAACTTGTTCAACCACTTTGGAAAGTAGTATGGAGGTTCCTCAAAAGACTCTACATAGAGCTCCTTGATGACCCAGCAATCCCACATTTGGGTATTTACCCAAGTGATCACAAACAAGAATATACTAAAGCTACCAGCATAACTATGTTCATTGCAGCATTATTTACCATAGCTAAGATATGGAACCAACCCAGATGCCCCTCAGTAGATGAATGGATCAAGAAAATCTGGTATATATACACAATGGAATTCTATGCCTCCATCAGAAAGAATGACATTGCCCCATTTGTTAGGAAATGGAAAGACTTGGAAAAAATTAAATTAAGTAAAGTAAGCCAGGCCCAAAGAAATATAGGTCCCATGGTTTCCCTTATTTGCAATAACCAATTTATGTCTGAGACAAGCTGAAACGGCCACATATGTTGATGTTAGGCGAAATGAACCCCTTGGTAAGGACTCAAATTGTTTTTCTTTTCTTTTTTCTAGTATATTTGTAAGATGATTTCTCTGTTGCTTTGCATGTTCCTACTCCACGGGATAACCCCTGTTTTCAGTATATTTGATGTTGGTATAATTTTGGGAGGGGAAGGGAAAAACAAATAGGGATACATGGTGACCCATTGCAACAATGACATGTACAAGACATTATGTCGAAAACCAAACTTTATAACTTTGTCGTGGGGTGGGGAGGTGCAGAGGGAGAGATAGGAATAGATGGGAAGGGGAAACAACGGAGGAGGCAACAATGGATAAGAAATGTACTCATTACCTTATTCATGTAATTGTAAACCCACTGTATGTATTTTTACAATAAAAAATCATGAAATAATAAAGTAAAAATCCATGTCACTTTTTTTTGTCAGTCATGGGGCTTGAACTCTGAACATTGGCATTGTCCCTCAGCTCTTCAGTTCAGGAATGCCACTATACAACTTGAGAGCCACAGTACCATTTCTAGTTTTCAAGAGTTATATTGGAGATAAGAGTCTCACAGACTTTTCTGCCCAGGCTGGCTTTGAACCACTACCCTCAGATCTCAGACTTTTGGGTAGCTAGGATTACAGGCATGAGTCAACAAAGCCCAGATCCAAGACAATTTTTAAAAAGCAAGCTTATTGAAACTTCTGCCTTTTTCCAAGAAACAATCTTACTTTTTCAGCATTAGTTTATAACTATGAGTTACTTTTAGATGTAACTGAGTTTTTCAATAGAATCAAATATAAGTTTTATTATTACTAAGTATCCCACAAATATCACTGTAATTGATTTCCCCCAAAGTCAATTATTACATACAATATTACTCACTATTATTGTTAGAGTCTATATTACATATAATGTGAAGTGAACCATTTCATATAAATTAGTAGATGCTATTTTAGCATTATAAATTCACATCTGTGATTTTAAACGAAGGAAAGAAGATTTTTCAAGTTAAAATGAAATATGAATGTGTAGTGTGTCCCAACTGAACCTAAAATTCTGAGTTCATACAGACAAAATTATTTTCTTTCAACTAAAGACTTTCCACTAAAGTAACACTATTAGAAATAGTGAGGCAAGAGGAGGAAGAATTAAAATCATGTCAAACAATGTCTCTGTTATTCTGCTAACCCCTCCTCTTTGATGACCTGCCAATTCCCCGTTGTCACAAAGCTTCAAGTGTCCCTCTTAGAATTCTATTTGGAAAAGTTCTCAATCACTGATTCTTTTTGTACTTTCTGTTATATGAAACAAAATATAGAAACAAAACAATTGATATAAAATGCACACTTATGTTGAAGTCACCACAACTGGAAAAACAACCAACAAAGTAGAATTCCCCCAGGAACAAAAACATGTTGTGTCCAGTTTTTTTTGAAAGCACAAATAACTCAAATACATGTTAACTTGGAGTAGAGCCATAAAGATAACTGTGTCTCAAAAATAAGGTTGTGTTAATTTGTAATTAAATTCATCTAGATGAACCTAATATAGCAAATCCCTTGAATGGATAAAATTGTTTAAAACAAATGTGACTGTATAAGGAGTGAGATCTGCATATATATAAAAGAATAAAATAACAAAATCATGACATACTTTAAAAATTCAGAAATGCAATGAATAAGTCCAATAATATCCATATTGAAAACTAATTCCTACTGATTTAACAAGAAAAAATATGCAACTATACAATCTGAGCAGTGTACGTGAGTCTACATAATTTTAACCTACTCCAAATTACACTTTGTAGAAGACTGAATGTGGGTTACCTAAAGGAAAACTTCAACATATAATATAAATGAATTAAAAATCTCATGAAAAGAGAAAAGTAGTTACTGGAAAATACTAGTTTAATAAATGGTGGTCAAAATCTTTCTAGTACTGAAAAAATTGCACACCTATTTATTTAGATCCAGAAAAAGACCCAAGTTACTCGAGCTGATTTGAAACTTTGGCAAAGTAGCAGGATACATCTGTAAAATTTCTATGGATGTTGACTCTGGCAAGGAATGTATTTCCTCTTTGCTCTGACAAATAAATATATGAACGAACATAACTTCTACAACTAAATATCAAGACCTAACTAAACATATAACCAGAAAAGTCATCATGTAAGCTGTATTGCAACTGGAGTAAAATTGAGATACCACTTCACCCCAATTAGAATGGCTATAATCAAGAACTCTAGTAACAACAGATGCTGGACAGGTTGTGGACACAAGGGAAAGTTACTGTATTGTTGGTGGGAGTGTAAACTTGTTCAACCGCTTTGGAAAGCAGTATGGAGGGTCCTCAAAAGACTCCACATAGAGCTCTCTTATAACCCATCAATTCCACTTTTGGGCATTTACCCAAATGTTCCCAAACAAGACCATACTAAAACTACCAACACGACTATGTTTATTGCAGCCTTATTTACCATAGCTAAGATACGGTACCTACCCAGATGCCCCTCAGTAGATGAATGGATCAAGAGAATCTGGTATATATACACAATGGAATTTTATGCCTCCATCAGAAAGAATGGCATTGCCCCATTTGTTAGGAAATGGAAAAACTTGGAAAAAATGATAGTAAGTGATGTAAGTCAGGCCCGAAAAAACATATGTCCTATAGTTTCCCTTATTTGCAATAAGTAGTATATGTCTGAGTCAAGCAGAAAAGGTCAGATAAGTTGATGTTAGGGAAATGAATCCTAAGATATATATTCAAATGGTTTTTTTATCTTTCATACGATTGTTTTTAACACATTTATAAAATGATTTCTTTGTTACTTTGTATGTCCCTCCCCCACTGTATAACCCGGCTTTCACAGTATTTGATGTCTCTATAATTTGTGGAGGGGAAGGGAAAAAACAAATCATTTAAATAAGGATACAGGTGGACCCATTTCAACAATGAGATGTAAAAGTCGTTACGTCGAAAATCAACTTGACAAATTTGGTGCGGGGGGATGATGGAGGTGCGGGAGGAGGATGGGAAGGGATGTGAAGGGGAAACAAAGGAGTAGGCTACAATGTTTGATAAGAAATGTACTCATTATTTGCCCATGTAATTGTAACTCCTCTGTATAGTATTTTCACAATAAAAAAAGATAAATCAGTCATACTGATTCTGTATTTATTGTAAATGTTGTTTTTTTTCAATAATTATTTCGTTTAGTTTGCGTTTTTAAAACATTGTGTTAAATGATGTATATCTTGGTAACAAATTTTGGATGCCTCCTTAAATTTTGTTCTGAGTATAAAGTCTCACTTCAGTTCCTAACCCGTGAAATGATGTTGATTACAAAAAAAATTCTAATAGCCACTGTTTATAATACACAAAATCTCATAAGCATGACACCAAAAGCATTGGTTAACATTTGGATATCAGGGTCTCATGACTGATGAGGCCTATCTGCAGGAGTATCATTGTACCTAGATTCCTCAGCCTAAATTTAGCCACTGTTTAAAAATGTTTATATCTTTGTCACCCATCAGAGATTAAATCTGAATATAAAGCCTAAGGAAAATGATAAAGAATTTAGCTTTTCTGGATATAAAGTAACAATATGCATCATAGAGTAACTCACTGGTTTAAAGTCAACCTATTTCTCCAAAACATTCTAGGTATTTCCTTAAAATGTGTATTATTTCCTTGAAAGCAATGGGGAATGTGAGAAGAGGATTAACCAAGCATTGCCTTGAAATATACGTAATTTGGATGTACCTCTACAATTCGCTATAAGCATTTCTGATAAAAATGTTTGAATAATTGATTTTCTGTTCAGATATAATATATCCTAGTTTCATATACTAAACTACATTCAGAAAATGGTATATACCGATTAACTAAAGAAAGTCCTGGAAGAAAAAATGGCATCTCTATACTATGTGATGCCCAATTCTTAGGTATTTCATTCTGCCTCCATTTAGTGAATGCGATTGTTTAAATCCTTCATAAGGTATTAATTAAAATCGATCAGTGTCCTATAATATAATTGTGTATGATTTTGTTCTAGAATGATTCAAGGAGTGCCCATTCAATCACGACAAACATCACATTCCATTGGTATTCATATGGATAGGAATGAGTTTCTTAGGATCTCCTGCCATTTGAAGGTGGCAGGATCAGGATTCGAACTGTGGGCTCCAGCTCCCACCACTTAAACCTGAGAATAGGGAACTCACCTGTGTGTCCAAGAACATCAGCAAGACCAGTGATAAGACAGGCACAAGTGTCTCTCAGCATTCCTCCTTGATACTTACAAGGCTTCTCTGAACATGACTTTTTTCATTTTTTATTGTAAAAATATTATACAGATGGGTTACAGTTAAATGAGCAAGGTAAAGAGTACATTTCCTATTGAACATTGTTGTCTCCTCCTTTGTTTTCCCCATACCATCCCTTCCCTCCCATCTCCACATCTACTCCCCCTGCCGATCTCAGTGACTTAATTTTTTATTTTTGGCTTTGTACAGGGTTTGATCTCAAGTAGTGGCAACTATGAACTTTCCCTCACATTGGGACACATTTACCAAGACCCTGAGTTCAAATCCCAGGCTAGGAAATAAAAGTGGCAGAAATTCCAAACCAGGGAGCTATATTTTTTATTTTAGTTAAGTGATTAATTATTTTTTTAATTTATTCTTTATTTTGCCAATACGGGGGTTGAACTCAGGTCATGCAACTCTGCCTCAGCTTTGATTGCCCTAGGCTGGAGTACAACCTCTGGACCCAGAGCCGATCTTGGGATCCTAGGCCCAGAGGGCTTGCACGAAGAATAAAAAAAGTAGGATACCACAAAAAGTGGTGAGCTGTAGAGGGCTGGGGGTTTACGTTTTTTACCTTTACACGGTGACCATCCTGGGTCTGAATGACACAGCTGCAATTGGACCTGACCAGCCATTGCTGAAGGCTGTTGGACTATCAGGGAAACCATAGGTCTACCTGTCAACATAGGCTCTGGGGTCAAATCCCGGTCCTGACACCTACCAATGGCAGGAGATCACAAGAGACTCATTCCTGTGTATAGAAATACCTATTGAAAGAGTACTTCTTGATTCAGTGTAGTCTAAAATTGGATGCAATAATCCTATCATGTGGATTGATCTTAATAGTTTATTGAACATGAAAAGAATAATATTACTTCAGGGGCGGTATAATAAATGCCTAAGAGTTGGTAGGAACCTAGTAGGTTTCATTCAGTCATAGACAGACAGATCTGGTGCTCCTTTCCAATATGTATTTATTTGTATACCACCATCTGCCTATCCACGTATCACTGTTTTGGCCAAAACTGGGACTGGAGGTCAGGACTTGGGAACCACCTGACAGCTTCATTGTCTAGAGGCTGCTGTGCTCAGACTCATCCATTCATGAATTGGGCCTGGTAGGCCCTGACTTCAGATCCCAGCACTGCCAAAAATTTAATCTTGGAGTAAGAAGCCGAGTATGACACATATCCTTTTCTGGGAGAGTCCTGAGTGTCAGGCATGATGGATATCATATCTACAAATCTGGATGCTGTGATAGGATGTAAGCAATGTAATAAATGGTAGTGGTGTCATCAGAGTCAATAAAATAATTGCTAAATAAATGAATAAAACCAGAAATAAAATGAATAACTATACCAAACACAATATGTACTGAATATCTGTATGGAAGTATAAATCCTATATTTAAAATGGATATAAAGAGTATGTTTTCCCAGCCTGAAGCTTGAATTCAGGCCTAGGGAACAGGCCTGACTTTCTTGTCTTCAAGCATGGTCAGATTCCCTTCTCTCACAGTGCTGCATATTTACCCAGACCTTGAGTTCAAATACCAGGCCTGGCAGAAAAAATGGCACGAATTGCAAACCAGGGGGGTAATTTTTTTTTTAATGGCGGGTTATTGGGGATGCCATTGTCCTGCATGACAACATAGGTTGTGAGCCCTGGAGAAGCAAAAGTTGAGAAGGTGACGCCTCCACAAATTGAGGATCACAGAGAATGGAGACATGCCCCAGACCTAGAGGGTCTGCGAGCACTCTCAGAGGCTGAAATCCACAGGGGGAAACTCCCGCTGCAGGAGTGGTGACCCCTGCAATGGGGTCACAGTAGCTCAGTGGCAGACAGAGTTGGAGCCACAGGCCTCCTGCCTCATGAGCTGCCACCATAGCAGGCTTGGGGATGGGAAGTGGGACAGGGGGCATCCGAAAACAAAATCTGCTTCATCCATGACCTGCATGATGACGTGGACTTCCATAGTCCAGCGGATGAGCACCACCATCGATGCAGCCAGCTGTTGGCACACATCTGCACTGTCTTGGAATCCCTCATGGTGTGTAAGAGCAGATGTTCATCCTGGATGAACTGTGTCTGGAGAAAGCCAAGCGCGTGTGCTGGCTCTCCCAGGAGAAGATGGAGAAAGGAGAGCTGGGGAGCTGCTGTCCCTTCTTGCAGGGGAAGGAACAGATAGAGGGCTCCAGATGCCGGCACAGGATGAGCCCCCACAACCAGAGCTGCTTCAGATGCCTCAGGCTCTAGGGTGGGCAAAATGAGGGAGGAGCTGAAAGGTTTTGAAGAATTGCAACTTCAAGACAGCTTGGAAACTGCCAGAGGAGAAATCTGGGTTCCCGACCCTGTAGATGACTCCCCTATGGAGCACATCCTGCAGCAGATGCCCCACACCCAGAGCCACCTACAGCTAGCAGGCTTGGTCATGGAGTGCTCCCTTTCTTTCTTCTGTAGATTGATGTGGATGATGACTCTCTATGTAACATACTGATTCTCAAAAGCCACGTCAGCCACCAGAAATAGGTGGCCAGGCAGCCTTCTCCCAGGCCTCCATCTGCCATGTGATGGGAAGGGTAAACTGAAGGTCAGGTAGGGCAGAGGCTGCCGGGAAGCGGCCCAAATTCAAGGGACATATAATAGCCCATTGGTGGCCAAGGAAGAGACCCATGTTATGCTTATCTCAAACAATAAATTGTTTTCAAAGGGAATAAAAGCCTCCAACAAAGATTTGTTCTTCCAGTCCTGGGGCTTGAACTCAGGGCCTGGCCACTGTCCCTGAGCTCTTTTTGGTTAAGGCTGGCACTCTACCAGTTGAGTGTTTACTGATAGTTCATCGAAGATAAGAGTCTCACTCACTTTCCTGTCCAAGCTGGCTTGGCACCATGATCCTCCAGATCTCAGCTTCCTGAGTAGGATGACAGGTATGAGCCCCCAGTGCCCAGCTTGTGATGCCTTTTGAAGGTATTTTGTCAAGTCTGTAAAAGGAGTCCCAAAGTCCTGGATAGACCATGACCCAATCAAGAAGCTGGGATGGGGGAAGGTTGACCTTCTAGCCATTCTGTTCTCCAAAATTAAAGATGCCAGTTGGCGTTGTATGCATCAAACACCTAGGCCAACAGCCATCAGGCTTAGTGGGGAATAGGTAGAGAATACCCAAAGATTTCAGTGTAGAAATCTCTGAATTTGCAAGCATGTGGTGTGTGTGTGTGTGTGTGTGTGTGTGTGTGTGTGTGTGTGTGTGTGTGTTTGTGTGTGTGTTTGTGTGTGTGTGTAAACTCAGGGCCTAGGCTCTATCCCTGTGTTTTCTTGGTCAAGCCTAGTACTCTGCCCTTGAGCCACAGTCCCATTTGCTTTATGATGGTTAATTGTAGATAAGAGTCTCAAGGACTTTCCTGTCCATTGTGGCTTGGATCAAGAGTAAACACAACTCACAGGTACAATCCTTATGGTGGGCGACTCCTACCCCCTGATGGCCAAACATGGAACATGAGAGGCCGTGCCATTGTCCTCTAGAGTTCAATTGGGGGAAGTGACCAGGGCCAAGCTGACTTTTGCTCACCATGGGTGCTGATGCCAGAGCAGGTCTGTTCCACCCTAGGCCAAGAGAGCTCCAGGAGGCCCGGCTCCCAGGGGCACAAGGAAGGGAGAGGTCAGCTCTAGGCCGAGCTAAGAGCCTTTGCCCACAGAGACCCCAACTTGGCTTTCCTGATCACCACAAGACCTGTCAAAGAAGAACCCCAAAAAAACAAAATTGGAGCTGTGGGTCAAAGTGATAGAGCTCTAGCATTGAACCAGTGAGATCAGGGACAGAGCCCCCAAGGTTTGAGTTCAAGACCCCCAGCTGACCCTCCCCAATAAAACACAGGTTGGCTAAAGTAAACTTGTAGTATTTGTGAAGTGTTTTGAAGAATGGTGATACTAAAGAAAGTACCGTAATTCTAATGACAGCTGAACTTGTGACATACAGCTATGTGCTGAGTCCTTCACAGGGCGCTATTTGCTGGGTCCTTCCCACATGGTGTTTTGTGCTGAGTCCTCAAAAATGTGCTGTTTTCTGAGTCATCCCAAAGGGTGCTATCTGCTGAGTCCCTGAGAAGAGTGGGCCATGCTGGGTTTTTTAAAGGGTGCTGTGTGCTGAGTCCATTACACAACATACTATATGCTGAGTCCTTCAAAAGGTGCGGTGTGCTAATTCACCCCAAAGGGTGCTGCTATGTGCTGAGCTTGAGAAGTGAGGAAGAGGTGAATTTTTCAAGTGCTTTGTGCCAAGACCTTAAAATAGGGTGCTCTGTACTGTCCTGCAAATGGTGCTCTGGGCTGAGTCCTTGGACAGTGTGGTATGTACTGAGTCCTTCCACACTGTGGTATGTGCTGAGTCTTTCAAAATTGTGCTATCTGCTAAGTTTTTTGAAGGGTGCTATGCACTGAGTGCTTTACACAGTGTGCAATGTACTCAGTCCTTCAAAGGGAGATGTGTGTGTCTTAACACAGGATGCTATGTACTGAGTCCCTGGGAAAGAGTGCTGTGTGCTTGAGTTTTTCAAAGCATGCCATGTGCTGAATCCTTCACACTGTGGGCTATGGACTCCCTCATTCAAAGGATGCTGTGTGCTGAGTACTCTACACAGGGTACTATATACTGAGTCATTCAAAGGGAGCTGTGTTCTGAGTCCTTCACACAGGGTGCTTTGGGCTGTTTTTTGAAGTGCTTTTGGTTGTTTTTTGAAGTGTGCTGTGTGCTGAGACATCTCAAAGGGTGCTATGTTCTGAGTCCTTGAAAGGCAGTTATCCCCAACAATCACACACACGCACACACACACACACACACAAGGGTCACTGTACACCTGCTTGGTGTGTAGAGTGGAGGGGGAAGAAGGAGAGTATCCTCCAGTGGTGGTGCTGAGGGGAGATTCGATCCCCTGGGCAGATACTGGGGTTAGGAGGTAGTGATGAGCTGAGGTGAGGCTACAATTGCATGGCCTGGAAGCCTTAGGGCCCAGTCAGGGCTTGGCTTGCAGCAGGGGTGGGGGGCAGGGGCCAAGGGGAAGGGGGCATGGCAAGGGGAGGAGGGGTAGGATCCAGGGCACACTGTGTTAGCAGCAGGGGGTGGGTGCACCCCATGGGGGCAAGACAGCCAAGGAGAGGAGTGGGGGCAGAGAGAGAGAGAGCAGATCGAAGAGTGAGCACACACACAAAGGCAAGCAGCTTTATAGGCTGGTGACCTCCCAAATCTTAGCGCAGGTCCCGGCAGGGAGCACAGAGCATGGGGAGCCTGTGCAGCAGGACATTGCAACAGACAGCCACTCAGAAGTGTGGTGGCCATGGCAGGCCTGAGTCTGAGGTCCCTGCGCAGGAAGTATGGAGGTGGAGGTGGCTGAGGTGGGGGCAGTGTTGGCTGATGAGGAGGAGCAGAGGTCAGGTGCAGCCCCTACATGCCCAGCAGACACAAGCCTGCCCACTCCCTGCAGCATCGCATTTCAAACACGGTGTTTTGGGCTCAGACCCATGGTGCCTCTCGAAGTCGCCCAGCAGAGATGGCATGCCCCTGGCTTGCTTGCAGCCCCTACCAGGTCTCGGATCCCGGTCCTTGGACTACGGGCCTGCATGCACCTGGAGGCTCTGCCTACAGCTTCTCCCAGTAGCACACATGAGTGGCTGCCCCATGGGCCTGCACCCTGCAAACCCTCCTGCCAAAAGACCCTCTCCTGCTGACATGGACCTGACCCTCCTGTCTCCCCTCTCCTGTACTGCTATTGCCTGCCCCATGCCCCACAGCCTGACATGTCCCTGCGACAAATGTACCCCAGTGTTGGAGAGTGGGAGTGGGTGACGACCCCGGGATCCCACCCCCACCCTAGTAACCGGTATACCAGGAAATGGGGTAATGCAGGAATGAGTGAGGAGGGGTCGCCACAGAGCTCCTGGCCTGGAACAGTGGGACCCACACAGCCGCGCATGTGCACCCTTCCTCTCCCTGTTGGGAACCTGGTGGCTTTAGTCAGAGGTGGGGAGCAGCACCTCCACACCTGCCTTCTCGTGTCTTTTGCTTTTTGCTGGGGGTGGTGGGTGTTGGATGCAAATGATAGGCCCTCCTTGCTGTGTGAGCCCTTGTCTTCTGTGCTCAGTCACCCTTTCACCTAAGGAGGGTCCCAGAAAAGCCCACTAGTTATGTGAGGGCACTTGGAGTCAGATAGAAGGTGAATATCTGGGAAGAACACACCCCCTCTGACACACATATACCTGACCTGTCCCCCCACATCAGCTGTCAACAGTTCTCACATGGTGATCACATTTCCCAGCTCTCCCAGCATCTGCTGGCTCACAGTCCATCTGCTCTCCTAGTCCTTCACAAGAATTCACCAAGTCACCCAGAAGCATCTAGGCTGGAAGTAGGGAGTCTGTCCATGTATGTAGCCTTTAGGACCCCATGCATTTCCCAACACTGCCCCCACCCCAGGTCAAACACCCCTCTGGGACACTGTGACCCCCCTGCTTGTTTTCAGTCCTGGCTCTGAGGAGCCACCTATCTCAGGACACCTTCACACAGCATCCTGGCCTGGGATTTTGGTGAATGGTGAATAAATGCTGGTTGTTCCCAAGGGAAAGTGTCTGGGCCTTGAGAAAGGGAGAGATAGAGTGGTTCTGCGTTATTAGAGTGGTGCTCCTTTGGGTGGGAGCCACTAGTTTGACAAGGGAATCCCTGTGCTCCAGCTTGTACCTTGTCCCAGAGGAGGAACCAACAACTCAGGAGAGACACTGCTGAGTCTCTTTGTGTGTGCATTTGTGTGTGTGTGTGTGTGTGTGTGTGTGTGTGTGTGTGTGTATGCATGAGAGAGAGAGAGGGATGGAGGCAGAGAGAGAGAGACAGAGAGGAAGAGAGAGAGAGAGGAAGAGAGAGAGAGAGGGAGAGAGAGAGGAGAGAGAGACCATCTTTCTCCTTATACCTGCCTGTCTGTGCTCAGGTGAGTGATCAGTTGGCAAATTGCATGTGCTGCATGGAGGAGTCTTCTGTCACAGGTCTGGATTTATGTGTGTGTGGTGTTTGTGTGTGTGCGTGGTTGTGTGTGTATGTGTGTTTGGAGAGCAGGGAGAACAATGAAAACATATTTAAGTCATTGTGTCTAAAAAGAGCAAAAGCATTTTATATGTATGTGTGTGTGTGTGTGTGTGTGTGTGTGTATTTGTTCTTCTTTTTTCATCAATGCCAAGTATGAGTCCAGCCATATTTTTGTTTTCTCCTTCACCGTTTCATGGCTCCTTTGGAGAAATTTTCAGTAGACATTCCTTTCCACCTACCTCTTCCCTATTTCCTATAGCCCACAGTAGCTGCTGGGCCTGTGTGGGTCTCCCCTAGGAGGCCTGTGTGAATTGCATACCAGGGTGGACAGAAGGACTGTCTTCAGCCAGAAGGCTCATGAGGCAAGTGTGAATGCAGGCATACTCTTCTAGCCAGACAGTCTGATCTCGTGTGTATAGTTGGAGCTAATTAGAGGGTTGGGAATGTGTCTGCCAAATATAATCAAGGAATTAGTTGCGGGGGGGGGGGAGTAGGGCAGGGGCTGTGAGGCTAGGAGGGTCTGGGGCATGGTGAACGGTGTGACATGGCACATGGTTCACCACGACCGAGGATGAGAAGGCAACCTTACCCAGGGCATTGACTGTGTCCGTGGGCATCTGGGCAGGGTGCTCTGGGCCCCCACTGGTGACATGGATTCCCTCCCAGGGCATTGTACCAGTGGTCAATCATCTCTGGGGTCCTGCAGACTCCAATCTGTGTCCCGCCTGGGCAGTTTCCAGCTGGGCAGTGGTAGGCACGTGCATTCCCCCTGTGGAGCCCGCTCAGTATCAGGCCGTGGCTGTTAGCAAGGGCTGTCTGAATGCCAGTTTCTGTAACCTGCTCTAGGCTGTCTGGAAGGAAAAGGGGACAGCTGACTTTGGAACCCTTTGATTGGGACAAATTAAATACCATGTTTTCCAGGGTTTTATCTTGAAGCTGACAATTTCCACTAACACCTGGGATTATGGGGCAAATTAGATGGAACATTTCAGCCACCAAACAATGACATTCAAAGCACCACAGGCAGAGTTCCCTAGCCAGATGGTCTCCTGCTATGAACATCATGCCTTGACTGCCTTTCTTTGGCAGCTGTTGATTCTATTCCTGCTCTCTCTAGGGTGACCACCACAGTCGAGGACATCTTGGGGAGCAGAGATTGTGACCTCACCATCCCCAGCCTGCCAGCTGTGAGCAGAGATGATTCCCAGCATCTGCACTGGACTCTTGGAGATTCAGAAACCTGGGATGCTTCGAGGATCCTTTCTCTGCAACTTGAACCTTGGGGGCCGGATATGTTATACCATCCTGGCTAGCCTCAGGGGGAGAAGAGGAGGCCCCTTCAGCCAGGCCTTCATCTCAAGGTAACCTCGTTCACACCTGTGTGGGGAATTGAGTGCCACAGAGATGGTCAGCAGCTGAACAGAGATCTTTGAGAAGATAGGCATCCCAGAGGCCCCGGAATCCAGTGAGTACCTCGTGGCTCACTTCCTCGGAACCAAAACAGTTAAGTGCAGTGGCACCAGGAGGGCAGGAAGAGGGAGGACAGAGAACTGTGGGAGAGCTACATCAGGTTTCCCCCCCACCAGGATGCTTACCTGTATCAGATGGGACTTTTCTGTAGTATTGTCATAGAAAGATGCTCATTTATTTATCCAAAAAACAGTTACAGTATGAGCCAGGCTCCAGGGGGTCCATAGACAATGAAAGGTTCCAGTGCTGGTTCCACAGTACATGAAGAAACCTTGGTTTGAGCTGGATGCCAATGCTTCACACCTGTCATCCTAGCTACTAAGAGGCTGAGATGGAAGGATAGAGGCTTAAGGCCGGGGCAGGAAAGCCTGTAAGACTGTTATGTCCAACTAACTAACAAAAAGAAAACAGTAGAAGTGGATGTGTGGCTGAAGCTGTAGTCTGTTGGCCTTGAGTAAAAAGGCTCAACCACATCACCCAGGTTCTGAGTTCAAGGTCCAGGAGTGAGAGAAAGAAAGGAAAGAGAGAGAGAGGAGGGAAATACAGAGAGAGAAAAGGAAGAAAGGAAGGAAGAAGGAAGAACATGCAAGCCTTGGTTTGGAGGCCCTGGATCATGGGAGCCAACAATTCATATCTCTGTGGGGACAGTTGCAGAGCATAAAGGCAGTATGTAGGACCAAGCCACTGACCCCTCAGCAACTTCTTGACATCCAGGAGCCTTGTGGTCACCGACTGCAGAGAGAAGCAGCCTTGAGTAGAGCCTTGGGCTCAGGGTGGGTCACCAGGTTTCAATCATCTTCTGCCCCAAGGAGTTTATTTTCTGGTCAGATATGAAGGAAATGTCTAAGGGCTAGGGAGGTGTTGGGGTGATGGAGTGTCAAGAGGGGGGAGCAAGGGATAAAAAGGAAGATGTAGAGGGAGGATGATACCAGTTCAGGTGTGTCAGGACCTCGCCTGTCAACCTAGACCATCACTGATAGAGCTTTTGACCCAGCCACATTGCAATTAAATGTCCTGGTGCCTGTTGACCACCTGGCTATCATCCACCGCAGGATGCCTGTGCAGTAAGACATTGGGGACTGGGATTTCCAGGCTCAATCTGAAGATCACATCCTCTGTGTTCATTTCTTTACCAGAGAAAGAGGTAAGCATGCCACTGGCACAGGACAGACAGGGAATGAGGCCGGGAGTCAGATCAGTGGTGCCCCAAGATTTCCTCAAGTGGGCGTTAGGACCCCGTGATTGACATTCTCAGAGGCAGAGGTGGGTGTCTTTGCTGGCTCAGCCTTTAGTCTAGATGGCAGATCTGGGACTCAGAGAGGGCCAACTGAAGGTGAGGAAAGTTTGGGTAGAGGCTGGTGGGAAAACTAGAGGCACTAGGCTCTGAGCATTGTTGTTTCTTTGAGAATACTCACCACCTAGGAACATTCTTGGGATGGATGAGCCCTTTTCTCCTTCCCGAGAGAGAGGGACCCTTGGCCCAGAAATCCTTTCATTCCCACATCTTGTAGTTGGATAACTAGAACTCACCTCACTGCCCAGTATTGAGACAGTACAGCGAGAGATCCTGAGTCTTTGATAAGGTCAGGAGGTCTCAGTATGAGATTGTACTTGAATGTCCTAACTAGGTGCATGGTCAGTCCCATCTAAGAATGTCTTGATGTAGGACATAGAATCTAAAGAATCAGAGCATGATGGGGCCTGTTCTGGGAGTCTTGAATATCATGTCTTAACTTCGAGCTCCCATGTGCCCACATGCATCTCTTTCTTGGGTGGGTTTCAGCCTTGAGTAGCCTGGATTATAGCCACTGGCATCCAGCTACAAGGATATCTTTTCATACTTTCTTGTATTGTAACAGCTGTCTACTTGCCCTGGCCAAGATCTCTGACCTCTACAACAGCTCCCAGCAGCCCCTGATTGTGTGGAGACCACAAAGGTCAAACTGATCCCATTTCTTTGTCCTCAGGGGAGGAAGTTATGTTTCATCTGAAGCCTGGGGTAGGAGGGGTGGCTGTAGATGGATGCTCAGCTGGGAGAGAGGTAGTCTGTTTTAGCCAAGAAGGTAAATGTGGCCAAATGCTAATAGCAAGAAATGTCTGTGAGACTCTCCTCTCCCAAGAACCACCTGAAAGCTGGAAGAAAAGATGTGGTTCAAGTTGTAGAGAGCTAGCCCTGAATGAAAAAAGTGAGGGACAGAGCCTGGGCCCTGAGTTCAAGCCTTAGTACCAAGATGCATACTTGCTCATCCACACACAAACACACCACACACACACACACACACACACACACACACACACACACACACACATTCAGAGGAAGGTAGTAATGATGAGCTGAACTAGAACAGGGGGCAGTCTGAGGCATAGTCACAGTAAACTCTCAAGCCAAATCAAGTGCTTTCTCCCTAAGTCTTTCTTGGGCTGAGGGGTCTCGGCCATGCCAGTAAGTTCCAAGCCCTGGGATTCCTGGGATAGCGACTGCTACAAGCAACAGCCAGTTGGCTGTGGATTTCTGAGCCTACAAGGCTTTCATGAGCCCAACTCAACACCTGCCCAAGATGTGCCTGACAAATTCACACACTTGTGATACCCGCATGAGTGGACGTTACTTGGAGTGACATCTTGCACCTCCTGCCCCTCCTGGCCCAGAACCCTGGTCTGAGATGGCAATCTACTGCTCAGATCCACATTGCACCCATGACAGATGCAATTCTGATGATCTCCATGCCCCAAGGCTCAATCTTTCTCTGGTACTGTGGCCCGCTCTGTAGGCAATGGCCTCCAAACAGGCTCCACTCAAGACTTGTAGAACACCTACACATTGGGAGAACCCCAGGGGGCCCACTGGAAACTACTTTGCCTAGAGCCATAGAGTGAGGTCCAAGCAGAACAGGTTTTGGTCACGGGGCTTGAACTATGGGCCTGGGCTCTGTCCCCAGCTCTTAAGCTTACAACTTGAGCTACAGAACTACGTCGGGTCCTCTGGAGGATCCTTGGAGATCAGAGTCTCCCGGACTTTCCTGCCTGGGCTGGCATTGAACTGCGATCCTCACATCTCAACCTCTTGAGGAGGTAGGAGGACAGATATGAGCCACTGCCGCCCAGCTGATCTGGCCTTTCACCAGAGTGGACTAGGAGCTCCTGAAAGCTTTTCTTTATTTTTCTGTGCCAGTACTGGGCTTGAACTCAGGGTCTGGTTTCTGGTCTCTTAACTTTTTCCCTCAAGGTTAGTACTCTACCACTTGAGCCCCAGCTCCATTTCTGCTTTTTGGTAGTTCATTTGCAAGAACAGTCTCACTAACTTTCCTCTCCTGATCTGGCTGGACCCTTGATCTCTATCTCAGGCTCCTGAGTAGGTAGGATTTACAGGGTTTGAGCCACTGTTAGCATTGGGCTAGAAGCTTTTCTTCCTGCATTTGCCCTGACTCCTCCATGCAATGCATGGCTGAGGGTTAGGAACTGTGAAAAATAGGCTTCCAGCCACAGGAAATGGCTGGGATCCCTGGTGGAAAGCCATTCTAATCTTCCCCCTAGGCCCCACTCTAAGACTCCACCCTCTGCCCTGTGACTCAAGTACAAACTTTGACCCAGCCTTGAATGTCCTACCAGACTTTTCTGAAGCCACAGAGCTTTCATTCCAACAACACCACCTGCTCTACAGCACACCTCAGGAGCTCTGTCCATGCTGTACCTTCTGCCTGAGGCTCTCTGTCTTGTATCCACATCTTAGAATTCCTGTAGAATTTTGGCACTGGATATATCACCTCCTGGAACAAGTCCTTGCTTCCCTTCTACCTCTTTTTTCATATTGAGTTGCTAGAGATGGAATTTTTGCAGGCTGACTGGCAAATGCTCTATCTTGGGGTGTGTGTGTGTGTGTGTGTGTGTGTGTGTGTGTGTGTGTGTGTGCCTCTCCTGGGTTTGAATTAATTGCCTGGATGCTATCTTATCCCTGAGCTTTTGTGCTCAAGGCTAGCACATTACTACTTGAACCACAGTTCTATTTCTGGCTTTGGGGGTGTTTAATTGGAGAAAAGGTTCTCATATAGACTTTCTTGCCTGCAATTGGGATCCTTAAATCTCAGCTTGCTGAGTAGCTTCCAAGGGTGAGCCACCAGCACCTGCCTTCTACCCTACCTCTTACATATAACCTCAGCCTTCCTCTGAGTCTCAGAAAAAATATGTCTCACCAGGTTCACTTCTTTTTGTGACAGTCTTGGGGCTTGAAATCAGGGTCTGGGCAAGTTCCTGAACTTCTTTTGCTCAAGGGTATCACTTAAGCCCCAATGCGACTTTTGGCTTTTGCTGTTTCTGTGGAACTGAGGAATCAAACCCAGGATTTAGTGCATGCTAGGCAAACACTCTACCACTAAGCCACATTCGCAGCCCAAGGCTCACTTCTAACGGGAGTTATGAGGGTGGGATTTATTGACATACCTCTTTAGGCATAAAAATCGCTGAAAATTTCATATCTATCAAGATTTGGGAGCAGCATGTGACTAGGCAATGAGGAATGATAAATGAGTGATAGCTACCAGGCCCCAGAGGATCTAGGCTCACATTCTACAGAGGGATAGAGAATATGGAGCCAGAAACTTTGACCACTCCTACAGTGTAGGAACTGTGATCTCCCTGGAGGCAGTGACCGGCTTCTAGTTGTCCCGATGGGACACCGCAGCCAGAATATCAAGCTTCAGTTATTAAATGGCATACAAGGATGCTTTGTTCAAGTTGCCGGCTCAGACTTAGTACTCTTCAGGGCTTGTCCCAGCTTGCCCAGTTTGGGGGGCTGGGCATTGGCAACCTGCTGAATGCCCATCATCCATACATCAACCATCCAAACACAGAGACATGGAGTTATTGCCTCCTTGGGGGGGGGGGAGCAGTTCCGTGTTGCACTATCAGCCTAGACCCTGTCCCTGAGCTCCTTTTGCTCAAGGGTAGTGCTCTGCCCTTGAGCAACAGCCCCATTCATGTTTTTTTCCCTGTAATCTCTTAGAAATAAGAGGGTCATGGACTTTCCTGCCCCGGTTGAATTCAAATTGTCAGTCTCTACATCTCAGCCTCCTGAGGAGCTAGGATTACAGGCAGGAGCCCCTGGGTCCTGGTTTTCTTTTCTTCTTGTTGTTCTTTTTGTAATCATAACAATCTGAAATCTTCACGGTGTTATTCCAATGGTTTGCATTCGAAGTAAACTACCCAGGCTTGGAGTTCGAATGCCAGGACTGCCACCCACAAATTGAAGGAGATACTGACAATCTCATTCCCATTCATGTGAATGCTAATGGAATGTTATAAAAATAATAATTAAATTTGCAGTTAATTCATGATTCTATTTTAGAATGCCATGCAAAAATTATTGGATTTATATTTTCCATTCTAGCACCTTGGTGTGATTCCCCTAATGGAAGGATATTGAATAATTTTTAATTAATGTTTCTATAAGTATTCAACCAGGATACTTTATTAAATGGAGGCATAATTTCATAACTAATAATTGGTAATAATGTATATAATTTAATATCCTCACATTCCCTCTCTCTTTATGCATATATATATATATATATATATATATATATATATATATATATATATATATACACACATCTATCTATCTATCTACCAATCTACACAATCGATCTGTTTATGCTCTTGTCACTATTGGCACTACTGGGGCTCAGTGGTAGAGTGCTTGCCTAGTACATACAAAGCCTTGGGTTCAATCCTCACTACAATGTGCATAGAAAAATCCAGAAGTTGTGTTGTCGCTCAAGCATCGGAGCACTAGCTTTGAGGATAAAAGCTTAGAGACTGTGTCTAGACTCTTACTCAACACCCAGGAATGGCACCAAATAAAGATAGAATGTTCTGACTGCAACTATATAACGATAGCACTGCAAATACCTCATCACAGAGCAAGCCAGAAGTCTGATGCTGACAGCTGACATCTAACCTGACTTAGCCAAATGTAAACGGCTGCAACCCAGCTCCACAGAACCAGATGGTTCTGGCTCCATCACCTTTGTCATCCAAGATACTCGGGGGCTGAGATCTGACACTGTTGGGTTTAAAACCCAGCCCAGATAGGAAGTCGGTGAAATTCTGAGCTGTGGCACAAAGTGGTAGAGTTCTAGCCTTGAGCAAAAGATCATAGGACAGTACCCCCAACCTTTCAGTGAAATTCCCGTGGCTGACTCCACCTCCCCCAAAAACCCATCCCTCTTAATCATTAGATGTGAACTTTATGTAGTTTGTTATGTATTTCTGAAAGAATGGTGATACTGAGGGAAGCACCCTAACACTGACAGCTTGTGGGATACAGCTATGTGATGAGTCTTTCATGAGGTATTGTGTGCTGAGTCCTTCACGGGGTAAATTCTTTCACTTAGTCCTTGTAAGGGCTCCAGAAGTCAGATGATTGTTCAGATGAGAATCTTGAGGCTCAGATATGACCCCATGTCAGTGCCAATTGTGTATGTACCTAACTCTAGTGAGTTGTCTCCTGCAGACAATTGTTTTGGTTTATTTTTCTTGGTCGTGAACCTTGAACTTAGGGCCTAGCCACTGAACTTTCTCTGTTGGGCTCATGGCCAGCACCCCACCATGTGGAGCCAAGAACCCTCTTGCAACAGAGTGTTAGAGTGTAGGCATCTGTAGCTGAGGTCTGTCATCCTGCCTACTCAGGAAGCTGAGATATGACGACCTCGGTTCCAAACTATCCCAGACACAAAAGGTCCCATGCGACTATTATCTCCTATTCACCACTTAGAAACTTGAGGTGGAAGCTGGGTGCCAGCAACTCACACCTGTCATCCTAGCTACTCAGGATCCTGAGAGCTGAGAATCACAATCCAAAGCCAGTCTGGGCAGGAAATTCCTTGGGAGGCTTCTCTCCAGTGAACTAACAAAAACCTGCAGGGGTGCTGTAGTTCAAGTGGTAGAGCACTTTTATTTAGCTGAAGAGCTCAAGGACAGCACCCAGGCCTAGACTTCAATTCCTCCAACTTACAAGAAAAGAAAGAAAGAAACCTGAAATGGATTGCTGGGAATGTGTCTTAGGGTAGAGTGCTTTGCATGTATGAAACCCTGAGCTTGATTATTTAGTACCACTTCACTAGAATAAAGCCTGAAGTGGCTCTATGGCTCAAGTGGTAGAGTCCTATTTTTGTACAGGAGAAACTCAGGTACAGTGTTCAGGCCCTGAGTTCAAGCTCTAGGACAAGTGTATGCACACACATTCATGCACACACACACACACACACACACACACACATACACACACAGATACCAGAAATGATGTTGTGACACCAAATGGTAAAGCACTGAGCTTCTGTTCTGAGCTCATAGTCAGCACTCAGGCCCTTTGTTCAACCCCAAAACCTAGCCACCCAGGGCCCAACTAGGAGAGGTCAAAGGTTTTAAAACTTGATGAACTTCACCGGCTCTAGATGCCAGGAAGCATTGTGATATTACACATGTGCTTAGATTTAGCAAGCTTCAAGAACCTAGGAAGGCACCGTTGCCAATAATGAATCATTTTATTAGATTCAGCTCCCTTGTTGTCTGCCAGAAAGGACCCTTGAATTTATTGTAGCAAGTTATTTCAACACTGGAACATAGTCTAACAAAGACAGGATAAGTGCAGGGAACTTGGCCTTCCACAGGAGGTGGCACAAATGGAGGCTTGTCAAAATAGCACTGAGGAGAGAGATAGCTTGAGTTTCAAAGGGGCCTTTTTTTCCTAGGCTTCAGAGCCCACCCACACTCCTCCTCACTAATTGACCCAGATGGAGTTGTTTGTTACACAGCTGTACAGATGTGAGGATTTTGTCTGCCTGTTCCAACAGTGAGGCAGACTTCCTCCAGCAGTCCCTGGTGTGGAGAAAACCTCAGGCTACACTGGGATTGGGGAACCCCGGAACATGAACTGTCTTGAAAGCACTGTCTGTGCTATGAAATCATTTTATTCAAAGCAAATTTCCTAGTTTTGTGCCTTTCATCTTAGGGATTCTGGACCTTCACCGATAGAAATACATGCATACATACATGGGGAGACATGGAGTTACTTTTGTTTTTTTTGGCAGGTTCAGGGGTTGTATTATGAGCCTAGGCACATTCCCTGAGCTCCTTTTGCTCAAGGGTATCGCTCTGTCCTTGAGCCACAGCCACAGTTATGGCAATTTTTTATTTCTGTGATCCCACAGAAATAACAGTGCTGTGGACTTTCCTGTCCTGGCTGAGTTCAAACTGGCATTCTCTACCTCTCAGACTTCTGAAGAGCTAGGATTACAGGCAGGCACAAATGACACCCGGCTTTCTTTACTTCTTGTTCTTTTTTTCATTGTGACAAACTGAAATCTTCACAGTGTCATTCTAATGGTTTGCATTTTGAAGTAAACTACCCAGGCCTGGAGTTTGAATGCCAGGACTGCCTCCTACAAATGGAGGGAGATCTTGAGAAAATCTTCACGATTCATGTGAATGCTTAATGGAGTGTTATAAAAGTAACAATTATAAGCCGGGCGCCGGTGGCTCACGCCTGTAATCCTAGCTACTCAGGAGGCTGAGATCTGAGGATCGCGGTTCAAAGCCAGCCTTGGCAGGAAAGTCCGTGAAACTCTTATCTCCAATAAACCACTAGAAAACCGGAAGTGGCGCTGTAGCTCAAGTGGTAGAGCGCTCGCCTTGAGCTAAAGAGCTGAGGGACAGCGCTCAGGCCCAGAGTTCAAGCCCCACAACCAAAAAAAAAAAAAAAAGTAACAATTATATTTACAGTTAGTTCATGATTCTCTTATAGAATGCCACACAAAAAGTATTGGATTATGTCTTCCATTCTAGCACCACGGTGTGATAGTTCCAATTAAGGAATACTGACTACATTTACATTAATGCTTCAATAAGTATTCAACCATGATACTTCATTAAATAGAGGCATAATTTAATAATAATTCATAATATATATATAATTTAATATCCTCACATTGTCTCTCTCTCTCATATATAGCAAACTACACATCTATCTATCTATCTCTATATCAATCTCAATCTCTATATCTATATCTATCAACCACTGCTATGGCTTGTTCTCAGGTCCTTAGAACTGGCTGGCAGCTCAGTTTGCCAAGGACTATTTTTCTACACTGACCTTTTCATGAATTGGGCATTGTGGGCTGTGAGTTCAAGTCCAAGCATGGCCAAAATTTTACATGTGGAGTCAGAAGTAAATTTTGACACATTTTTTTCCTTCTCTGTGAAAGTTCTGGCTCTCAATATGGTGTATAGTATAACCCATATGTAAATATACCCATGTGATAAGATGTAATACATGAAATAAATGTTATATATGTAATAATACTAAATAAAATAAAAAATAAGGGTAATAAATGTCATAGGGAATAAACCCATGTATGTAAATAGATCTCATATATGAATATTATTTTTATCTGTGCTGGGGCTTGAATTCAGGCCCTGGAAACTGGGCTGAAATTGCTTTATTCAATGATAGTGAGCTTCCTCTGCCCCACAGTGACACAGAATTGCCCAGGCCCTGAGTTCAAATTCCAGGCCTTCCAGAAAAATGGTGCAAATTCCAAGTAAGGGCCTTAATTTTTTTTGGCCAGGCTTGGGGCTTGAACTCAGCTCGTGGCAACTCTGCCTCAACTTCTATCATCCTAGGCTGGGGTGTAGCCTCTGGACCCACAGTCCATCCTAAGACCCTATGACCCGAGTTCAAATCTTGGGACTCACAAGAAAAAAAAGGAGAAGTGCTGGGAAGGTGGGTCAGTAATAGAGTGCTTAGCTTGCATGCATAAAGCACTGGGTTTGATTCCTCAGCACCACATAAGCAGAAAAAAGCTGGAAGTAGTGCTATGGCTCAAGTGGCAGAGCGATAGTCTTGAGCTGAATAGTTGATGGACAGCACCCAGAATCAGAGTTCTGGCCCCAATACCGAAAAAAAAAGAAGAACAAAGAGCGGGGGAAAAAAGGAGAAGGATACAACTGAGAAGTTCCAGAAGTCGGTTTTACATAGTTTACTCCTTTGCATTGCAACCATCCTGGGTCTAAATGACAGGGCCCAGAAAGTGTACATGACCTTGTACTGCTGAAGTTTGGTGGACTATCATGGAAGCCATAGCCAAAACCAGCAACCTAGACCCGGGGTGCGAATCTCAGGACTGCCACCTACGAATGGTGGGAGATCCTAAGAAATGCTTTCCGATATACTTCCATACGAATTGAATGTTGTAAAGTAATTATATTAGTAGTGTATGATTATATTATAAAATTATACACAATAATTATAGTACACTGACTAAATTTTAATTAATACTTTGTTATGTATTCAACCACCATTCTTAAATAAAGGAAGGAATAATTTATCAATAAGTGGTAGTAATATAGTATATAAAATCAAATAATATACAGATATCTCTGTCTTGTTTTATACATACATGCATATATATATATATATATATATTTCTATGAAACAATCTATATATCTGTTTCTACATTTGTCATTCCTGGGGCTTAGTGGTAGAGTGCTTGCCTAGTACATACAAAGCCCTGGGTTCGATTCCTCTCTACTGTGTGCACAGATACATCAAGAAGTCATGCTGTCACTCAAGCAGCCGAGCACTAGCTGAGCATAAAAGCTTAGTGAATGTCTCTAGACTCTTACTCAAGACCCAGGAATGGCATCAAAAAAAAGATAGACTGTTCTGACTGCAACTATATAATGATAACACTGCAAATACCTCATGACAGAGCAAGCTGGGAGTCTGAAGTTGATGGTTGGCATCTAACCTGACTTAGCCAGAGGTCAAGAGCTGCAACCCAGCACCATGGAACCAGACACTGCTGGCTCACCCCTAGCTGCTAGGGGGATGAGATTAGACACTGGTGGGTTGAAAACTCAGCCCTGGCAGGAAGTCTACCAGACTATAAGCTGTGCCTCAAAGTGTTAGAGATGTAGCCTTGAGGAAAAGATCTCAGGACAGTACCTCCAACCTATTATTGCAATCCCCGAGGCTGATGACACTATCCACAAAACACACCCCTCTAAACCATTTAATGTGAACTTGTGCGGTTTGTGACATGTATCTGAAAGAATGGTGATACTGATGAAAGCACCCTAATTCTAATGACAGTTTGTAGGATACAGCTATGTGATGAGTCCTTCCAGGGGTGCTAGGTCGTTCATGGAGTACTGTGTGCTGAGTCCTGCACAGGGTCCTATGTACTGAGTCCTTCATGAGTTATATTGGTTCATCTGGTCCTTATAAGAGCTACAGAAGTAAGATAATTGTGCAGAGGCTCATATATGTCCCCAAGGCAGGGCTGAATTTATGTATACACTGAGCTCTAGTGACTTGTCTCCTGCAGACAATTGTTTTGGTTAAGTTTTCTCCATTACGAACCTTGAACTCAGAGCCTAGGTGCTGACTTTCTTCTTGGGCTCATGGCTAACGTTCTACCATGTGGAGCCAAGGACATCCTTGCAGCAAAGTGTCACGGCTTAGGTGTCTTTAGCTGAGGTCTATCATCCTGCCTGCTCAGGATGCTGAGGATCTTGGTTCAAAACTATCCCAGATCATGGTCCAAAGCCAGCCTGGGCAGGAAATTCCTTGAGATGGTTATTTCCAATAAACTACCAGAAAGCCTAAAGGGGTGCTGTAGCTCAAGTGGTAGAGCACTAGACATGAGCTGAAGAGATCAGAGGCAGCACCCAGGCCCAGACATCAACTCTTCCAACTTACAAGAAAAGAAAGAAAGAAACCGGAAGTGGAGCATAGGGAATGTTTCTTAGAGGTAGACGGCTTTGCATGTGTGAAACCCAGGGTTTGAATTCTCAGTACCACATCCCTAGGGTAAAAAAGCCTGAAGTGACTCAATTGGTAGAGTGCTGTCCTTATACAGGAGAAAAACTCAGGTAGAGTGGTTAGGAACTGAGTTCAAGCACCATGACTGGTGTATGCACAAACACACACACACACACACACACACACACACACACACACACACACACACACGGAGGCATCGTTGCCAATAATGAATAATTTCATTAGGTTCAGCTCCCTAATTGTCTGCCAGAAGGACCCTTGAATTAGTGGTAGTAGTTTGTTTCAACACTGAAACATAGGCTTACAAAGACAGGATGAGTGCAGAGAACTTGGCCTGCCACGGGAGATGGCACAAATGAAGACTTCCTGTCAAAACACAGCACTGGGAGGAGAGATAGCTTGGGGTACAAAGAGGCCTTTTTCTCCTGACCTTCAGAGCCTGCCCACATACATCCTTCCTAATTGCCCCGCATGAATTGTTTGCTACACAACTGTACAGGCAGGAGTGAGGCTTTTTCTCTGCCTGTTCCAACAATGAGGCACACTTCCTCCAGCATACTCGGGTATGAAAAACCCTCAGGCTACACTGGGAACATTGAGGGGAGCCAGGGAACATGCACCATCTTGAAAGTACTCTCTGTGCTATGAAATCATTCTATTCAAAGCAAATTTCCTAGCTGGGTGCCTTTCTTCTTAGAGACTCTGGATGTTCACCGATACAAATACATGGATACATTCACAGACACATGGAGTTACTGGCTCTTTTTTTTGTGGCAGTTCCTGAGGCTTGAACTGTGAGCCTAGACCTTTTCCCTGAGCTCCTTTTGCTCAAGGATGCATTTTATTGTATCTTAAACCATGATTACACTAGGCTGGGGTGCAACTTTTACACCCAAAGATGATTCAGGGATCCTAGGACGCAAGTTCAACTCCCATCTCTGGCAAAAAAAAAAAAAAAAAAACAACAACAACCAAAAACATCAAACCAACAAAAATGGACGAGGAAAAAAACCAGATAGTTTTATACAACAGTTTTACTTTTGTTTCCTTAGCACTGTGACCCTCCTGGGTCTCAATGACTTGGCTTGAAAATCGTACGTGACCTTGCATGGACGAAGGCTGGGGGCTGTCCATGAAGCCTGAGTCCAACCCAGACACCTAGGCCCTGAGTTCGATCCCAGGACTGCCACCTACACATGGCTGAAGATCCTAAGAAATGTGTTCCTATCTTTAGGAATACTAATACAATGTTTGAAATGTACTAATTAAATTACTAATTAGCTAGTCATTCTTGTATATGATGATAAGCAATAAATATAGGTCATTGATTAATACTTTATTAAGTATCCTACTGTGATTAATTAATGTAGGCATAATTTTATACCAAATAATTGGTAATAATATAATACATAGAAATAAGATATAGACATCATTCTTTATATACGATTATACACTAGAATTTACATAAATGTCTATCTGTCTCCCTGTATACATTTATAGATGCATATACATATGTAAATATACACACACGCGTGCACACACACACACACACACACACACACACACACACACACACTGCATTCTAAGCATCTATCTGTTTATATATTGGCAATTCCTACGGCTCGATCTCAGGTCCTCAAATTTGCCCGCCAACTTCACTTGCATCAGACTGGTGTGCTAAAATTTGCCCATTCATGAAGTGGGCCTGCCAAAACTTTAATCCTGCTGGAAAGCCAACTGTCCCACTTGTTTTCCTTATCAGTGAAAGTCCTGGGTCTCAGGAATGATGTATAATACACAGGAAAATCTATGTCTTATGTAATATGATGCAAAAAATGATATATGTTTAATCATACTCACTAAAGTACATAAGAAATAAATAAAACACAAAATAAAATGAATACATTAACTGCAATATGCAGTGAATATGTGTATGTAAATATAAATCATTTATTTAAAATGTATATGAATATTATTTTTTCGAGTGCTAGGACTTGAATTCATGCCCTAAGAACAGACCTGACTTTCTTTTGTTCCAGCATGATGATCTTCCCAATCTCCCACAGTGCTGCAGATTTACCCATACGCTGAGTTCAAATCCCAGGCCTGGCAGAAAAAATGGACCGAATTCCAAGTCAAGGAGCCTCATAATATTTTAAATATGTTTAATGTATGTATGTATGTATGTATGTTCAGATGAAATGGAAATAGAGCAACTATGAACTCAAAAGGAATGTGTAAAGAAGACATAGGCACAAAGTAGAATATGCCAAGAAATGCTGAAGTATAATTTCAAATCATGTGCTCAGGTTTGAGGGTGTGTTCAAAGTACAGCTTCAGACAATGTAGTTGAATATCTTGGGAGGAAAACTGCTTTAAACTATTCTGGGATAATTGTACAAGTAGAAGCCCCTAACTCTGACTCTAATCAGCCACAACATCATCAACTTAGGGACAATTTTCCAAGGGCAAAGTGAGAAAAAGAAGGCTCATCACAGTTAGTGTTCAGGTTGAAGCAATGGCCATCACATAACTTTTCTTATAAATGTTCATTTATTTTGGAGCATTAAAGTAGGAAAAAGCCAAGTAAATATTCTGCATGTACCTAAATTAAGTGGAACGTATTATATTGGAAGTTATAGATTATGTCTTTTTATACTCTATCTTGGGACAAATGATCTACTGTCAGTTATTTTCTTCTCTTCCCCTCTTTTGCCCTTCCACTTACATAATTATTATTTGAAGCGACAGGCTTGAGCTTGCATTTCTAAATTCTTCAAAATTATCTGAACTATATATATATCATACTTCTGGCAGTCTCCTATATCTTTCTCAAGATATACATTAAACTTATCCAGATATCTCAACAATTGTACCACCATAAAATACTATCTTACTTAGAAAGGATTATTTTAGTATACCTGGTGAGGTGGCATCTGTCATTTTTGAATGACCCTAAATCATACTTACATGCAATCATGTTTAAAACCAATATGCCACTCAGTAGATGAACGAATTGACAAAATGTGAATTTTGTGGAATTCTATGCTTCCAATTCATAAGGAAATAGAAAGACTTGGAAAAATCCTACTAAGTAAAATCAACAAGCCACAAATAAACAGATTCCATGGTTTTCCTCATTTGTAATAAGTAGAAAATGTCTAGGATAGTCCTAGCAGATGAACAGAATTTCTCAACAGCTATGTATATATGACCATATAAGATGATGCTGAGCAAAATGAACTCCTGGATATTGAAACAGAGGTTTAACTTTGTGGTTGTTGTTTTTAATGTACTATGTGATTTCTTTTTTCTTTTGTGTTTTCCCCTATGGTTTATCCCCTGCTGTATTTGATTTCAGTATCCTATGTATTGTATATACATTTATCTTAATTTGGCAAGGGAAAAGGCACAACAAAATGGCGAGACAAAGGACAAAGGGCAAACCAATGCAATAGCAATACTTACAAGACAACATGTTGGAAATTTACATTACAACTTGTCAGGAGTATTGGGGTGAAAGAAAAGTCTGAGAAAAATGAGGGAGGGTATAAAAAGTTCGACGTGTTATGTATTCACTACCTCACAATTACTACAACCCCTTCTATATATCACCTTGACAATAAAATTAAATTAAAAAATGACCTGCATAAACTACAATTTCACTGTATTGGTATAGTAAATATTATTCTATGTGTATTACCTTTTTAAAAAAATGAACATTTTGGCTGCTAATTTGAATTAATTACCCCTTTCTTTATCAAAGAGACATCCACTGGAATTTATCAAACTATACAATATTTTCACAATATGCTTGCTACTATATTGAAAAAATATCATTTTTAATATTTTCTCATAATAAATCAGAAAACAGTTGAATTCTATGGAAACTCCTAACTTTTAAAACTTACTAATTGTTAAGAGGACAGAATATATATGGTCTTCAACATTCCTATGACTACTAACTACTCATTTTCAAATTCTGAAAATGCCATACCAGAGACATTCAAAACTACCTGTTTGCATTTTATTTCCAATGAGGCGTTACATATTTAACAGTCAACAGAAAAAGTAGATACATTTTGGTAGAAGATAAAACTATAAAGTATCTATAATAATTAATTCCTCAAAAGTAAACATTTGTTCATCAGAGTAAGCTATTATTTCTATGACAATCAATCCCAATTTTTATTCCATAAAGTCATCCTAGACCAACCGTTTCCAATTTGTAAGGTACATCTTAAAATTCCCTAAATTCACATCATGACTAGCTTATCACTATTGTGAAAAAATACTGCCCTTCTGCTAATGTGATGCCCTTCGTCTTGTGGAAAAAAACACTATACTAAACTTTGCTGCATCATTTTCCCCCAGTGGTATTCTTGAGATCAGAACACTTGCAAATATTATTTTTATTTTAATATATACTTATATATATTATCTATCATAGATATTCAGGAGATCTGAATATCTGAATATTAAGATCTGAAGATTATGTTTCAAAGCCACCCAAGCAGGAAGGTTCCTTAAATTCTTCTCTCCAATAAACTGCTCATGAAAATCTAGACACAAGTGGCACTGAGGTTCAAATGGTAGAGCAGTAGCATTGAGCAAAATAGGCTCACGGACAGTGCCCAGACCCAGAGATCAAGCCCTAGGACAAAACAAACAACAAAAACAAAATAAAACCAAACCCCAAACCTTGCATTCTCTCATTGTATACAGAGGTAAATAATTAAGGAAATTTCTTCCTGTGTTTGGTATAGGTAGAAGAAAAAAATGTCACACAATTAACCTCTTCATACTATGTTACACAAAAATCTCAAAAGATTGCTCGCTTTCTAAATTTATAAATTAATATCAATTTGTTGGCAACTATGTCTAGATTTTTCACAGTATCATGTTACACATGAACTGTTGGAATTGTCGATTAACTAGGTTCTAATTATACCTCACTTGAAAGAATATTCTAGGCAAATAGAATGCCAGAATCATTTGTGAATTTCTAAATTAAATCTTCTACTTGAAAAGAATTTTGTAGTATCCTATTGAATAGTAAATTACAAGCAAAAATATTTATTTTAAATCTAACTTCTAATTTGTATACAAAGCCCTACATTAAATCAATTTTCCTATTATTCAAGGCTTAAACTTTTGTAATCCTTCATCATTTCTTTGGAATCTAACAGAATGATTTTTAATTTTTCAAATTTTTGGTTGGGAATCATGATCTCTTTAGCATGTAGGAATGTTCTGTAATGAAGACAACATTTAAAACACAACTGAGGATTATATATTAGTTGCATTTCAATAGGAAACTTGACTTCTCAAAATATAATCACAAAATTAGCCCAAACTTCCAAATGTGTATGCCTTCCTTGTTTATTTTTTATTCCTTTCTTGGTTTGTTTTATTGAGACAAAATTATACTACCTAGTCCAGGGAATGTATCACTATGTAATTCCACTTTCTAATCTCCTTTCTTAGTCTGAGTGCTAGAATTCCTGGTATGAATCACATTGTCCTACCATTGTTTGTTGGTTTATTTAGATACAGACTCCAATAACATTTTCCACTAGACTGATGGCTCAGACTGTTCATGTACTATGTTCAAAGCTATTCTAACATTTGATACAGGATATGAACATTTTCAGATGCACCTGTAGGGATCTCTGATTCATTCCTCCATGGATACGTTCCCTTTATTAATGATGACTTGACTTTCTATCTCTGGCCCCTACCTATATAATATTCTCAAGCTTTTTTTTGGGGGGGGGTCCGGTCGTGGGGCCTGAACTCTGGGTGCTGTCCCTCAGCTCTTCAGCTCAAGGCTAGCGCTCTACCACTTGAGCCACAGCACCACTTCTGGCTTTTTTCTTATGTGGTGCTGAGGAATCGAACCCAGGGCCTCATGCATGCAAGGCAAGCGCTCTACCACTGAGCCACCTTCCCAGCCCTATTTTCAAGCTTTTGGGGGGAAAGTTCCCTTGAGGACTTTCTAATATTAAAAATTATCACTTGATTCTAATCTTACGCAGGAAATATTTTCTATTATTTTCTTACTTTTCTAAACATTCTGAGACTTCCCAGACTCCTTTCCATTATTAGGTTTTATTTCTCCAGGAGTATCAACTCTAAAACTACAAACATTTTTCTGAGTGTAAAATCTAAGCTGTAGCCCAGATTTTTAACTCGAGTTCATATAAAGATAGATGGACATACACATTACATATGCTGAGTGTACACTGTTAGAAATATGATCCTAAGCAAGGTTCCAGTGGCTCACGCTTATAGTCCTAGCTACCCAGGAGGTTGAGACTGAGGATTGCAGTTCAAATCCAGCACGGGTAGGAAAGTTTCTGAGGCACTTATCTCCAATGAAGCACCAGAAAATTGGAGGTTGTGGCTCAAGAGGTAGAGCACAAGCTTTGAGTTGAAGAGAAGGGGGACAATGCCCAGGCCTGGAGTTCAGGCCACACGAGCATCAAAAAAAGAAAAAAGAAAAAGAAAAAGAAAGAAAAAGAGAAAAAGAAATGTGATCTTAGCCACCAGTTCATTGCTAGTATAATTCCTGCTCTCTCAACATGGCCTTTTTTTCAGTTAAGTCCATGCTCTTATATCTGACTTGCTTGGAACCTGAATTATTCTTCCATTCTACTTTTTTACAAATTCGCATGATTAACTAACATGTTTAGAGCTAGTAGAAGAAAGAGAGTGACCTCATCCTTCATATTCCATTTAGGAGTAATGCTTTCTCTATATCACTCCCATAGATCTACATACTGGTCTTGGCTTTATTGTTTCAAAGTTATCTTATTTGCATAGTCTTGGATAATGCATTGAACCATTATACCTAAACGTAGAACTTCTCTTTCTTCTATTCCTATTGTTTCTCCTTCTACTAACTTATGTAAACTTGGGAACTAATGCACAACACACACACTCACAAAAAATGTTTCTGAGAACCTTCTTCCCACTTAAAATTGGTCTTAATTTACAGAGCACTTAGGAAATTTGAAGTTAATGTACTCCAGGATAATTTTTTTTTCGTTTTTTTTATTGTGAAAATGGTGTAGAGAGGGGTTTGAGTTACATAAGTAAGTTAATGAGTACATTATGTAACGAGCATTGTTATATCATTTGTTTCTCCCCTGCCATCCTTTTTCTTCCCACGGTCCCAAATCCCCCCTCCCATCCCCAGATTGTAAAGTTCGTTTTCAACATAGAGTCTTGTTCATCTCATTGTTACAATGGGTTATACTGTGTCCTTGTTTCAGAATTTTATTTCCCTTCCACTCCCACAGTAGAAAAATGTATATGCAAGATGCAGGTCACCAACATCAAATACAGTGAAAATGGGTTATACCATGGAGGAAGAAAATAGAACATAGACTAAAAAAAAATCACAGCATGGTAATAAAAGAGTTCCTGCTTGACTTGACTCCCTGCTGCCTCTGACTGTCTCCAGGTCTAGGAGAAGCTGGGGAATGGGCAAGCGGCGCACTTACCTTTCCTCGGACCCGGTCTGTCTTCTGCGGGATGGACCAAGACCCAACATCTGGCACCCAACATGGGGCACGAAAGGAAAATATTCCAGCCAAGGCTAAGGGGTCTCTAAGGGTAAGTGAAATCCTTAGTATGGGTAATGCTATCTCAGAGAAGGAGGAGGAGGGGGCAACATTAGGCCTAGAGGGAGTAAAAGAGGACTTGTGAAGTGGTAAGGAAAAGGGGTTACCCCTCTGACTTGGGTGCCCCTGACAGTCCTATGCCCTCACCCTAATCCCACAATTTAGGGGGGGAGGTACAGTGCCCTATGCGGCCCTGCAGAGGAACCTGGGAGATCTGGACCCCTACAGACCTTCCACAGAGAAGCTGAGGGCTGGAAAAATAACCTATGCTGAGTCCTATCCTGTAAAGGAAGGGCCACCCAGGAGCCTGGACCCTGGGCCAAAGGATTCAATTCCCCAAGTGTATTCAGTCAATCTGGCACCAGAGCTAACAGACCCTTGGAATGGTATCCATGGGAAGCCAAGGATATTAAACAACTCCGCAAGACAGTGGCAGAGCATGGTCCGAACTGTCCTTGGGCCCAGACCCTATTACAGGACATTGCTTATTACCAGTGTGTCCCTAAGGATTGGCTAGATGTGGCCAAAGCTGTCCTCACCAGTTCTCAGTTTATTAAATCGTGTGCCTTCTTTAAGGAGGAATGCAGATGGCAGGAGGAGAATACCTGGGGGGCTCAATCCACAATACCGATTACTTATGCCATGTTAACAGGGGCAGGGGAAGGGTACTCCACCAGCATCCAACAGGCCGCAATACCTGGCCTGTACGGTGACCAGGTGAGGCAGGCAGGACTTGCCGAGTGGTACTAATTGGATGAAGGGCCCACTGAGTCTGCCATAGCATGAGTAAGACAAAAACTGGGTGAGCTTCTACCTGATTTTATAGACCGAGTCCAACAGAGTGTTCACCACAAGTCGCCAGCAGGGGACCTCCGAGATCAGTTTTTTAAAGCTACTGCTTTGGGAAGGGATGAATGCAGACCACCACGTAACCTGCATGGGATTGAGAGAGTGTTCCCTGAGCACATGAGTGGTGGCCTTGCAGGATGTGGAATGCAACAGCCCCAGGCCCAATCATTATTTTTACCTTTAAAGGCTCAGACATCTGCAATGTCTAAGGCTATTACCCAGGCTCTGGCAGCCCAGGGCCAAGGAACCCCAAGGCCATCAGTGAGAGGGACTTGTTTTAAATGTGGACAGGAGGGCCCCTTTAAGCCGGACTGTTCACAACAAGCCCCCCTGCCCCCCACCCCCTGCCAACTAGCCCAGGGGGTCCAAACCACTCCCTACACCCTGCCCCAGGTGCAGGAAGGGATACCATTGGAAAAAGGATTGTTGATCCAAGTTTGATTTAGATGGGAAGCCTTTAAACTAGGGGAGGGACATCCTCCAGCCCCGTTAGCTCAAGGAGGAACCCCTTCTGCTGTAAGGCCCAGGCAGCCTCATGGCAGGACAACCCAGGCCCATTGGACCATCCCCCTGGGGGAAGGACTCCACCCTAAAATGAGTATTTTCATAGGTGTAAAGCAGTTTCACTGCCTAATTGAACTGAGGGCAGATTGACCCATACTCAGGGCGGAGGAAGTTCCCTAGGACTGGAAGCTTGCACACGGGCCCCCAATATTGCGGGTAGGGGGCAAATCCTAGTCCAAAATGTTGGTTGCCCTTATGAAATGGACTAGCTTAGATGAAGAGCAGGGAAAGATATGCCCTTTAGTGGCAAAAATCCTCACCACCAATTTACTAGAGCAAGACATGCTAAGACAAATGGATGCTGTCGTCACTACAGACCATCGAGCATCCTATGATGATATCCTGGATGGAGAAGAATCACAAAGGCTTAAACAGGATCTAGAGGGAGATAAGAAAAAGATTTTTTTTAACTTTCATAAGTACAGAGAAGAACATAAGGGACCCACTTGGGTGCACCCCCAATCCTAAAGGCAATTGTCCCCCAAGTACCTCCCATTAGGTGGAAACCAAGAAGCCCTATTTGGGTGGAGCAGTGCCACTGACCAAACCTAAACTTGTAGCACTCCACCTTTCGGTAGAGGAACAGATAAAACTTGGGTAAATACTCCCTTCTGTGAGTCTTTGGAACACACCTGTATTTGTTATCATAAAAGCATCCGGGGCTTGGTTCATGCTCCAAGATCTACGAAAGGTAACTGAAAGGATGGAGCTAGTAGGAATTCCCTAAGAGGAATGCCCTGGACTCCTGCTTCAGAATATACCTTGGTTGTAATTGATATTAAAGATGGTTTATTTTCGATCCCCTTGCATCTGAATGACTGAAAGAAATTTGCCTTCTCCATCCCTTCTCTTAATTTTTTCCCATCCTCTTTGGGGATTTGAATGGTTATTGCTGCCACAGAAAATGGCCAATAGCCTGGCCTTTTGCTAACAATACTTGGCCACACTTTTAGGGCCTGTGTTGGGTTGAGACACCTCCCGTCCCTATGCCTACATGGATGACATAATTCTGGGGCACCAAGACCTGGGCCGCCTGGAGGGCCTTCTAGCCCAGATTCTCACCATATTAAAAAAAGGGGAGTTTTACCATAACCCTAAATAAAATTCAAATGGTACCTCATTTTTATGGTGTTCGGATCCCACCATACCTTGACTCAGGCCAGCCCCCTTAAGCCTTTGCTGGATATTCCAGCATCTCTGTCCCTAACCCAACTTCAAAGTCTTTTAGGAGAAATCAATTGGCTGTTGCCATGGGTTCCCATCCCTAAAGATAGTCTTGTGCCCTTATTCACCCGACTAAAAGACAGGACACCCCAAGAAGTTATTACAATTACAAGCAGCCATTGGGCAATATTTTTACAGTTCCAAAGAGCCCTGGATGAACTTTCCCTGAAGAGGTATTCTATTCTTAAGCCCTTTTCCCTCTCGTTGTTTGCAGGTGTTACATTGATTTCTGCAGTTTTAAGTCAAACGGGGAAGCCATTAGAGTGAGTTCACACTCCCCTGGGGGACACACCTCAGGTGTACTCTCAGGCAGACCAACTTGCTGATGCTATTGTCAAGGGAAGGACCCAATCCCAAAGGCATTATGGCCTTGACCGTCACTCCACTGTTTTTCCTTTTCGGATGGCAGACGTTGAGTGTTCACTTGAGCCAATGCTCAACTTGCTCTCTCCCTGGAAGGGTTTCTAGGTCAAATTGACTGCCATTATGGGTCATCTAAATGGACCGTCATGTTATGGTGACTTCCCCTCATAATGCCTTCTCTATTTTCTCCTACACCTATTCCTGGCTCCTTCCATGTTTTTACTGATGGAGGTAAAACAGGTTCTGCATATGCAACCTTTGAGGAGCAACAAAAGACCCCAAGCCAACAAAGATTTCAACCTTGTCAAGGGTCAGCACAATAAAAAAATGTTTGCTGTAATTATGGTCCTTCAGGGCATTCAAAAACCCTTTAATTTGTATTCTGATAGTTTATATGATTAACTTGCTCCCTCATGTTCCCCAGTCACATATTAAGCTGGATGGAAACCCTATTTTCCCATTATGGGCACCCTTAAGGGCCTATTAGATGGACAGGGAACCCCTATTCGTATTCAACATTTGAGAGGGCATTCTTAACTTCCTGGGTTTTTATCCATGGGCAATAATTGGGCAGACCAGTTAGCTACTGGCCCACAAGCTTTAATGTTACAAGAGGCCATCCATTTACATGATTTAACCCACAATAATTGGAGAGGTTTTCAACATAGATTTCCTCAGATTCCTGTAAAGGACCTCAAAAAGATAGTACATACCTGTAAAACATGCCAGCCCTTCTTAAAAGTACCCCCGCTACAACCACCAGGGGTAAATCCCAGAGGCCTCAAACCCAATGTCCTCTGGCAAACTGATGTGACTCATTTTCCAGACTTTGGTAAGCTTAAATATATTTTTGTTTCTATAGATACCTATTCAGCACATACAGGAGAAAGAACTAAACATTCAGAAGCACATTTACTTCAATGCTTTGCCACCTTGGGTCTACTAGCACAAGTTAAAACTGATAATGGACCTTATTTTGTTAGTAAAGCAATGTCAGAGTTCTCTAACAGATGGCATATTACTCATACTACAGGAAATCCCTATAATCTCCAAGGCCAAGCAATTACAGAAAGAAATCACCATGTCTTAACGAGCAATTAGTAAAACAAAAAGGGGGAGTTAACCCCCATATATAGTTACAGATAGCTTTGTTTACCATTAACATTTTAAATTTTTCAAAAGGGGCAATTGAATCCAGGTTTCAGAAGCACTGGGGACAACTAAATCCTAAGCCCCAAGTGAAAGTCAGGTGGAAGGACCCCCTGACACAACAATGGAGTGGATCTGACCCCCTAGTTACCATGGGCAGGGGATTCAGATACGTTTTTCCCATAGGGGAGACAGCCCCCATTTGGATCCCAGCCAGGAACTTTAAGGTTTTACCCATTTCTTCTATACAGGAAGAAGCCCAAGGATAAACTAACCAACAAGGAAAGTAAAACGGCTATGCTGGTCGAGGATTGTGTTTAAAAGAGGGAAAGCTAAAAAGATATTTACTAACCATCCCCAAAGGCAATCAGCCTTTGAGAAACTCTTGCATTCTTTAACAATTGCAGATGGTGATGCTCCAGCTGTTGGCTGTCCTGACCCTCCCAGTCCTGGCAATGGCCCTACGGAATCCACATCAACCTCAATGGGTGACCTGGGCAGTGATCAGCATTGGCAATGGAGAAATCATCAACAGCACCAAAAGGAAGCTGTCCCTTCGACCTGGTGGCCTGAGGTTTATTTTGACATATTTGACCTGGCTAGAGGATCCTGGGATGTTGGAGATTGAGACCCCCTTTACCAAGGATAGCCTCAGTATGGGGGCCACGAGGATGCACTGTGCCTCATGTGTGGTACCCCCAATACCCAGGCTGCTCCCATGCTTTAAAGAGGTCAACCTTATAAGATAGTGACTTTTATATATGTCCCAGAAGTAATCTAACTGCTTCGGACATTTCTAACTGTGGTGGGGCTGAAGTTTATTAACTTTACTGAGGAGGGAAAAAGGATAACTAACTGGGAGATGAGCAGGATGTGGGGTTTGCGAATATATTGAAAAAGATAGAGCCCAAGAGATCCAACGCATGGCTCTCCGTGTCTATTATGATAAGCTCATTGCTGAAGATTACTCCATACTTTATGTGAACCACGGAAAGAGGAGGTGCCAATTGGGCGAACCCCATAAGAGGTACCCTGACCTGAACCTCAGCAAAGAGGTGGGTTTGCCATTAAAACAAAAAGGATGAATCTGTAGGGCACATGGACAGCAAATGTGGCGCTGAGAGACAGTTGAGTGGACAGAGTCCGAGTTGTTTATGTTAAAATCTGACTGTGTACCACAACCAGGTAAAGTGACGTCTGTACTTGAATAGCTCGAAAGACAGCAGGGAAAGTATAGAAAGCTTAGGTGCATGATAAGGTGACCTCTACAGTGATTGGTTGGTTCCTTTTCCTCCCCTTCCATGCCAAGCGGTTTTTTGCTTTAAAACTTGCTTGCTGCATGGTGATAAACGAGTTCCTGCTTGGCTTGACTCCCTGCTGCATCTGACTGTCTCCGGGGCTATTGGAGGCTGACGAATGGGCCAGCAGCACACTTACCTTTCCACAGACCCCATTCATCTTCTGCGGGACAGATGAAGATCAAACAGGTAGGAGGAGAACAAAGGAGGAAGCAACAATGCTCAATAGGAAATGTACTCATTACTTTGTTAATGTAACTGTAACCCCTCTGTACAACATTTTTACAATTAAAAAACATACAAAAAATAATGTAGTACTCAAAGAAGCACTTTGGGGTAAGGGAAGGATATCTGAATAACTGTACAAAATTCTACATTGCTTTTTTTTAACTGTTCAGTATTGAACTGAATAAACATAAGTGCTTCCATTAAAAATTTGAAGTCACTGTCTTGGAACTGAGGCCAGTATTTCTGCCATTGAAGGGATTTGAGCTCATTGTCCAGGTAACTCTTTTACACCATTGGTGAAGGGGAAGCTCACTCTCCTTGAGGAAAAGAAATTCAAGCTAGAGTTCCCAGGGCCTGCATTGAGGCCCTGCAATGTAAAAAATATTTCTATACATGTGTAATATATGATATATATGTACATATGCATGTTTATTATATATTGATTATTTTAATTATTGATTTTGTATTTGTTTTATTTTATTCATTTTATAGTTTATCGTATTTTGTATTATTATACACATAATAATTATTATGTTTTGTACATCTATTATAAAATTATACACAATAAAGCAGGTCATTGACTTGTTTTTCATTAATACTTTATTAAGTGTTGAAAAATGATACATAATTAAATGGAGGCATTAGTCACAGTCATCACATGTTTAGCGTCTCTCCCAAGTATGAGCTTTGTCTTAGTTATCTTTTGACAACTTTCTATAGGGATTCCTTTAGATGATTTATACTCAGAAGCCTTTTCTTGAGGATAGGCAAGTTGTGGAATAAAATTGTAAGGGTGGGGCTGGGAATGTGGCTTAGTGGTATAGAGCTTGCTGATCATGCATGAATGCCAGGGTTTGAATCCTCAGTGCCACATACTCAGAAAAACCCAGAAGCTGTGGAGTGGCTCAAGTGGTACAGCGCTAGCCTTGAGAAAAAGAAGCTCAGAGACAGTACCCAGGCCCTTAGATCAAGCCCCAGGACTGGCAAAAACAATAGGCCAGATGCTGCTGGCTCACTCTTGGAACCCTAGCTTCTCAGGAGACTGAGATCGGAAGACCAAAGTTCCAAGACAGCCTACACAAGGAAAGCCTGTTAGACTCTTATCTCCAATGAATCACCAAAAGACCTCACATGGCGCTGTGGCTCAAGTGGTAGAGTGTTTGCCTTGAGCTGAAGGGTGCAGGGACAGCACCCAGGCTTCAGTCTGAGAAAAACAACTGGATAAAGAGTGAGGGATAATCAAAGTACTTTTCCTATTTGCTAATTATGAGAATATTTTCTGGAAAATGAACATTGATATACACCAGAGTTGGAGTCAGGGCTCAAGGTTCAAGTATAGCAGATCCATATGCCCAGCCTCTCAGACTCTAACATTATAACCTTGTGTCCTACAGAGTTCTGAAAGGTCCAATGTTGAAAGGCATAATATGCTCCCCAAGCCCTTTGTGATAAGCACTTGACTCCTATTGTCAATGTCATTACAGTTCTGAACCTAGCACAGCACAGTAGCTCAGGCCCATCACTCTAGCTAAGGAGACTGAGGTCTCAGGATCACATGGTGAAGCCAGCCAGGGCACGAAAGTCTATGACACTCTGACTTCCACTTCTGAAAGGTGAGATGTTCAAGAGATTCCTATGTTTCCCTTGCTGATGAGAGGTTACTTGCACTCTAAATGTTCTTAGAGTTCTCAAGCTATAGAACCAGGAAAGAAACATTGTTGACCCATCCTGGGTTCAAATGAAGTTCTCAGGATCCAAGCCTTAGCCCTGTTAGCAGGAAGAACTCCAGTGTAACACTGAATTTGAAGGACAGAAAACAGTTTCAAAAGCCGGGCTAGGTGAAGAGACCTAGGCCTGTAGGATTAGGAGGCAGAATGTACACACTCAAAAGGGAAGTGAGCTGTAAAACCACTTCATTCATTCCAGGCATAGCCTGCAAAGAGGAAACCTCAAACATTTGTTAGAGTTACACTAGGGTCAGGCTTTTCTCAGCCTCTTCAAACAATGACTAATTAACCTTCTTCCCTCAGGTGAAGAGAGCCTCAGGGTATCTTTACGTTAATAATAGAGAGCCAGTTTAATGGGGGAGAGGGGAGAAACAGAGTAGAAAAACCCTACGCTCTGGTCTTAGGGAGTAGGTTTTTGACTCTCTGTCAGATTTGAAGGCCCTTCTTCTACCTCTTCCAGTCCATTCTCCTTCCTTCGTTCTCCACATCATTAATGCAAATCCCCAGTCCAAGGATAGGCAGGGTCCATTCTCTCCTATCTCCAAGCACCTGAGTTAGAATCTGGCTCTGCCCTCTTGGCTCTTCTGCTGCCTGAGAAGTGGGATAGGGACAGTCTTCCTGCTCTGTGGTGTGTGATGGCGATTCTGGTGGCCTAGAGCACTGCAGAAGGCCTCATGACTGGGAATTGTTCCCTTCTTTCCTCCTGAAGTTTAAGACCAGATTCACCTATCATCTATCTATCTATCTATCTATCTATCTATCTATCTATCTATCTATCTATCCATCTATCTATCATCTACCTACCTACCTACCTACCTACCTACCTACCTACCTACCTACCTACCTACCTACCTAGTGAGCTAGCTATATCTTTGTCAGTTCATGGGTTGAACTCAAGGCCTTGGCACTGTCTCTAGCACTCTACTACTTGAGCCATAGCACCAATTCTGGCTTTTTCTGTGTATGTGCTACTGAAGAATCGAACCTAGGGCTTCTTACATGCTAGGCAAGCACTCTCTCACTAATCCACATTCCCAGCCTCCTCATCTTTTTCTTAATGGTAGTTTTTATGTAATTTTTCTACCAACTTATGTCCCCAAGTTTAAATTTCTGAATACTGGTTATTTCTACGAATCCTGATCTTCTCTTCTCCTGCCTGATTTGTGACTGTTTCTACTTGGCCTCAAAATAAAATTTAAATAAAGTCTGCTGAGATCTTAAGTATGCATCATATAAGGACACAGGCCTAGAACCATGGAAGAGAATAGCTATGGCCAGAAATGAAGAGAATGATGTGGTATGTGCAACAAGTGTATCTGAAAAATAAATCAGTAAATAAAAGCAAAAGCAATGCTGTTTGTACTCAGGGTAATATACACCCATAAGTAGATAGGGTACTGGTACATAATTTGGCCTTCTCTTTTTGAATTTGTGTGGCCATCCCAGGGCTTAAACTCAGGGCCCCATGCATTCCTCCGTTGTTTTGCTCAAGGTTGAGGCTCTAACTCCACCACAGCTCCACTTCCAGCCATCTGATCATTAATTGGATATAGGTGCACCCAGGCTTGCCTGGTCTGTCCTGTATCTCCTGCTCGGCTCTCTCAAAGCTGGAGGTCTACCGTCTGGGCCACTGCTCCTCTTCTGGTTTTCTGGTAGTTTATTGGATATAAGAGTCTCACAGATTTTCCTGCTCAGGCTGGCTTTGGATGGCGATCTCCTGAGGAGGCTTCAAGCGGCTTTCCTCATGGATTTACTGAGAAGCTGCTCCACACAAAACCTTAGTCCAAATCTTGGGAGGTACTAGCAAAACAGAAACATGAAGATGCTTCTAGTGTGTTCTAGATACTTGTTGGAGACACATAACACTCATAAATATTGGATCATTTTATAGGGGAAAGGAGCAATGCAGAAAGTACGAGGATCACTCCAGATTTCAGTACTCTCATCCTGAGACAGTAAATTCAATGCAGCTCAAAGCTAAGCGACAGAGCTGCATGAACTGTGGACCTTAGCTCCCAAATCCTATGACACTCTTTTCCCACTTTTGGCTGCTAAACTGTGACCAGAGGGGAAAATGAGGAGAGAAAATGCTTCTTAGAGAAAGCAGCTATAAAGAACATTGGGTAGTTTAATTATAAATTCAAACTATTGGAATCACCCTTGAAGAAATTAGGTTGTCCAGATTAAAAAATGAAGAAGTAAAGAAAGGCAGGTGCCAGGGTCTGCTGACTATAATCCCAGCTCCTCAGGCAGATGAGATGTAGAGATTCTCATTTTGAGTCCAGCCCAGTTAGGAGAGTCCTTGAAATGCTTTTTCTAAGAGATAACAGAAAAACTCAGAAGTGGGACTGTGATTCAAGGCTAATGCACTACCCTTGTGCAAAAGGAGCTCAGGGACAACCCCTAGGCTCATAGGTCAACTCCAGGACCTGCCCCCCCCCAAAAGAGCCTTTACCTCCATGTCTTTGTGTATATATGGATGCATTCCTATTGGTGAAACACCAGAGTAGCTGTTATGAATGGCACCAAGCTAGGAAATTTGTTCTCAATACAATGATTTCATAGCACAGAGACAGCTTTCATGACAGTGCATGTTCTGGGGATACCATGAGTGGGCCCAGTGTAGCCTAAAGGATTCTCTGTACCCCAGGCCTGCTGGAAGATGTCTCTCTCATTGTCTGGACAGGCAGACAAAAGGCCTAACTCCTGTACAGCTGTGTAAGGAACAACTCCATCCAAGCCAATTAGTGAGGATGAGTGTGGGCAGGCTCTGAATGCCAAGAGAAAAAGGCCTCTTTGTACCCCAAGCTATCTCTCACCCCAGTGCTCTGTTTTGACAGGAAGCCTTCATTTGTGCCACCCCCCGTGACAAGCCAAGTTTCCTGCACTTACTCTGCCTTTGTCAGACTATGTTCCCGTGTTCGATAGAGTGCTAAATGTAATTCAGGAGTCCTTCTGGAACACAATTATGGCTCTAAACCTAATGAAATGTTTCATTGCAGACGATGATGGGGCTATGATGCCTCTCCTTGGTTTCCTGAAGCTTGGGAAATCCAAGCATGTGTCGGATATCACAATACTTCCTGTCACATGGAGCTGGTGAAGCTCATGAGGTTTTGAAATCTTTGACCTCTCCTAGTTGGATCCAGGGTGGCTAGGTTTTGAGCACAAGGCCTGTGTTCTGGCCATGAGCTCAGAGCAGAACTCTATTGCTTGGCCATTTTGTGTCACAGCTTCTGCTTTCTCTCTCTCTCTCTCTCCTTCCCTCTCTCTCTCTCTCTCTCTTCTCAGTCTCTCTCTCTCTCTCTCTCTCTCTCTCTCTCTCTCTCTCTCTCTGTCTGTCTGTCTGTCTGTGGTGTGTGTGTGTCTGTGTGTGTCTGTGTGTGAATACACTAGTCCTGGAACTTGAACTCAGAACATGAGCATTGTACTTAGTTTCTCTTGTAAAAATATAGCCCTTTCCCACTTGAGCCACAGAGCCAATTCAGGCTTTATTCTGGTAATGTAATCAGGCCCAGGGTTTCATATATACAAAGCACTCTACGCCTAAGGCACATTCACAGCCCTTTATTTCAGGTTTGTTAGTATGTTTCTGTCTTTTTGTTTTTGTTGTTGTCGGTTGTAGGAGTTGAAGTCTGGGCCCTGGGTGCTGTCCCTGAGTTCGTTAGCACAAGTCTTGTGTGCTAACACTTTAGCCACAGAGGCATTTCAGATTATCTGAGCCTCAATATTCCTGTCTGCATAATCATCTCAATTGTGGAGCTCTTAAAAGGACCAGATGAAAGAATGCACCCTGTGAAGGACACAGCACATGGCACTCTTTGAAGGACTCAGCACACAGCACCCAATGGGTAAATATGAAGCACTGTGGGGGAAGGGGCTGCTCACCGTGCTGGAAGACAAGAAAGTCAGGCCTGTTCCCAGGGCCTGAACTCAAGTCTTAGCACTCATATATTTTAAGTACATGATTTATATTTACATACACAATACTGCATATTGTGGTTAGTATAGTTATTCATTTTGTGTTTTATTTATTTATTATGTATATTAGTGAGTATGATTACGCATATAACACTTTTTACATCCTATTCCATAGGACATAGATTTGCCTGTGTATTAGACATCATTCCTGAGACCCTGGATTTTCACCAATTAGGAAAACAAGTGGGACAATTGGCTTCTTCCACCAGGATTAAGTTTTTGGCAGTTCTGTGATTTGAACTCTGCACCTAGAAGGCCCACTTCATGAATGGGTCAGTGTTAGCACACCAGTCTGATGCAAGTGAAATTGTCGGGCAAACTTGAGGACCTGAGATCAAGCCCTAGGATTGGCCAATATATAAACACATAGATGTGTAGATGCAGTGTGTGTGTATTTACATATCTATATGCAGCTATACATGTATACAGAGACAGACATTTATGTAGATTCTAGTTCATAGCTATATAAATTGATGTCTATATCTAATTTTATATATTCTATTACTACCAATTATTTGGTCTAAAATAATGTCTCCATTAATTAATCACAATAGAAGACTTAAAAGTACTAAATTAATCAGTGACTTGAATTTATTGCATACAATCTTATACTAGAATGACTAGCTAATTAGTAATTCAATTAGTACATTTCAAACATTCTATTAGTGTTCCTATACATAGGAACATAGGCTCTTCAGCAGTGTGTAGGTGCCAGTCCCAGGATCCAACTCAGGGCCTAGGTGTGTGGGTTAGGCTCAGGCTTCACTGACAGCCCACCAGCCTTCAGCCATGCTAGGTCACATTCAATTTTCTAGCAGACCCAGGATGGTCAAGTGCAAAGGAAACAAAGGTAAAACGGTTGTGTAAAACTTCCTGTTTTTCACCCTCCTCCATTTGCGTTGGTTTGATTTTTTTTTATTTTATTTTTATTTTTTGCCAGTGCTAGGAGTTGAATTTGGTCCTAGGATCCCTGGATCATCTGTGGGTGTAAAAGCTGCACCCCAGCCTAGGGTAATCATGGTTTAAGACACAATAAAATGCTTCCTTGAGCAACAAGGGCTCAGGGAAAATGTCTAGGCTAACAGTTCAAGCCTCAGGACCTGCCACACAAAAAAGAGCCAGTAACTACATGTGTCTGTGTATGTATGCATGTATTTCTACCGGTGAACATCAAGAGTTGCTATGTTGAAAGGCACCCAGATAGGAAATTTGCTTTGAATAGAATTATTTCATTGCACAGATAATTCATTCAAGACAGTGCTGGATCTGAGGCTCCCCCTCACTGTTCCCAGTGTAGCCTCAGCATTTCTCCACACTCCAGGCTGCTGGAGGAAGTCTGCCTCATTGTTGGAACAGGCAGACAAAAAGCCTCACTCCAGTACAGCCCTGTAACAAACAATTTATGCGGGGCAATTAGTGAGGATAAGTGTGGGCAGACTCTGAAGGCCAGGAGAAAAAGGCGACTTTGTTCCACAAGCTCTTTCCCCAGTGCTTTTTTTTTTTACAAGAAGCCTTCATTTGTGCTGCCTCTCAGGTCAGGCTAAGTTCCCTGTACTTATCCTATCTTTGTTAGACTATATCCCAGTGTTGAAACAAACTGCTACCACTAATTCAAGAGTCCTTCTGGCAGACAACTGGGAGCTGAACCTAATGAAATGATTCATTTTGGCAAGGGTACCTCCCTTGGTTTCCGGAAGCTTGCTAAATCTAAGCTTATGTGTAATATCACAGTGCTTCCTGTCATCTAGGGCTGGTGAAGCTCATCAGGTTTTGAAACCTTTGACCTCTCCTAGTTAGGCCCTGGGTGGCTAGGTTTCGTGGTTGAAAACAGGACCAGGGTGCTGACCATGATCTCAGACCAGAAGCTCTTTGCTTTACTTTACTTTACTTCTGGTCTGTGTGTGTGTGTGTGTGTGTGTGTGTGTGTGTGTGTGTGTGTGTGCATGCGTGTGTGCACAGGAACGCATGCATGTGCACATGCACCAGTCCTGGAGCTTGAACTCAGGACCTCAGCACTGTTCCTGAGTTTCACCTATACAAGGATAACACTCTACCACTTGAGCCACAGAACCACTTCAGGCTTTTTTTCTAGTGATGTGATACTGAGGATTCAAACCCAGGGTTTCATATATATAAAGCACTCTTCCCCTAAGACCCATTCCCAGCATTCTACTTCAGGTTTCTTTTCTTGTAAGTTGGAGGAATTGAAGTCTGAGCCTGGGTGCTGCTCTGAGCATTTTAGCTCAAGCTCTACCACTTGAGCTACAGCGCCCCTTCAGGCTTTCTGGTCTTCACTGGAGAAAACCATCTCAAGGAATTTCCTGCCCAGGCTAGCTTTGGACCATGATCCCCAGCTCTCAGGCTCTTGAGTAGCTAGGATAACAGGCCCGAGTCAGTGGCAACCTGCTTCCACTTCAAGTTGCTAAGTGGTGAGTAGGATATAAGAGTCTCATGGGATCTTTTGTGTCTGGGATAGTTTTGAACCAAGATCATCAGATCTCAGCTTCCTGAGTAGGCAGGTTGAAAGACCTCAGCTACAGATGCCTAGGGTCCTTGGCTACACCTGATAGGGCACTAGCCATGAGCCTAACAGGGAAGGGTCTGTGCCTAGGCCCTGAGTTCAACATTTACAACAGAGAAAAATAAACCAAAACAATTGTCTGCAGGAGACAACTCATTAGAGTTCAGTACATACATAATTATAGTCTTAACATGGGGACATATCTGAGTCTCAACTTTCTCATCTGCATAATCATCTTAGTTGTGGAGCTCTTACAAGGATCAGCTGAAAGAATGCACCTTGTGAAGGACTCAGCACACAACACCTCATGAAGGACTCATCACATAGCTGTATCCCACAAGCTATCACTAGAATTAGGATGTTTTCATCAGTATCACCATTCTTTCAGAAACACGTCACAAACTGCACAAAGTTCACATCTAATTATTTAGAGGGATGGGTTTTTTTTGGGGGGGGGGAGTTAGCCACGGTATTGCTCTGAAAGGTTGGGGCTACTGTCCTAAGATCTTTAGCTCAAGGCTAGAGCTCTACCACTTTGAGCCACAGCTCAGAGTTTTGCAGACTTCCTGCCAGGGCTGGGTTTTAAACCCACCAGTGTCAGATCTCAGCCCCCAAGTATCTTGAATGACAGGGATGAGTGAGTCAGCAGCATCTGGTTCCATGGAGTTGGGTTGCAGCGGTTTACTTCTGGCTAAGTCAGGTTAGATGGCAGCTGTCAGCATCAGACTCCCAGCTTGTTCTGTGATGACGTATTTGCAGTCTTATTCTTATATGGTTGCATTCAAAACATTATTTATTTATTTTTGGTGCCAGTCTTCGGTCTTGAGTAAGAGTCTAGACATAAGCTTTTATGCTCAAAGCTAGTGCTCGATTGTATGAGGGACTGCTCAACTTCCAGATTTTTCTGTGCATGTGGTAGTGAGGAATCGAACCCAGGTTTTTGTACATACTAGGGGAACACTCTACCACTGAGCTCCAGGAGTGACAAGTGTATAAACAGATACATGTGTAGATTGGTAGATAGATAGATAAATAAATGTATATGTATAAAACAAGAGAGATGTCTGTATACTATGAAATTGCATATATATACGATATTATTACCAATTATTAGCAACTAAATTATTCCTTCCTTTATAAGTATCCTGACTGAATAAATAATAAAGTATTAATTGAAAATTAGTCAACGAATTATAATTGTGTACAATTTTATAATATGAAAATCATACACTACTAATTTAATTGTTACTTTTATAACATTCCATTTGTACGGATGTAATATCGGAATGCATTTCTTAGACCATCCCACCATTCATTAGTGGCAGTCCCAGGATTCGACCTCCAGGTTTAAGTTGCCAGTTTTGGCTATGTCTTCCCTAATAGCCCACCCAACATCAGCAATGCAAGTTCATGTGTACTTTCTAGGCCTTGTCATTTAGACCTAGGATGGTCACAATTCAAAGGAAAAAAATAAAGTAAAACCACCTTCTTGAACTTCTCAATTTTATCCTTTTCCTTATTATTTTTGCCAGCCCCGAGATTTGAACTCGGGTCCTAGGAAACCAGGGTTGGCTGTGGCAGAGGTGCCAAGACCTAAGTTCAAGCCCCGTGCTTGGCAAATAAGTAAATAAGTAAGTAAGTAAATAAATAAATAAATAAATAAGGCCCTGACATGCAATTTGCATCATTGTTCTGGCAGGCCTGGGATTGAACTCAGAGTCTGGGTAACTCTATAGCATTGTGGGTGAAGGGGAAGCTCACTGACCTTAAAGACAAGAAATTCAGACCAGTTCCCAGCATCTGAATTAAAGCCTCAGCATAATATTCATATATGAGATCTATTTACATACATGGGTTTAATGCATATAAGGTTTATTACCCTTATTTATTTAGTATTATACATATAACACTTCATTTATTACATCATATCATCTAGATTATATTTACATATGGATTATACATCATACTGAGACCCAGGACTTTCACAGAAAAGACAAAAATTTGTCAAATTGGCTTCTAACTTCATGAATAAATTTTTGCCCTTGCTAGGATTTTAACTCACAGCCTAGAAAGCCCAATTCATAAATGGGGTCTCAGTCTTAGCACACCAGCCTCTAGCAAACTGAGCTGGGAGGAAACTCTGAGGACCTTAGATCAAGCCACCGTAGTGCCCAATATATATATTGATAGATATGTATGTGTATATACAAAAATATATAATATACAGAAAAATAGGGAATGTGAGGATATTCAATTATGTATATTATTACCAATAATTAGTCATTACATTATGCCACTATTTAATGAAGTATCATGGTAGAATACTTATAAAAGCATTAATTAAAAATTAGTCAATATCCTTCCATAGAATGGAAAACATAAATCCAATAATATTTGTGTGGCATTCTAAAATATAATCATGAATTAACTGCAAATTTAATTATTTCTTTTATAACATTCCATTAGCATTCACAAAAATAGGAATGAGTTTGTCAGGATCTCCCTCCATTTGTGGGTAGCAGTCCTAGCATTTGAACTCCAGGACTGGGTAGTTTACTTCGAATGCAAACCATTAGAATGACACCTTGAAAATTTCAGATTGTCACGATTAAAAAAAGAACAACAAGAAGAAAAGAAACCCAGGTGTCAGTGGCTCCTGCCGGTAATCCTAGCTCCTCAGAAGGCTGAGATGTAGAGAATGCCAATTTAAATTCAGCCAGGGCAGCAAAGTCGGCAACACTCTTATTTCTAAGAGATCACAGGAAAAAAAAAACACCATGAGTGGGGCTGTAGCTCAAGTTGCAGAGTGCTTCCCCTGAGCAAAAGGAGCTAAGGGACAAGGCCTAGGCTCATAGTTAAACCCCACACCTGCACCCTCCCCCCCAAAAAAGGGAGCAGTAACTGCATGTCTCTGTGTATGGATGGATGATGTATGGATGATGGGCATTCAGCAGGTTGCCCATGCCCAGCCGCCCCAACCTGGGCCAGCTGGGACAAGCCCTCAGAGAATACTAACTCTAAGCCAGCATCTTGAATAAAGCATCACTCTGCCATTTAATAACTGAAGCCCTGAAGGCTTTTCTTGGGCTGGTGTGTGCAAAGGATGCATTATGTTCTAGCTGAGGTGTCCCCTTGGTACACCTAGCAGCCAGCCACTGCCTCCAGGAGTGGTCGAAGTTTCTGGATCTATATTCTCTATCCCTCTGTAGGATGTGAGCCTAGGCCTCTGGGGCCTGGTGGCTCTCACTCATTCATCATTCCTCATTGCCAAGTCATAGACTGGTCCCAAATCTTGTCAAAGTTATGAAATAGTCAGCAATTTCTATGCCAAAGGGTAAGCCAATAAATCCCACCCTCATAACTCCTGTTACAAGTCAGCTTTGGGCTTCGAATGTGGCTTAGCGGTAGAGTGGTTACCTAGTCCACAAGAAGCCCTGGGTTTAATTCCTCAGTACCACAGAAACAGAAAAAGCCAAAAGTGGCACTGTGACTAGCCTTGAGCAAAAGAAGCTAAGGAACATGCCCAGACCCTGAATTTATGCCCCAACACTGGCAAAAAATAAAAGGGAGCCTGATGAGACATATTCTTCTGGGACTCAGGAGGGCCGAGGTTAGAGGAAAGAGATAGAGGGCAGGTGCTTGTGGCTCACCCCAGTAATCTCAGCTACTCAGGAGGCTGAGTTCTGAGGATCACAATTACAAGCAGGAAAGTCTATATGAAACACTTTTGTCCAATTAAACACCCAAAAAGCCAGAAGTAGAGTTGGGATTCAAGGAGTAGAGTGCTAGCTTTGAGCACAAAAGCTCAGGGATAGTGTCCAGGCCATGAATTCAAACCCCAGTACTGGCACACACACACACACACACACACCAAGATAGAGCATTTGCCATTTAGCCTGCACAATTTCCATCTCTAGAGGGAAAAAGGAAGGAAAGACTTGCTCCAGCAGTTGATATAACCAGTGCCAAAATTCCACAGGAGTTCTAAGATGTGAAACAGGATAGAGAGCCTCAGGCAGAAAGTACAACATGGGCAAAGGTCCTGAGGTGTGGTGTAGAGCAGGTGGTGTTCAGACAAATCTGGCAGGACATTTGAGTCTGGGTCAAGGTTTGTATTTGAGTCACTGGTATGGAAGAGCCTGGGGTCCCAGAATGAGGCCCAGGGGGAAGATTAGCTTAAGTTTTCACCATGGACCCCAGCCATTTCTTGTGGCTGGAAGCCTATTTTTCACAGCTCCTGACACTCAGGCATCCTTTGCATTGAGGAGTCAGGGCAAACGCAGGGAAGAACTCTTACTTAAGAAAAGCTTCTAGCCCAATGCTAACAGTGGCTCAACTCCTGTAAATCCTAGCTTCTCAGGAGACTGGGTTCAGAGATCATGGGTCAAAGCCAGCTCAGAGGAGGAAACTTAGTGAGACTCTTCTTGCCAGTGAACTACCTAAAGCCAGAAATTGCGCTATGGCTCAAGTGGTAAAGTGCCAACCTTGAGGGAAAAAATTAGGAGACCGGAGCCCAGCCCTGAGTTCAAGGCCAATACTGGCACAGAAAAAATAAAGAAAAGCTTTCAGGAGCTCCTAGTCCACTGTGGTGAAAGGCCAGATCAGCCAGGCACTGGTGGCTCATGCCTGTCCTCCTAGCTCCTCAGGAGGCTGAGATGTGAGGATCGCGGTTCAAAACTAGCCCAGGCAGGAAAGTCCAGGGACTCTGAAACTCCAGAAAACTGGAAGTGGCCCTCTGGCTCAAGTGGTAAGCTGCAGCTAGGTGACAGCACCCCATGACCAACACCTGGCCTGCTTGGATCTCACTTTGTGTCTCTAAACATAGTATTTTCCAGTGGGCCCCTGAGTTTCTCCCAAAGTCTAGGTATCCTACAAGTCTTGAGAGCAGCCCATTTGGAGGACTTTGCCTACAGATCGAGCCACATTATCAGAGAAGTGTCCAGCCTTGGGGCATGGAGGTCATCGTCTGGCTCATCAGAATGAAATCTGTCATGGGTGCAGTGTGGGTCTGAGCAGTAAATCAATGTCTCAGACCACGGTTCTGGGTCAGGAGGGGCAGAAGGTGGCATGGCAGGTAAAGCCTACTCACGTAGGTATCACAAGAGTGCAAATCTGTCAGGCACACCTCCGGTGGGTGTTGAGTTGGGCGTGAAAGACTTGTGCGTTCAGGAATCCACAGGCAGCTGGCTGGTGTTTGTAGCATTCTCTATCCCTGGAGTTCCAGGGCACACCAGTGCTTGAGGTCCAATGAAGGTCTTCAGTCGTGGGCCGACTACAAAAGAGCATCCATAGTGACATTTCCGTTGGTCCTGTGGCCCTGTGCACGGATGGAGGGGCAGGTTCCATGGAACTTACTGCCATGGCCCAGACACAGTCAGTGGCTGCTGGGAGCTGATGTGTACTGTAGTTCAAGTGGTAGAGCACCAACCTTGTGCAAACAAGCTAAAGGATATCACATAGGCTCTGAGTTCAGGCCTCGGTAAACACACGAACACACACATACACACACACAAACACACACACAAATACACACACACACACACACACACACACACACACTCATGCACAAAAAAGCACACACAACAACATCCTTAGCAGGTCCCAATGGTTCATACCAGCAATCCTAACTACTTAAGATGTTGAGCTCTTAGGATGGCAGCTTGAAGCCAGCCCAGGCAAGAAAGTATGTGAGACTCTTCTCTCCAGTAAACTACTAAAAAAGATGAAAGGTGAGCTGTGGTTCAAGTGGCACAGTGTTAACTTTGAGCAAAGGAAGCTCAGGGAAAGTGCCTAGGCCCTGAATTTCAGCTCTAAGATTTTTTGTACAGACACCCTTTGCCTCCACCCCACCCACAATCAGACCATAAATCCAGATTTTGGTCACCCTGGATCTCACTTCCACTCCTGCCACTTTCATAGCACTGCCACAGTGCCCGGTGTTTGGCCAGCACTGGATTAAGGGAACTTTGAACAAGAGGCACATAGCCAGGTCAAGGCTAATGCCCCAGAACATTGAGGTATTGGCCATACCAGTTTCTCATGCCTCAGTTCCCTGGACCTAGAATCTAAAGTCTGTGCCTCTGTATTCTGGGCATCCAGAATTGTCTATAACGACCTGATAGGCCAAGCTGGGGCAGGAAGATAGCCTTGCCTGCGACAAGTTACGTTGACATTTCCTAGACACCAACGAATACTTCCAAGCCACTTTGGCCTCACCTCCCATGTAGCCATGGACCCTCCTTGTATGGGCAACCTTCAGTCAGCTATCAAGCTCAAGTTGGCCAGAGCCACCAGAAACCCTGTTTCCTCCACTCCACTGCCAGCCTGAAGAGAGGGACACACAGCCAGAGGCCCAGCTGAGGAAAAGAACAGGACATCGCATAACTAAGGACCCCCAGAGGCAAGGGAGACCCTATGCCATCCGGCCCTGCTGGCCCAGAATCCCCTGGAGGTGCCCAAAAATTTGCACAGGCCAGACTTGGGTCCCAAAGTAAAGCTGAAATGCAGGCCTCTGGCAATTTAGGACTCATTGTTGAACTTGATAGGGGGCTAAAGGACAAGGTCAGCATGGAGGAGGGGCACCATCTGAGGCAGAAAGAGTCAAACAGGCACCCAGGAAGTGGACAGAGAAAAAAGAGGGAAAAATACACACACACACACACACACACACACACACACACACACACACACACACACACACACACACAAGTAGCCCAAGGCCAAGGCCTCAGAAGTCACTGAGCACCCTGAACATCACACCCCCAAGAAGATGGCACTACTATCCTCAGACCAACTGTAGACAAAACTCATGGCCTCTCACACATCTGGAATCGCTTATAACACAGTTTGGAATTTACTTAATGTACACACCACTATGCAGAAATCTCAGCTACCTTATTTTTGGTTGTCTGTCATGGGGTTTGAACTCTGGGCCTGTGCACAATCCCTCAGCTCTTCAGCTGAAGATGGGAGCTCTACCACTGGAGCCACAGTGCCACTTCTGGCTTTCTGGTGGTTCACTGGAGATAATGTGTCACAGATTTTCCTGCCCAAGGTGGCTTTGAACCACGATCATCAGATCTCAGCCTCCAGAGTATCTAGGATGACACAGTGTGAGCCACCAGTGGCGCCTGGCTTCAGCCAACTTCTTAGACCCAGAGGAAACCCAACTCATCAGGCCACAAGCCACATGCAACCCTTCACTTCAGACTTTGACACCAGCATCCAAAACCATTTTTCCATGGATGGAGAGCATATAATTGACACTAACATCCCACCCCTGCTCCAATTCACCCACTCCCTGCCTGCCACAGGGCACGACCTATGGAATTCCTGGTAAGGCACCACCAACCCTACTGTGGTTTCACACTGGGGCACACCTGGGGAGTTCTTAGAAATGTCTGTACAGTGAGACCAGCACCTGGTCTCCCAACCACAGCACCCCCACTACTTCAACATCTCTTGCACCCCCACTACTTCAACATCTCTTGCAAGCAAGAAAGGGGTGTCTTTCTTTCTTCCTTCCTTTCTTTGATTTTTAGTTGAGGAGCTTGAACTCAGGGCTTGGGTACTGTCCCTGAATTCTAATTTTCCTTAAGGCCAGTGCTCTACAACTTGAGCCACACTACCACTGCCAGTTGCAGATTGGAGCTGAGGCTCTCGTGGGACTTTCCTGCCTGGTCTGGGAAATGAGAACCTCTGGATCTCAGCCTCCTGAGTGCCCAGGATGACAGGCGTGGGATGACAGGTGTGAGCCACCTGCACATGGCTTAAGGTGTGTTGTCCTTCAGAATTTCCAGCTAGTCCTCCTCTAGATGCTATCACCTAGACACCCCTCTGCCTCCCTCAGGAACAGCAAAGGGAGGCTCAGAATCTGGGTGGGGCCATTGGCATTAAAGGGCCCCTCCACATCACTAGCCCTCTCCAAACTCCCATTTGCCTCCTATGGATGGCCTGGTCTTCCAGAGCAGATCAGACCCAGTAGGAGTTCTGGGGCCTTCCCTGTATCCCCCTGCCTCACCCAACCAGTACCTGAGAATTTCTGGGGCCAGCTGTTCCATGTCCCAGTGGAAGACGTTGGGATGGTTGCTGATAACGGTTCCAGGGATGTCCAGGGCAGAAGGAATGTCCAGCTCCCTTCTGTCAAAGAAGGAAACACAAAGCATGGATGATCTATTAAGAGCTACAGGGCATAGCCATCCACCGGTCACAAGGTCCCTTGGAGAGCTGTTTTATGTTGACAGCCCTTGGGCTTGGCCTTGGGGCCTGGGTGGTATCCCCGAGTTTCTTTGGCTCCAGGCGAGCACTTCCACCTGTGCCACAGTGCCACATTTGACATTTTCTGTGTATGCAGGACCTAGGAATCGAACCCGGGGTTTCCTCCATGCTAGGCAAGCCATCTACCTCTAAGACACAATCCCAGCCCTGCATAGCTGTTCTTCTGTGACCCATCGGGCCTGTCTCCAGACAGTCTTGCACATCTGTACCGAGTTTCTCACCAACAGCCCTGGCTGGAAATGCACATGCTCTGCTATGTTGTCCGTCATCTGTGGCAACTTTGCTCTCTGTGCTTCCTGTCAGCTCCTCCTTGTTAAGCGAGACCCCCTTCTCAAGGGATGCCTCTAAGAAACCCATTCTGATCACCTTGGCAGACCTGGAACCTCTCTGCTCTGCAGGCTTCCGGCCTTATCACACCCTGCCTTCCGTCCAGTGTGGGTTAAGAACGCACAAAGTGGAAGGCCTGGCTTCCACCACCGGATTTCTGAAGGCACTGATACACCACCCAGGGACAGGTGTTGTACCACACTCCGAGATAGGGCCCTCGAAGCTCGGGCAGTCTGTGGGCAACAAGACGGGGCCATTTCTTCGTGTGGGGTTGAACTCAGGATCTGGGAACTGTCTCTGAATTTTCATGGCCAAGGCTGGTGCTCTACCACTTGAGCCACAGCTCCACTTCAGGCTTTTTGGTGGTTCCATGGAGAGTAGAGTCTCACAGGCTTTCCAGTTTATGGCTGGCTTCAAACTGTGATCCTCAGATCTCAGCCTCCTGAGTAGCTAGGATGACAGGTGTGAGCCTTAGCCCCGGGTGATGGGCACCAAAGGCTTTTTTTTTTTTTGCTCCCGTTTCAACTAGCAAGCCCAAGTTAAAATAATCAGTTACAGGGGATCAAGATCCTCTCCTAGGTCAGTTAATCCAAGGAGATAAAGTGTCTTTGGAAAAGGCTAGTCTGAGTAGGCCTAGTGGTATGTGTGGGGATGTGGGTGGGGTGTGTGGAAGTGTGTCGGGGATCCCTATCCCATCTCTCTGGTACCTTATCTTTCCAGCAGGGAGTGCAGCCAGGATAGTCACCCCAAGGAAGGAGAATGGGGGAGGGTATCTAAGGTCACATCCAGGGGGATGATCCGAATTATGTCCTGCAACCGAACCTGGACAGATAAAGGAGAGAAAGAGAAGTTTTGGGGAACATCAAGGGAAGCCCCTTACCTTTGGCTACAAGTACTAGCAAGAAGACTGAATCCATCTTTCTTGGTCGTCAGATAAAAGGTGTACACTGTTCATTTATTATATTATTATTTTGTGAGTCCTAGGGCTTGGATTCAGGTTATCTCTGAGCTTCTTTTGTTCAAGGCTGAGGCTCTACCACTTGAGCCACAGCACCAAATCTGGCTTTTGTGTGTGTGGGTTTTGAGGGAGAGGTGGTTCATGGGAGATAAGAATCTCACAAACTCACCTGCCTGGGCTGGCTCTGAGTCACGATCATCAGACCTCAGCTTCCCAAATAGCCAGGATGATGGGCAGGAGCCACCAGGTCCTGACCGCCACCATCCATTTATAATCCCTTAGTCCCAGGACTGAGCCACCCACACCGCACCCCATTGTTGGGAGTGGGAAGCAGATATGAGTGAGTTTGATAATTTAACAGCCTACCTATCTTTGAGCATTGTTCCGGGTCAGACTGATGGCGGCTTCCTAAGGAGGAAGCAATGACTTGGCTCTGTCACAAGAACAAACGTCCTTGGGAGGTGTCAGGTGTAGGGCCTTTCCTCTGCACTCTGCCCCACTAACCGAAATGACACACCCTAGCAAAGGATAGTAGACACTGAGTGATTTCATTGTCTTATAGCCAGGGTCTGGCCAGATAGGTGAGGGTGAGGGTCAGAGGCCCGGGATTGTGCGGGGCAGGGGGACAATGCCTCCTCATCCAATTTCCTTCAACCGTCTAGCAGAGGGATTTGGGGAAGGACTCATGGAATGGACAATGAATAACCATCATGGTCTAGCCAGGGCACAGAGGGGCTTACCTCATGAAGCTGGTTCAACAGGCTGACCGACACATCTCCTGACCCACAGCCCACATCCAGAATGAGAAGGCCACCTTGAGTTCCAGCCAGATAGGGATGCTCAGCCACCTCTTTCAGCACCCATTCAACCAGTTCCTGTGTGAGAGAGAGACAGAGAGAGAAAAAAGGCCAAAATTACACTTTTGCCGGGTGCCAGTGGCTCAGGCCTATAATCCTAACTACACAGGAGGCTGAGATATGAAAATCATGGTTCATAGCTGGTCCAGGCAAGAATGTCTGTGAGTCTCTTATCCTCAAAGAACTACCAGAAAACCAGAAGTGATGCTGTGGCTCATGTGGCAGAGTGCTAGCCTTGATCTGAGGAGCTTGGGTACAGTGCCCTGGCCCAGAGTTCAAGCCCCACGATGGACAAGCAGTGGACTTCCCACCATAAGAAGTGGACTGCATAGCACCCACTGTCCTAGGGAGCATGGCAGAGAAGTCAGGCCAAGCTTCCTGTGCACTAGGAGTCACGGGTAGATCACCCGGCTTCTCCATGCCTCATTTTCCCCAGCTACAAAACGAATAGAGTGAAGGAACCCCTTCATCATGGAGATAGGGCAATGTTGAAAGAGAGCCATGTTTGTTTTCATTATCCCACACCTATTGCGTGATTAAGAGCAGACCCCCTCTGCCATATCACCTCCTGCTGAGTCTCCCTGAGAGATCATGCCAGGCAAAGCATAAGCTTCATGGAAGCATGCCTGCAGGAAGGGGGTGTTGGTTCAAGGCTTCCTATACACTTGGCTGCACCTTTATTACCTCTACCTTTATTCTTACTATATTCTTCTTGATTGTACATTTGTTGCCTTTATTCTTGTTTTGGCTATTTTTCTATTGATCCGCGAACAGAGCATGTCGTTTCTTTCCATTCCAATAGAGATGGCTTCTCTAAATAATAAAGACTAGGACCAAAGATTAGATGTGGACAATTCCCCAATCAATATACCATCTGATGAGACGCTGCCTCCAGAAACTCCTGCAACTTCAAAAGCAGTTTTGCGGCTCACTCATAGTAAATATAGAAATTTAAAATTTCCAGATATGATACAATAGGCAGAATTAATGAATTAAACTAAACCAGAAGGAGTTATCACAAAAGCACAGAGTTATAGAAAATGGGACCTCTGATAATAAAAGGAAAATAAAGATTCCCACAACAGTTATGACTAAGTTTGATCCAGCTTATGTTATAGGGAATAGATGGTGGCTTCCCACAAAATATAAAGTTAGTGACATAACATTTCCTGAGCGGACTGATGAACCATTGCCTTATACATGAGTTTACAAAGATGCAAATAGATGGATTAATGTAAAAGGAAAAAGAGTATCTTGGTACTCATTAGATTTTATGCAAACATTAGGCAGCTCTAGACCATTATGGTGTTTATTATCAAAATAACAAGATGTTTTAAAATAACGATTAGAAATTTTTGTGGACAAATATTGGGATTAAAATCATAGGAAACGGAGAATGCCTGACTCAACCTGGAAGTGGTTTTAAGGATGGTTTCAAAGGGTCTTGAAAATATATGGAAAAAATAAAAAGAGTACAATATAAGAACAGCCCTGTCTTAGGTTTGTTAATTATTAAACATAAAAAGGCTAAATAGATGATGCATTGTATTAAACAATATGCTAGACTTGTCTCGCACCACTTAGCTTAAAGAGTTGATGGGATAGTCATCAATTTTCATGTAGCCCATTAATGCTTTGCTTTTCTTAGAAATTGATTATATGCTGAAATAAAGAATCTATGTCACAATCACCCACTGTATAAAAATGTTAATTCTCCTCAATAAAGATACACTCAGCTGCAATTCTTTTGAGTCTGTGTCCTTTTGTCACTTTGCTGACTCCTTGCCCATCTATCCCAAAATCCCTGTCCCATCGGTCCTAGTACTCTGGCCGAGCTGGTCTGTTGCAAGTGGCGCCCAACGTGGGGCTCGAAAGCACATGCAGCTTGAAGCTGTACAGACAATTCTTGGGAAGGTGAGCTGTCTCTTCTCTTTCTCTCATTATTTTCAGGCAAAGGATAGAACCTCATCAGAGCACTGCAGGCTCCCTGATAAAGGCTAATCAGCATAAGACGATGAGCAGGTATTTAAAATCATTGGGCATTCTCAATCTAGAAATAAGGAATTATTTCTCTCTGTGTTAAACCACATGTGGGAAAGTAAAGGTAATCATGTTTCTAAGAAAACTTTTGTGGAGTTTGTTTTAAGGGTTTCACCCTGGTTTCCTGAGGAGGAAAGCTTATCTCTGCAAAACTTGAAGAAGGGTGGTATGAAATGAGAAGCTTAGCTGGCATTCAGCAAAAACAAGATGAGCCTTATAAAGAATTTGTGGCTAGATTAGAAGAGGCCTTGCAGAGAATGCTTCCCTCCCTGAAGGAATAGAGCTATTGCTCAAACAGTTGGTGTGGGAAAATGCAAATTCACAATGTAAAGAACTCATAAGACCAATTCACTAAATATTATTTGCCATTTTTTTCTATCATGCTTTTTACTTTCCTAGCGAGTCCATTAAACTTCCCCCTTGAATTTGGTTGTCATGAACACCCAACTTCTATGTTAATGAGGACAAACTCTAATGTAAAACTTTGTCTCCAAAAACCAGTCCAAGAAGCTGTGATCACAAATATTTGGCTATACTTTTTTCTTTTTCTTTTACCTGAAATCTTCTGGTGTCTAAATTGCCCACAAAAATAAGTACTACACCACTTTTTGGTTCAATCGCTACTAACCTCAAATATATATTTTGCTAACAAGATGCTTAGAGGAAACCAAAGTATACTCCACTTTTTTTTCTTTTCTCTTAAGTCTCTCTTTAGATACAATATCAGGAAAAGTGAAGTTATTCTTTGCAAAATTATTTCAATTGATTATTTTTCTCTTGGTCTTGCATTTGCTCAACAAGATGTATGGAGGAGAATAGAGTGAAATCATCCATACCTTGGATGACATTGTCTGTTACAAAGGACAATGCTGCTATGTCCTACTTCTATGTCCTCCTCTTAGCTCTTTCCTGATTTCCAATTAATCACAGCTTCTTGGCTTCAAGTTTAATGAAGCTAACGAACTATAAGGCCTCCCCCATTGTTCTTTCTTCATGGTTTCTCATTTAAAACTCTTTTAAGTTGCCTCATTCGATGTGGAATTTATTTTCATATCTTCATTCAATCTGTTCTGCATCGTAGTGAGCCAAATAGGCTCTGTAAAATCACTTTAGGTAGCTAAAATATTAAGAGAATCTATATCAAAAAGTTTTGGCCTCTCTCCACTGTTGAAGCCAATATGCTTAGCTAGGGCTTCTAAGAACAGTTTTCTTACCTTTTCCATTTCCTCAATTCTTTTCTGTTCCCAAAATTTTTTGGCTTATGTAATAAGAGAAGTGTTCACTATCTCATCTTAATAAGGATATTATTTTTTGTGAGCCACTTAGAAATGTGAAATCATTGGTTTGAATTATCCTATCAGATTTTTTTTCTGTGTTTCAGTGCTTCATGTGCAAAGACATTGTGGAAAGAATTACAAACAGAAAAATATAAACCCAATACATTCTTTCATTGTGCAGGGCACTTTCTCTCTAAATATTTTGACTCAAAATATCTTTTTCAGAGAATTACAGTTTGTTAATTAAAGGTCAATTCACAAATTTTGATGTCTTTTTTTTTTAAAGAACTTTGAATTTAAATTCCACTACAGCCTTGTTTCACAAACTGAAAGTATATTTCCTGGACATTCTCAAGGGAACTTACAGGATTTCCAGCAAGATTTCTGAGGTTTGTTGGTTTGTTTGTTTGTTTGTTTAATAAGCCATCTTCACCCATATTGCTCTCTCTCCACTAAGTCTCCATGGATTTCTTTGCTTGAAAACCTCTTTTACCAGGCAATTTTAAATTTTCTTAATAGGCTAAGTTGTTAAAAATTTTGAAGAATTAAAATTTACCTGTCATAATTGTAAAACTCTTTTGAAATTCCTTTATCAGAATCGCGAATTCACCAATCCTAATTCCACCTTTACCATCAAAACCAGTTAGCATTGTTTTCATGATATAGTGTCCATGCAACTATTCTTTTCCAGTGGCTTTGTTATGCATATATATTACCATATAAGCTGATGCAGAGCAAAATGAACGCCAAGTTATGGAAACAGAGGCTTTTTTTTGTGGTTGCTGTTTTTAATGTAGTATGTGATTTCTATTTTCTTTTGGGTTTTCTCCCTCTGGTTTATCCCTTGCTGTATTTGATTTTGGTACCCTGTATTTTGTATATACATTTACCTTAATTAGGTAATGGAAGAGGAAAAACAAAATGGTGAGAAAAAGGACAAAGGGCAAACCAATGCAATAGCAATGCTCACAAGACAATATATGGAAATGTACATAACAACTTGTGAGAGGTATTGAGGAGAAGGAAAACTGTGAGAAAAATGAGGGAGGAGGTAACAAGTATGAAAAGTTATGTATTAACTACTTTACAATTACTGACGGGATCATTGCAAGATAATGTTAAAGCATGCATAGATGCCTCACCAGCAGTCATTCAAGGAATGGCATATGCTGCAGCAATGAAAAGAGAACCATTCAGGGCTTATGTACAAAAATTAAATGAGACACGACCACAGGCCAGAAATGGGGTCTGTTTCTCATGTGGCCAGTCAGGACACATGAGTAAAGATTGTCAACAAAAGCAAAATAAACCTAGTAACAATAAAAAGGGTAAAGCGCCTGGACTTTGTCCACAATGAAAGAAAGGCAATCATTGGAAAAATGAGTGTAGATCAAAATATCATAAGGATAGAATTCTCCTAACAGCAGAAGAAAAGGAGACCAAAAAACAAGAAGAGGGGTGCTCCCTCAGCCGCGTAAACGAAAGAGGGGAAACACCTACTGTTACACAATAATCACCTAAGGGTTCAGTTACATTAAATCCCTTGTCTCCTCCATTAACAGTAGGGGATTTTCCAAGAGCTACTCCAGGAAGTGCAGGGTTAGATCTGGCAGCAAAAAGAGATTACTTTATCTCTATCATGTATGGTGTTCAGCTTATAGACACTCAATTTTATGGTCCTGTAATTGATGGAACTGTGGGCTTGATAATTGGTAGAAGCTCAAATTATAACAGAACTTTGAGGTATTACCGAGAGTAGTTAATGTAGATTATCAAAGGGAAATTAAAGTAATGGTAAGGTCTTTAAAAGAAAATATGCAAATACATATGGATCAAAGAATAGCTCAAATCTTAATTTTAAATTAAGTCCATCTTCTAAATCAAATCATAAAACAAGATCGAGGTACAGGAGGTTTCAGTTCCACAGAACTGTGGCCTGGGTACAATCTATTTCTAAGGATCGACCCATGAAAACTATGAAAGTGGATAGAAAGCCTATTAAAGGTCTCTTGGACACAAGGGCAGACCCAACATGTATTGCACGAAAAGACTGGCCCTCATTCTGGCCAATTATGAAGACAGAATCTCCATTAGTGGGATTGGGTATGGCTAACAATGTTGCTAAAAGTTCAAAAATTTTAAAGTGGGAGTGTGAAACTAGATTTGGAAACTTTCAACCTGATATTATATCTTCTTTGCCCTTACATTATGGGGCAAAGACATTATGCAAAACAAGGAACTAAAATTAGGTACTTTAGATTTCTTTAGTGTACAAAATTTTTCATAGGGGCCGCTGATGAGAAGTTTGCTGATGCAATATCATAGAAAAATGATCAGCCTGTGTGGGTTGATCAGTAGTCCCTAACTCAAGAGAAGATACAGGATGTAGAACAATTGATAATTGAGCCATTACAGAAAGGACATTTAGAGGAATCCAATAGCCCTTGGAATACTCCAATTTTTGTAATTAAAAAAGAAATCTGGGAAATGGAGGTTGTTACAAGACCTCAGAGCCATTAATAACACGATGTATGACATCGGGGCTCTTCAGCCAAGACTTCCATCTCCTGTGGCTGTTCCTAAAGGACGTTATATAATAATCATTCATTTTCAGGATTTTTTAACAATAAAATTGGATCCTAATGATTTTCAAAGATTTGCATTTCGTGTGCCCTCATGTAATTTGAAAAGGCCCTGGCAGATATATCAGTGGAAGATCTTGCCACAAGGCATGAAAAATTCTCCTACATTGTGTCAAAAATTTGTGGATAAAGCTTTACAAAAAACTAGGGAAGAGTTTTCTAATGCTTATATTATTCATTATATGGACAATATTTTAATAGCTGCTGAAAGTAAACATTTAACAGAACAAATTTTAACAATTAATCATTGAACAATTAACCAACTTTGGTTTGCTTATTATTCCAGATAAAATTCAACATAATAAACCTTTAAATTATTTAGGAAAAATAATACATTAAGTCACAAAAATGAGTATTAGGCTAGATAAATTAAAAACATTAAATGATTTTCAAAAATTACTAGGAAACATAAATTGGGTTAGACCCTAATTGAAAATTACCACAGGAGATTTACACTCATTGTTTGAAGCCCTAAAAAGGGATTCTAATCCTAAATCTAAGAGACAATTCATTCCAATAATGTTAGAAAAAATTTCATTGCTGGAAGAATAGTTACAAGAAAAAGTGGTCCAATTGGACTATAATAAAGACTGGGCTTTTATAATATTAAAGACATCTTATATTCATACAAGATGTTTATGACAAGATCGAGTCCTGGAATGGCTTCACTTGCCTCACAGTCAGACAAGAATGATAGCTTCTTATGTATATTTGTGCAGCCATATCATTGTCAAGGCAAGGAGTAGGTCCGAGAGTTATTTGAGAATAATATAATTATACCTTATAATAAACAACAATTAAAAATATTATTACAGAATGATGAGAATTGGGGATTAGCATTATTAAATTATACAGGACAAAAAAAATTTCATGTCCCTCAACATCCTTTATTAAAATTTGTGGAAGAGGTAAAAACCATTTTTCCATTAGTGGTAACAACACTTTTAGAAGGAGCTCTAAAAGTTTTTACTGATGGGTCCTCTAATGGAACTTCGGTGATATACATTCCAGACCACTCCCCTATTATTAAAAGGGCATCTGACATTTCAGAGCAACAGGCAGAAATTATTGCTGTAATTTTAGCTTTAACCATATTTTCACAGCAGCATAACATTTACACAGACTCTAAGCATGTGGTTAACTTATTTGCCGCCATAGGGATAGCTCTTTTATCAGGACAATCAAAAATTATAGACTTGTTACAACAGTTACAAAAAAATTAATTCAACTTAGAAAAGAAAAATTATTTATTGAACACATAAGAGACATACAAATTTACCAGGTCCTCTTTCATTTGGAAATATGATGGCTGACTTATTAACTAGAGAAACCATCATGCTTTATTTGTAATTAATCACCTTAATAATAATGAACAAAATCTTACACTTATGCAAAAACTTTGGAGCGAAATTGGAGTTAAAGTTTAGCCAAAAGTTAAAAGGAAAGATTTGCTCACAGCACCTGGAAAGGGCCTGATGTATTAATCACCTCGGGAAGAGGGTATACATGTGTGTTTCCACAGGATGCCGAGTCACCCATCTGGAATCTCAACCGACTCGTGTGTCCCTACAAAAATAAGAGAAACCCAGGAAAAAAAAAAGAAGATGCAAATGAAGAAAGCGATGCAAAAGCTCAAGAGTCTTCACCTTTCTCCTCAACAGGCGAAGACAACAAAAGAAGCCCAACCACCAATCTGGGAACAAATTAAGAAGCTCACCAGTTCTGCAGAGGAGATTGTGGTTTCTACAGGAAAGACTATCACTGTTGAAAATATGTTTTTTGCTATGCTTGCCATTATTGCTGTGCAGGCAGTGTCTGTTTCAGGAGAACAATACAGGGCATATGTTCCTACTCCTCCTCTTCTACATCCCGTGGGATGGGGGCGGGGAATGAGGATCTAATACAAGTAATGACAAATAATAGTGACCTGTTTGGGGGTTTGGAGGACTATTCTAATTCTCATATGACTTCTCAAACAATTAATTATGAAGGAATGACAGATACCACTCCAATTTGCATAACGCTATCAGGAGAAAATCTCCCCGGGTGTTTGCCTCTAAACTATAGAACTTTTTGACTGATGCCCTTGATCAATCCAATGATAAAAATAGTTCAGAAAAAGATTGATGTGGGAAATGGCATGATGACATTAGGCTTTCATACTTATAATGAATCCTTTTTCATTCCCAAGAGGAATATACATTTAGGTAACTGCCTACAAAAATATCATGACAAAGATCAGTTTGGGGATGCATTAATTACCTCACCAAAATGGTGGGAATTTGAATTTCAAAAGGCCTCTTTTTTACAATCCTATGGGGCACCAGATAGTATTTTTGATTTTTCCATTGCTAACCCTGATTATGATTATGCCGCCTACTTAAAACATAATTCATGGAAGTTTAATGGCTATACTCTTGATATGCACGGGGAACCCCTAAAAAGATGGCTCACTGCAGGGTGGGTGGCTTCCATTTTGGTGAGTCACTCTTCCTTTCACAATAAAACGTGCATTCAGCTGGATTGGTTCAGACTTTTGCAGCAACAAACATGATTTTACTGAAAAAGCCCAAAGAAACTAAGAGTACTGCAATTGGGGTGAAAGCATGTGTGGGTTAGCCTATGGGAATTTTCGCTGGAAAACTAGATAATTTAATCATTATTAATCAAGGAAAATCTTACTATATTAGCTGTAAGGATTGTATTTTTACTAATTGTCTTACTTCTTCTCTGGATAAAACATACTCTGTAATTTTTATTTTAAAAAGACCTTCATATGTAATGTTATGTGGAGATCTATAAAATGACCCTTGGTTTAAAAATTTTGCTTTACAAATGCTGAAAACTCTGGATATTATGTTGCAGCCAAAACGCTTTGTTGCAGCCTTGATTTTAGGAATAAGTGCTTTAATAACAATAATTAACTCCTTAGCGATTTCTACAGCAGCCTTAGTAAAGGAAGTAAACACTGCTCATTTTGTTACTGATTTAAGCAAAAATGTTTCATTAGCCCTAGCAGAACAACAAATTATAGATAAAAAGTTAGATATGAAAATAAATGTTCTGGAGGAAGTGGTTCTGGCTATAGGTCAGGAAGTTCAAAATTTAAAAACACAACTCTCAGTTAAATGTCATGCTAGTTTTAAATATATCTGTGTTACTGCTCTAAAATATAACTTTTCTCTTAATTGGAATGCCACAAAAATCATTTGTTAGGAGTTTGGAGAGATAAAGATATCTCTCATGTTATGGAGGCTTTATAGGGCAAAATTAGAGCAGTTAGTAAAGCTCATTTTGATGTAAAAATTTACAATCTTTAGCAGCATTATTTAAGCATAACTTAGAGGCCCTCAATCCTCTGGATTGGATTCATGTAATAATTATAATTACCATTGTCAGATCAATTCTCCCAATTCTTATTCTTATATTTCCAGTCATTTTCCGGATGATCTTTAGATTTGTCTCTTCTGTGCACTGAGACATTCATGAGCTTCAATTAAAAAGTAAAAAAAGGGAGAAATGCCATGATACCTCCTGCTGAATCTGCATGAAAGATCGTGCCAGACAAAGCATAAGCTTCATGGAAGCATGCCTGCAGGAAGGGAGTGTTGGTTCAAGACTTCCTATACAGTTGGCTGCATCTTTATTGCCTCTACCTTTATTCTAACTATATTCTTGGCTGTATATTTGTTGCCTTTATTCTTGTTTTGGCTATTTTTCTATTGATCCACGAACAGAGCATGTGAAGCCACTTCCCCTCATGCCTGTCCTTGCTCCTCTCTGCTCTCTCTCTCTACCTCTACTCCTCTCGTGGACCGCGTCACACCCTCTGCGCATGCACACCTGCCCCTGCAAGACCCTGGCCACTGATGCCTCCATAGTGAGGCCCCTGGGTGCTGCCTCCTCCCCTCGGCCCAGTCTCCTCTTCACTTTGCTCCGCCCCCTACCCTTGCCCACAAGAGCAGCCCTGACTGGGCCCTAAGGCTTCCAGGCCATAGGAATTATAGCCACCTCAGCACAGCACTCCCCACCAACCCTATCACTTGCTCAGGGGATCGAATCTCCCCTCAGCCCCACCACTAGAAGAGACTCTCTTCCAAACCTCTCCACTCCACATATCAAGCACGTGCACAGTGACCCAGTGAGAGAGAGAGAGACTGAGAGACTGAGAGACAGAGAGATTGTTGGGGAAAACTACCCCTCAAGGACTCAGAACATAGCACCCTTTGGGATGACTCAGCAAACAGCATACTTCAAAAAACAGCTCAAAGCACCCTGAGTAAAAGACTCAGCACAATGTGCCCTTTGAAGGACATAGCATATAGTAGCCTTTGGGATGACTCAGCACACAGCACCTTTTGAAGGAGGGAGTCCATAGCACGCAGTTTATAGGACACAATGCATGGCATGCTTTGAAAAACTAAGCACGTAGAATTCTTTCCCAGGACTCAGCACATAGCACCCTGTGTTAAGATTCCATACACACCACCCTTTGAAGGGTTGAGTATGTAGCACCCTTGGTAAAACACTCAGTGCACAGCACCCTTTGAAAAACTCAGCACATAGCACAGTTCTGAAGGACTCAGCACATACAACCTTGTGGAAGAACTCAGCACAGAGCACCATTTGAAAGACAGTACAGAGCACACTGTTTATAGGACTCGGCACACAGCACTCACCTCATCGCTCTCTTCTCAAGGATGCAGCACATTGCACCCATTGGGATAACTCAGCAAACAGCTCTCTTTGAAGCACTCAGCAAAAGTGTCCTCTTTAAAGGACTGGTTCCACAGCACCCATTGAAAAACTCACCTGTCCCTCCCTTCTCAAGGCTTCAGCACATAGCACCATTTGGGATGAATTAGCACACCGCACTTTTGAAGGATTCAGCATAAAGTACATTGTACACAATGGACTCAGAACCCAGCACACTTTGTAAAACCCAGCACAGCCCACCTTCTCAAGGATTCAGAACATAGCACCCTTTTGGATGACTCAGCACAGAACATGGTTTTTGAAGACTCAGAAAAAACACCCTATGTGGGAAGGACTCAGAAAACAGCACCCTGTGAAGGACTCAGCACATACCTGTATGTCACAAGTTCAGCTGTCATTTGAATTAGAGTGCTTTCTTCAGTATCATCATTCTTCAGAAACACTTCACAAATCCTACTAGTTCTCATTTAGCTAAAATATCTTTTATGGGGGAAGGTCAGCTGGGGGTCTTGAACTCAAAGCTTGGGGCCCCTGTCCCTGAGCTCTTTGTTTCAATGCTAGAGCTCTACCACTTTGATTCACAGCTCCAATTTTTGTTTGTTTTTGGGGTTGTTCTTTGACAGGCCTTATGGTGATCAGGAAGGCCAAGTTGGGGTGTCCATGGGCAAAGGCTCTTAGCTGGGCCTGGAGCTGACTTCTCACTTCCTTGTGCCCCTGGGAGCAAGGCCTGCTGGAGCTCTCTTGGCCTAGGGTGTAACAGATCTGCTCTGGAATCAGCACTCAGGGTGAGTGAAAGTCAGGTTGGCCCTGATCACTTCCCCAAATTGAACTCTAGAGGACAATAGTCCCCCAAGATGGCACAGGGACACATGTTCCACGTCTGGCCACCAGGAGGCAGGAGTTTTCCACCATAGGGATTGTATTCATTGTGTTTACTCTTGTTTCCCTGGGGCTCCCATCATGCTTTGAAGCCACCCTGGACAGGAAAGTCCTTGAGACTTACCTACAATTAACCATCAAAAAGCAAGTGGGATTGTGGCTCAAGTGGCAGAGCACTAGCCTTGAGCAAGAAAACTCAGGGATAGAGCCTAGGCCCTGAGTTCACACACACACACACACACACACACACACACACACACACACACACACACACACACCACATGCATGCAAAATCAAAGAGTTCTACACTGCAACCTTTGGGTATTCTCTACCTTTTCCCCACTGAGTCTGGTGGCTGTTGGCCTAGGTGTTTGATGCATCCAACACCACCCGGCATCTTTAATTTTGGGGAACAGAATGGCTAGAAGGTCAGCCTTCCTCCATCCCAGCTCCTTGATTGGGTCAGGGTCTATCCAGGACCTTTGGGTCTCCTTTTACAGACTTGCCAAGATGCCTTCAAAAGGTATCAAATGCTGGGCACTGGTGGCTCATGCCTGTCATCTTAGCTACTCTGGAAGTTGAGATCTGGAGGATCAGGGTTCAAAGCCAGCCTGGGCAGGAAAATGTGTGAGACTCTTATCATTGATGAACCATCAGAAAAAAAGAAATGGCCCTGTGGCTCAAGTGGCAGAGTGCTAGCCATGAGAGAAAGATCTCAGGGACAGTGACCAGGACCTGAGTTCAAGCCCCAGGACTGGAAGAACAAATCTTTATTGGAAGCTTGTTTTCCCTTTGAAAACAATTTATTCTTTGTGATAAGCATAACATGGGCCTCTTCCCTGGCCACCAATAGGCCATTAGATGTCCCTTGAATATGGGCCACGTCCCAGCAGCCCTTGCCCTACCCAACCCCCAGTTTACCCTTCCCATGACCCAGAACATGGAGGCCTGAGAGAAGGCCACCTGGCCACCTACTTATAGTGGCTGCTGAGGCTTTGGAGAGTAATTATGTCACATAGTCATCCTCTGCATCAGTCTACAGAAGAAAGGGAGGGAGCACTCCTCACCTGAACCCATGAGCTCTGGGTGGCTCTGTATGTGGGGCAGCTGCGGCAGGATGTGCTATGTCGGGAATCCTCTATGGGGTTGGGAACCTCGATCTTTCCTCTGGCAGTTTCCACACTGCGTTGAAGTGGCAATTCTTCTAAACCTTTCTGCTCCTCCCTCATTTCCCTGGAGCCTGGAGGCATCCAAAGCTGCAGCAGTGACAGGAGGCTCAGCCTGTGCTGGCATCGGGAGCCTGTTGTCCATGTCTTCCCCTGTGAGGAGTGACAGCGGCTCCCGCTCCTAGGACAGCTGGTACACACGTTCACGTTTCTTCTGACACAGCTCAGCCAGAATGAACATCTGCTCTTTACATGCCATGAGGGACTCCTCAACAGTGCGATGTGTGCTGACAGCTGCCTGTATCTACGTTGAAGATCACCTGCTGGACTATGGAAATCCATCTCATCAGGCAGGTCATGGACAAAGTAGATTTTCTTCTCGGATGCCCACGTGTCCCGCTTCCCATCCCCACACAGGCTGTGGTGACAGCTCATGGGATGGAGGGCCTGTGGCTCGAGCTTTCTCTGGCACTGAGCTGCCAGGTGAACCAGGTGCCCGCAGCGGGCCTGCCACTCCTGCTGCAGGAGTTTCTCCCTATAGATTTCAGCCACTAAGAGTGCTCACAAATCCACGTCCCTCTCGGTTTGGAGAATGTGTCCATCCTCTGCAATGGTCATGTGTGTGGGGGGTGGGGGAGTCACTTTTTACTTCTCCAGGGTTTTCAACTTACCCTTCCCCAGGGAAAGCCAGGAAGCTCAGCTGGGCCTGCAGCCACTCCTCTTGTGCTCTGGTTGCTTTCAGGCACTTGAGAGGGTCCTGTCACTTTGGGGGCACCACCTGGTCTCCCCAGTTGGTCAGGCCGTGCACTTGCTTCAGCTGCTCCAGGAGTTGGGTCTGCCTCTCTAGGTGCTGCTGCATGGCCTCCTTCTCAGAGCTCAGCCGCTAATTGGAGGTGATGTGCTGCTCACAGGTGGCTCTGAGCTCCTGCAGTTGGGCCAGGGATTGCTCCTGCTGGTTCTGAGATGCTTGGCTTTCTTTCTCTCTCAGCCACTACGTTACATTCCTCTATCTTCTCCTCTGTGTGGACCAGTTGTTCCAGCAGATGTTTCTTCACCTGCTGCTCTGTGTCCAGGATGCTGGCGAGCTCTTCCTTCTCACCGCTCACACTGTGGAGAGCATCCCACAGCAGGGCCAGCTGTTCCTCCAGCTGTCCGTCACACATATATGCACATCATGGGGTCTCGGGGATCTCCTGCCAATCCTTAGCCTTCTCCTCCAGTCTCCACAATTGCTCCTGCTGCTCTGCTTTCTGGAGATGGAGCCTCTGGTTTTCCTGGACCTGGATGTGAAGTTATTACTCCAGGTTTTTAAACTCCATCTGCATGCAGTAGGCCTGGGCCTGCAACTGCCACTCGGCCTGAGATGGGCCATGGTTCCTCTAGCCTGTTCTCTAGGCCGAACACCTGCCTCGACCCTCGTTCCTTCTCCTCTGTCAGTTGGTTCACCCGCTGGGTCAGCTGCCGGGCCTCCTCCTTCCACGTGGACCTCTCAATGCTCAGGTCTTCTGTGAAGGTGTCTCTCTCTAGATTCACTGTGCTCACCAGTCAGCTCACATTGTCCAGTAGTCTCTTCAGTACCTCATGCCCCACCAGTGCTTGTTGGAACTTGCAGATTCCTTTCTTCCTATTGTCCAGAGCACTTCCAGCTTCTCCTGTAACTTTGAGTTTACTTGCTCCAGGTCATTGAAGCTTTTGGCCTTTTCCTTGAGCAGAAGGGTCACATCATACAGCTGTTCAAAGAACCTTTCTATCTCATTCTGTGATCAGTGACCACAGAAGTTGACATCTCCAGCTCTGGCATGCACTGCTCTGTGGCCTGCAGGCAGCTGGTGAGAGCTTTGTGCTCCCTTTCTGTGTCATCAGCCGCCTGATGCACACAGGCGGGTGCACATTGTAAATTGCTTTCTGCTAAAACCAACCTCTGTATGGGTGCCTTGTAGATCCCTAGTTCCATTTTAGGTACTGCATGCACCTGAGCTATCTTCTACCTCTCTTTCTCCCGTTGATCCTGCAGGTCTGTCTTTTCCTGCTTCAGTGGTTGGATCTTGGCATAGAGTGCCTGTTTTCTTCTTTTGTAGGGGTCCAGGGTGGGCACCAAGTGTCGGTAGCATCTCTGCAGATCCTTGGTGGTATCAGGACCATTGATACTCTGGAACCTCGTGGCTGTGACTGTGTCCAAAGGCACGGGAGGCCCATGGTGGCTATCACCTTTGGCCGGACCCTCCATTGAATCACACTTCCCGGTGGTGTTTGTTTGGGGATCCTTCCCTTTTTCATGTTCTTTGTTTTCTTGAATGTTGCAGATCTTTCGGGAGGATTCTTCTACCTGTGTTCTGGTGGCAGTTTCATGCCCGCAGCTTTCTCATGGAGTCTTGTTGTTTCAGACATCAGAGTGCTGGGATGGGAAAGATGGGCTAGCCACGTTCCCAAGCTCTGGAAAATCCTCTCTTCTCCCACTCACTGATTAGGATGTCAATTTCATACTCTACTCCAAAGTCACCTGGAGTCTCTTGCTCACAACTTAGCCACCTCTACCTTCCTCAACTGCTGGTATTGGTGTCAACCAACAGAGGGAATCCTGGTGCTTCCCGGGCAGCATGGAATGTGGGTGTGGCCATCATTCTTGTATCCCATTGGTCAGAAAGAACCATGAAAGAATGGGGGTGTGACCAGAATACTGTGATGCAGGCAGAATGAGCGGAGTGAAGATGAGAGCAGCTGCTTCCCCAGGAAATTCGGTCCAATTCCGTTGGGGACAAGATGGTGATCTGATTTAGCTGGATGGCCGCACAGATTGTTCTGTATGTCTGTTTGTTGCCAGTCCTGGACCTATAACTCAAGATCTGGGCACAGTCCATGAGCTGCTTTTGCTCAAGACTAGCCCTCAACCTCTGGAGCCACACGGGTCTACTTCTGGCTTTTTTGACATTGAAGTTGGAAAGGGGTCTCAAGGACTTTCCTGCTTAGGGTGACTTTGACCATGATCCTCCTATCACAGACTTGTATGTATTAAGGAGGACTGCTGTGAGCCACGGGTGCCTGCCTAATCATTGATCTTGCTGATGTTCTTGGACAGACCTGTGAGTTCTCTATCCTGGGGATTAAATGGTAGAAGCTGGAGCCCACAGTTTGAATCCTGTTCCTGCTACCTCCAAATAGCAGGAGATCCTAAGAAACTCATTCCTATCCATATGAATACCAATGGAATGTGATGTATGTCATGATTGAATGGGCAGTTCTTGAACGATTCTAGAATAAAATTATACACAATTACATCTTAGGACTCTGATCAATTTTAACTAACACTTTATGAAGCATTTAAACAATCATATTCATTAAATGGAGGCATAATGAAATATCTAAGAATTGGGTGTCACATAGTATGAAGGTGCCATTTTTTCCACCAGGACAGGGATTGGAACTCATGGTCTGGGTAACTCTGTTGCACTGTGTGGGAAGGGGAAGCTCACCTCCATGAAGTCAAGAAATTCAAGTCTGTTCCTTAGTCCTGAAATTGATCCCCAGCACTAGAAAACATCTTTTTCATGTATATTTTACATACATGATTATATTTACGTACATATATTGACTCTTTATTGCGTTCAGTGTAGTTATTCATTTTAATTTTGTTTTATTCATGTATTGGCCATTTATTTTATTGAGTATTATGGCACATAGAACATTGATTACATTGATTACATAGGATATAGGTCTGTATATGTATTCCACTTCATACCTGACACCCAGGACTTTCACAGAAAAAGAAAAAGTGTCACCATCAGCTTCTTACTCCATGATTCATTGTTTGGGAGTGCTGGCGTCTGAACTCAAAGCCTACAAGGCCAAATTCATGAATGAGTGAGTGTCAGCATGCCATCCTGGGGCAAATTGAACTGACAGGCAGTTCCCAGGATCTTAGATCCAATCCCTAGGGCTGACAATATAGGAACAGATTGACATGTAGATGGTATTATGCTAATAAATATATATCTTTATAGATTGCCAGAGATGCCTACACATTATTCAGTTATATAGACTACATTTATACCAATTCTTGGGTATTTATTATGCCTCCATGTAATTAATGTTATTGTTTTAATCCTTAATAAATAAATAAGTAAATAAAATAAATCCTTTATCCCTGTAAGAAATAGTATTCTTTTAATGCTTTATATTAAATAAAATCAGTCTATTGAAATTACGATGTCTAATTTTATACGGGTAGCATTCACGATTAGCCCATTCAACTGTGACATTGATAACATTCCATCGTTATTCCTACGGATGGGAATGAGTCTCTTAAGATCGTCCACTATCTGGAAGTGGCATGACTGGGATTCGAACTCTAGACCTATGTTCCTGTGTGGGACTATGGCTTCCCCAATAGCCCGCCAGCCTTCAGCAATACAAGATGAAGTACCTTTTGGAACCCTGTCATTCAGACCCAGATGGTCATGGTGCAAAGGAAGAAAATGTAAAAATGCAATCATGCAACCTTTTTTTTTGTTGTTCGGTCATAAGGCTTGAACTCTGGGCCTGGGTACTGTCCCTGTGCCCTTTAGCTCAAGACGAACACTCTACCGCTTGAGTCACAGCGCTACTTCCGAGTTTCTAGTGGTTTATTGGAGATAAGATTCTCATGGACTTTCCTGCCTGGGCTGGCTTTGAACTGTGATCCTCAGATCTCAGCCTCCTGTGTAGCTTGGATTACAGTTGTGAGCCACCGGCGCCAGGCTCTGCCACTTTTTTTTCTGTGCATATTTTTTCCACTTGCAAGGCTTGGAGATCTAGCATCCCAGGATCAGCTGTAGCTCCAGTGGCTGCACCCCAACCTAGGATGATGGAAGCTGAGAGAGAGTTGCCATGACCTGAGTTCAAGACCTTGCTTCGCAAAAAAAAAAAAAAAAAATTAGCTCCCTGGCTTGTAATTCACACTGTTTTTTCCTACCAGGCTTTGGATTAGAACTCAGGGTCTGGGTAACTCTGTAGCACTGTGGAGGAAGGGGAAGCTCAACATGCTTGAAGACAAGAAAGTCAAGCCTGGTCCCTAGGCCTGAATTCAAGCCCCAGCCCTGGAAAACATACTATTTATATACATTGTAAACATAGAATGTGTATATACCTATAGAGGTTCAGTCCATATCCTGTTTTTGTGGTTATTGATTGTATTTTTGTTTTATTCAATTATTTACAGTTTATTGACTGTGATGATATGCATTCCATTTATTATACTGACATCCCATCACATAGTATCTAAATTTGTAGACGTGTTCTCCATCATGTCTGACACCTAGGACTCTCAGAGAAAAGGAAAACAGGTGTCACACTTGGCTTTTTGTTCCACAATCCAATTGTTTGCAGTTCTGGGATCTGAACTCAGGGCCTAGCAGATCCAATTCAACATGGCAACCTCTAGCCAAGCAAGCTGCCAGGCAGTTCCCAGACCCTGAGATTGAGCCACAGGGGTGGACAAAATAGCCATACATGGATAGGCAGGTGGCAGTATACCAATAAATATATATTTGTATAGAATTCCAGAGACATCTACTTAGGATTCAATGACATCAACTACATTCCTACCAACTCTTAGGTATTTATTATGCTGCCATTGAAGGAATAGTATTGTTTTCATGCTTAATAAACCATTCATTAAGATCAATCAGCATCCTAGGATCATTGCGTCCCATTTTAGATTAGACCGATGCCCGCAGAAACTTATTCAATCATGAGTTTCCAAACATCCCATCGTTATTCCCGTGCATAAGAACAAGTCTCTTGGGAAGTCTCCCTACTGGTAGGTGTCAGAACCAGGATCCAATAGCAGGGCCTTTGATGACATATGGGCCTGTCACTTCTGCGATAGCCCGCTAGCCTTGGCCAATGCAAAGTGAAGTAAACTTGTAGCCTTGTCATTCAGACCCAGGTGGGTCATCATGCAAAGGAATAAAATGTAAAAAATCCATCCTGTGGCTGTTTTCCACAACCCTGCAAGGCTTCAGGGCCTAGGATCACAGGATTGGCTATGCGCCCATGGCAGCCCACCAGCCTAAAGTGATCGAAGCTGAGGCAGAGTTGCCATGAACTGCGTTCAAATCGCTTGGTTGGCAAATAAAATAAAATAAAATAAACCACTCTAGCTCAGAATTCGCACCATTTTTTCTGCCACAGCTGGGATTCCAACTCAGATCTGGGTAACCCTATAGCATGGTGGTTGAAGGGGAACCTCACCATCCTTGAAGACTACAAGATCACTTCTGCTCCCAGGGCCTGAATTGAAGCCCCCGCACTGGCAAAAAATCATATGCCCACCTATTTCAAACATAGGATCTCTATTTACATACATGTGGAATGCATGATACGTTCAATGTATTATTCTTTTTATTGTGTGTCTTAGTCAGGGATGCATTTTGTATTTTATTGATTATGATGACAGGTATAACTGTGCTGGCAGGGATGAGAACTAATTCCCATGTCTATAGCATTGCTTAAGCCTTCTCCATCCTAGCTGAGACCCAGAACTTTCACAGGGCAGGAAAACAAGTGGAAGGATTGGATTCTCACATCTGCATTCCTCTTTTGGCAGTGTTGGGGTTGGAACTTAGAGCTTAGCAAACCCAATAGGAGAAAGGGTCAAGTTGAGGACACCATGCTGAGAGCTAATAAGGAACTAAGCTGTTCCCAGGACCTGAGATCGAGCCCCGGGAGTGGGAGGGGGAGAGCACAATACTCATCCATTCCTAAGCTGAAGGTAGTATGCATATTTGTATACAGTAGGAGAGATGGCGACCTGTGATGGAATCCAATATACCACATGACTACCGATTCTTGGATCTTTCCCGATGCCTCCATTTCATGACTGTGATGATTATGTTCATGCATCATCAACTCTTCACTAAAAATAATTGATACACAATGAGTCTTGCCTATCATTTTCTACGTGCATCCTGAAGAAATTACACATTCAAAGATGAGATTGATCGAATTCCAAGACCTTTCCAAGTGCCAGAAACGAATATCTCAGTATCTCCCGCCATTCCCTCAATGGAGGGGGGCTGACCTGGATTCGACCTTGAGGTCTCCGATACCCCGTTGCCCTTGGGCTTCCCCAAGAGCCAGCAGACCTTCAGTCACTCCAGGTCACCTTCACTCTGCAGGCCACCGTGTTCGGACCCAGCATGGTCACCAGGCAAAGGAAAATGAACATAAAAGCGCCAGGTGGAACTTCCTGCCACATTTTTTTTCCCTTCGCGGTTTTTTTTTTCCTGCAAGCCCTGGGGTCCTAGGATCCAATGATGGGTTGTAGGTCCAGAGGCTGCAGCCTAGGATGATCGGAACTGAAGCAGAGTTGCCACGAATTGAGTTCAAGCTCTGAGTCTGTTAAAAAAAATTATGAAGGAAGCATCCTAGCTTCGAATTCGCCCCATTTAACTGCCAGAGCTGGGATTTGAACTCAGGTCTGGGTAATTCTGTTGCACTGTGGGGGAAGGGGAAGATCACCATCCTTGAAGACTACAAGTTCAGGCCTGCTCCCAGTGCCTCAATTGAAGCGCAACATTGGCAAAAATAATAGGCCCACCTATTTTACACATAGGATCTCTATTTACATACATGTGTGGAATGCATCATGCTTTCAGTGTAGTTATTTATTTTATTGTGTGTCTTAGTCAGAGATGCATCTTGTATTTTATTGAGTATGATGACAGATATAAATGTGCTGACATGCATGAAAACCTATTCCCATGTCTACAGAGTTGCCTATGCCTTGTCTATCCTAGATGAGACCCAGGACTTTCACAGGACTGGAAAGCAGGTGAACTGATGTATTGCTCACATCAGGATTCATGTTTCGGCAGTGTTGTGATTTGAACTCAGAACCTAGCAGGCCCAATTGGCAAAAGGGTCAAGGTGAGCACACTGGCCTGTGAGCAACTGAGGAGCCAGACCATTTCCAGGACCTGACATTGAGCACCAGGGAGGGCCAGGATAGGCATAAATTCATAATTTAAACATCGGAATTCTATTGATATACATGTGTGGACAGCATCTTGCTTTCGGTGAACTTCTCCTTAATTTGTGTCTAATTCATGGAGGTATTGTGTATTTTACTGAGTATGCTGACAGCTACAACTGTGCTGACATAGATGTCAACCTGTTCCCATGGCTATAGAGTTGCCTATATAGCATGCCCCATTCCTATCTGAGAAGCAGGACTTTCACAGCACAGGAAAAGAGGAGGATTACTTGGCTTCTCACATCAGTAATCATCTTTTGACAGTGCTGGGATTTGAACTCAAGGCCTAGCAAACCCAAGTGGTAAATGGGTCATGGTGAGTACAACAGCCTGTTAGCAAATTGAGGGTTAGGTCCATCCCGGGACCTGAGATCGAGCCCTGGTGGGCGCCATTATTGATATAAATTCATACTTTACAGAGATGACCTGTATTTACTTACATGTGTGGAATGCATCAGGCATTCCGTGTAGTTATTCTTTTTATTTTGTGTGTTAATCAGAGATGCATTTTGTATTTTACTGCATATGATGACAGATATAACTGTGCTGACATGGATGGAAACCTATTCCAATGAGTATAGAGTTGCCTATATAGCATACTGTGTCCTAGCTGAGACCCAGGACTTCACAGCACAGGAAAACAGGTGCAACAATGGGCTTCTGAAGCATTCAAGTTTTGGCAGAGTTGGGATTTGAACTCAAAGCCTAGCCGGCCCAATTGGTGAAAGGGTCAAGGGGAGGACACTCTCCTGTGAACAACTGAGGATTTAGGCCATTCCCAGGACCTGACATCGAGCTCCAGGGAGGGCCAGGATCGGCATAAATTCATAATTGAAACAGGATCTGTATTGACATATTTGTGTAGACAGCATCTTGCGTTCGGTGCGCTTCTCCTTAACTTGTGTCTAATTCATGGAGGTATTGTGTATTTTAGTGAGTATGGTGACAGATATAACTGTGCTGACATGGATGGCAACCGGTTCCCATGGTTATAGATTTGCCTATGCATTCATTCTCCATCCTAGCTGAGACCCAGGACTTCCACATGAGAGGAAAACAGGTGCAACATCTGGTTTCTGACCTCACGATGAAACTTTTGTCAGTGCTGGGATTTGAACTCAAATCTGGGCAACTCCATTGCACTGTGTGGAAAGGGGAAGCTCATCATCCTTGAAGACTAGAATGTCAGACCTGGTCCAGGGCCTGATTTGAAGTCCCAGCGCTGGACAAAATAACAAGTCCACCTCTTTTAAACATAGGATCACTACTTCCATACTGGGGTGATATGCATCTTGCATTCAATGTAGTTTTTTTATTTGGAGTCTTATTCATGGATGTATTGTGTATTTATTGAGTATGGTAACAGGTATATCTGTGCTGCCGTGGATGACAACTGATTCCCATGAGTAGAGAGATGCCTATAAAGCATTCTCCATCCTGGCTGAGAACCAAGATTTTCACAGCACAGGAAAACAGGTGCAACGATGGGCTTCTCACATCAGGATGAATCTTTTGGTAGGTCTGGGATTTGAACTCAAGGCCTAGGAGGCCCAAGTGGTGGATGGGTCATGGTGAGCACACCAACCTGTGAGCCACTAAGTTGATATGCGATTCCTGGACCAGAGATTGAGCCCCAGTGGGGGCCTTAATAGTCATCAATTCATAATTAAAACGGTGAATCTCTATTTGCACACATCGGTGGGCAGCAACTTGTTTTCGGTGTAGTCATTGTCTTTACATGGTGTCTTATTCACGATGTATTCTGTATTTTCCTGAGTATAGGATGACAGATATAACTGTGGTGACCTGGATGACCACCTATTCCCATGAGTATAGAATTGCCTATGCATTCTCCATCTTAGCTGAGACCCAGAATTTGCACAGCACAGAAGAACAGGTGTAACGACTGGTTTCTCACATCAGGGTGAATTTTTGTCAGTTTCCATGTGAGCACACCAGCCTTTGAGCCAGTATGGATCTGGGTCCTTACCAAGAACTGAGATCTAGCCCTAGGGAGGCCACAATAATCCTCAATGCATCATTGAAACATGGGATGTCTATTCATATGCATGTGTGGACTGCCTCCTGCAATGACTGTAGTTATCCTCTCTATTTTGTGTGCTATTCGTGGATGTATTGAGTATGTTCTTGAGTATATGATGACAGGTATAACTGGAATAACATGGATGACAACCTATTCCTATGGCCACAGGGTGGCCCATGCAGTCTCCATCCTAGCTGAGAACAAAGACTCCCACAAGAAAGGAAAATAGGTGTAAACACTGGCTTGTGACATTAGGATGTATCTTTTGGCACTGCTAGGATCAGAAATTAGGGCCTAGCTGGCCCAATAGGCAAATGGGTCCACGTGAGCACACTAGCCTCTGAGCCACTAAGGAGCTAGGACGGTCCTAGGACGTGAGATCAAGCCCCAGGGCGGGGGTTCTGGGGAGCTCAATAGTCATCCATTTATAAGCTCAAGATTATGCAAATAAGTACATATTTGTACAGAGTAGGAGAGATGGCGAAATGTGATGAAATCCAATCTACACTGTGACTACCAATTGTTGGATCTTCCATTATGCCTCCATTGCATGACTGTGATGATTATGGTCATGCTTCATCAACTCTTCATGAAAAATAATTGATACCCGATGAGTCTTGCCTATCATTTTCAACTCGCATCCTGCAGGAACTACTCATTCAACCACATTCCATGACTCTTCCTAGGTCCAGAAACTAGTATTTCAGGATCTCCCGCCATTCCCTCAATGTAGGGGGGCTTTCCAGGATTCGAAATTGGGGCCTCCGTTGCCTGATCAGCCTGGGGCTCCTCCAATATCCAGCAGGACTTCAGCCATGCCAAGTCACCTTCAATCTGCAGGCCACCAGGTTCAGACCCAGCAAGGTCACCATACAAAGGAAAATAAACAAAAAAGCATCAGGTGGAACTTCCTGCCACTTTTTTCTTCTCATGGCTGTTTTGTTTGTTTGTTTGTTTGTTTTTCCTGCAAGCCCTGGGGTCCTAGAATCTGAGGATGGGCTGTGGGTCCCGAGGCTGCAGTCTAGGATGATCACAGTTGAGACAGAATTGCCACAAGTTGAGTTCAAGCCCTGGGTATGGAAAAAAAATAAAAAATTAAAAAATTATGAATGAAGCACTCTCGCTCAGAATTCGTGCCATTTTACTGCCAGATCTGGGATTTGAATTCAGGTCTGCATAACTCTGTTGCACTGTGGGGGCAGCTCACCATCCTCGAAGACTACAAGGTCAGGCCTGCTCCCAGTGTCAGAATTTGAAGCCCCAACACTGGCAAAAATCATATGCCCACCTATTTTATACATAGGATCTCTATTTACATACATGTGTGGAATGTATCATGATTTCAGTGTAGTTATTCATTTTATTCTGAGTCTTAGTCAGGAAAGCATTTTGTATTTTATTGAGTATGAGAACAGCTATAACTTTGCTAACATGGATGACAACCTATTCCCATGTCCTATGCCTTGTCCACCCTAGATGAGACCCAGGACTTTCACAGGACAGGAAAGCAGGTGGACTGATGTACTGCTCACATCAGGATTCATGTTTTGGCAGTGCTGTGATTTGAACTCAGAACCTAGCAGGCCCAATTGGTGTAAGGGTCAAGGTGAGGACACTGAGGAGATAGACCATTCCTAGAACCTGACATTGAGCACCAGGATAGTCATAAAATCATAATTTATACATAGGACCTCTATTGATATACATGTGTGGACAGCATCTTGCATTCGGTGCACTTCTCCTTAACTTATGTCTAATTCATGGAGGTATTGTGTATTTTACTGAGTATGCTGACAGCTACAACTGTGCTGACATGGATGTCAACCTGTTCGGATTGCTATAGAATTGCCTATGTAGCAAGCTCCATCCTAGTTGAGTCCCAGGACTTTCACAGAACAGGAAAAGAGGAGGATCGATTGGATTCGGGCATCAGTATTCATCTTTTGCAGTGCTGGTATTTTAACTCAATATCTAACAGGCCCAAATGGTGAATGGATCATGGTGAGTACACCGCCCGTGAGCCACTAGGGGGTTAGGTTGTTCCTGGGATCTGAGATCGAGCCCTGGTGGGGGCCATTATTGATATAAATTCATAATTTACACAGATGATCTCAATTTACATACATGTGTGGCATGCATCATGGGTTCAGTGTAGTTATTTTATTGTGTGGCATAGTCAACGATGCATTTTGTATTTTATTGGGTATGATGACAGATATAACTATTCTGACATGGCTGGCAACCATAAGTATAGAGTTCCCTATATAGCATATTCCATCCTAGGTGAGACACAGGACTTTCACAGCACAGGAAATCAGGCGCAACAATGGGATTCTCACATCAGGATGAATCTTTTGGTAGGTCTGGGATTTGAACTCAAGGCCTAGCAGGCCCAAGTGGTGGATGGGTCATGGTGAACAAACCAGCCTCTGAGCCACTAAGTTGATATGCTGTTCCTGGGACCTGAGATTGAGCCCCAGTGGGGTCCTTAATAGTCATCAATTCATAATTAAAACAGAGGATCTCTATTTCTATACATGGGTGGGCAGCATCGTGTAGTCACTGTCTTTACATGGAGTCTTATTCATGATGTATTCTGTATTTTCCTGAGTATAGAATGACAGATATAACTGTGGTGACCTGGATGACAACCTATTCCCATGAGTATAGAGTTGCCTATGCATTCTCCATCCTAGCTGAGACCCAGAACTTGAACAGCACAGAAGAACAGGTGCAATGACTGGTTTCTCACATCAGGGTGAATTTTTGGCAGGGCTGGGATTCGAACTTGGGGCCTAGGAGGCCAAACTGCCCAATGGGTCCATGTGAGCACACCAGCCTGTGAACCACTAAGGAGCTGGGCCTTTCCCAGGAACTGAGATCTAGCCCTAGGGAGGCCACAATAATCCTCAATGCATCACTGAAACATGGGATGTCTATTCACATCCGTGTTTGGACTTCCTCCTGCATTGAGATTAGTTATCCTCTCTATTTTGTGTGCTATTCATGGATGTATTGTGTATGTTCTTGAGTATATGATGATAGGTATAACTGGGCTGACATGGATGACAATCTATTCCTATGGCCACAGGGTGGCCCATGCACTCTCCATCTTAGAGGAGACCCAGGACTCGCACAGGAAAGGAAAGCAAGTGCAATGACTGGCTTCAGACATCAGGATGAATCTTTTGGCACTGCTGGTATCTGAACTTGGCGCCTAGCAGGCCCAATAGGCAAATGGGTCCACGTGAGCACACCAGCCTGTGAGCCTCTAAGTATCTAAGCAATTCCCAGGACCTGAGATCGAGGACCGGAGTGAGGGGGAGCACAATCTTCGTCCATTTTTATGCTGAAGGTAGTATACAAATAAGTACATATTTGTATAGAGTAGGAGAGATGGCGACCTGTGATGGAATCCAATTTACCCTGTGACTACCAATTCTCAGATCTTCCCCAATGCCTTCATTTCATGACTGTGATGATTATTGTCACGCTTCATCAACTTCATAAAAAATAATGGATACCCCATGAGTTTTGCCTATCATTTCCTACTCGCATCCTGCAGGAACTACTCATTCAAGGATGAGATGATCACATTCCACACTTCCTAGGTCTGGAAACGAGTTTTTCAGGATCTTCCACCATTCCCACAATGTAGGGGGGCTGACCAGGATTCCAACCCGTGGCCTCCGTTGAATGGTTGGCTGTGACTTCCCCAATAGCCAGCAGGCCTTCAGCCATGCCAGGTCTCTTTCACTCTGTAGGCCGCCGGGTTCAGACCAACATGGTCACTATGTAAAGGAAAATAAATGTAAAAGCACGAGGTGGAAATTCCTGCTGCTTTGTTCCCCATCTGGCCTTTTTTTTTTTTTCATGCATGCTCCGGGGTCCTAGGATCTGAGGATGGGCTGTGGGTCTAGAGGCCGCAGCCTAAGATGATTGCAGCAAAAACAGTGTTGCCTCGACTTGAGTTCAAGGCCCGGGTTTGGCAATAAATAAATAAATAAATAAATAAATAAATATGAATGAAGCACCCTCTCTCAGAATTCACACCATTTTACTGACAGAGCTGGGATTTGAATTCAGGTCTGGATAACTCTGTTGCACTGTGGGGGAAGGGGAAGATCACCATCCTTGAAGACTACAAGGTCAGGCCTGCCCCAACACTGGCAAAAATCATATGCCCACCTATTTTACACATGGGATCTCTATTTACATACATGTGTGGAATGCCTCATGCTTTCAGTGTGTGTCTTAGTCAAGGAGGCATTTTGTATTTTATTGAGTATTATGACAGATATAACTATACTGACATGGATGGCAACCGATTCCCATGTCCCATGTCCATGTTGCCTGTGCTTTCTCCATCCTAGCTGAGACCTAGGACTTGCACAGGACAGGAAAGCAGGTGGATCGATGGGCTTCTCATATCAGGATTCATGTTTTGGTACTGTTGTGATTTGAACTCAGAACCCACAGGCCAATTGGCGAAAGGGTCAAGGAGAGGACACCGGCCTGTGAGCAACTGAGGACCTAACATCGAGCCCCAGGGAGGGCCAGGATAGGCACAGATTCATCCTTGAAACATAGGATCTATATTGACATATATGTGTGGACAGCATCTTGCATTCAGTGCACTCCTTCTCCTTATTTTGTGTCTAATTCATGGAGGTATTGTGTATTTTACTGAGTATGGTGACAGATATAACTGTGCTGACATGGATGATGACCTATTCCCATGGTTATAGGGTTGCCTATGCATTCATTCTCCATCCTAGCTGAGACTCAGGACTTCCACATGAGAGGAAAATAGGTGCAACGACTGACTTCTGACGTCAGGATGAAACTTTTTTCAGTGCTGTCATTTGAACTCAGGTCTGGTTAACTCCATTGCACTGTGTGGGAAGGGGAAGCTCACCATCCTTGAAGACTAGAATGTCAGGCCTGGTCCAGGGCCTGATTTGAAGCCCCAGCACTGGACAAAATAACAAGCTCATCTCTTTTAAACATAAGATCTCTATTTGCATACAGTTGTGGGTTGCATCTTCCATTCAATGTAGTTTTTTTTTTATTATTTTGAGTCTTATTCATGGATGTATTGTGTATTTTATTGAGTATGGTGACAGGTATATCTGTGCTGCCATGGATGACAACCTATGCCCATGGCTATAGAATTGCCTATATAGCATTCTCCATCCTCACCTAGGTGCAGGACTTTCACAGGACAGGAAAACTGGTACATTGATGGGCTTCTCACATCAGGATGAATCTTTTGGCAGTATTGAGATTTGAACTCAGGGCCTAGCCGGCAAAATTGATGAATGGGTCAAGGTGAGCACATCAGCCTGTGAGCCACTAAGGTGCTAGGCCATTCCCCTAACTTGAGCTTGAGCCCCAGGGTGGGGTGGTGTACTATATCCATCCATTCATATGCTGAAACTTGTGTGCTAATAAATACCTATTTGTACAGAGTAGGAGATGTGGCGAACTGTGTTAGAATCCTATCTACCATGTGAGTACCGATTCTTGGATCTTTCCCAAGGCCTCGATTTCCTAAATGTAAGTATTATTGTCACACTTCATGAAGTCTTAATTAAAAATAATCATTGTGCCAAAGGTCTTGCCTATCATTTCCTATGCGAATCATGCATTAACTTCTCAACTCTTCCCTAGACCTGAATTCAAGCACCAGCCTGAAAAATGTAACATTTATAGATATTTTAAATATATGATTTATACTTACATCTATATATTCAGTCTATATGGTGTTTGTTGGAGTGATTCATTATATTTCATTATTGATAGATTGATTTAGCATTTATTTTATGGACTGTGAGTGCACCTATAACATTTATTACATTTATTCCAATCTATTCCATAGCATGTAGCTTTGCAGATATATTATGTACATCATACCTGACACCCAGTACTTGCACAGAAAAGGAAAACAGTTGTCACACATGGAATCTTACACCAGGAAGAAACTTTTGGCAATGATAGGACCTAGACTAAGGGCCAAGGAGGCCCAATTCATGAATGGATGAGTCTCATCATGGCAGCCGCTAGCCCATTCAACTGCCAAGTGGTTCCCAGTATCTGGGATCAAACCCTGAGTTTGGCCAAAATACCAATAACTATCTATGCAGATGATGGTATATAAATAAATATAAATTTAGATATTTAGATACTGTCAGAAATGTGTATCTGGTATTCAATGTTATATACCACATTCCTACGGATTCTCAGTTCTTTAGTGAGGATTCCATTTAATCAATAGTATCCTTTTAATGCAAAATAAACTATGAATTTTAATCAATCTGTGTCCTGTGATTATTGGGTCTAATTTTATGCTAGACTGATTCATGAGTTACTCATCCAACCATGACATTGACCACATTCCTCTGGTGTTCCGAGGGACAGGCAATAATTTTGTACGCTCTCCAGCCCTTTGTAAGTGGCATAACTGGGATTCAAACTCAGGGCCTAGGGGTCCAGCTTGGCCTATGGCTTTGCTGACAGCCCAACAGCCTTCAGCAATGCCAGGTGAACTACAGGTTGCCGCCATGTCACTTGGTCATGGGAATGGTCACCATGAAAGGAAAGGAAACCCGAGAAACTACTGACCATCCGCAGTTCACAGCTTTTTTTCGATGCCATTTTCATTTGATTTCTTGTCAGCCCCGGAGGCCTAGGATCCCAGGATGGGCTGTGGGTCCAAGGTTGCACCATCCCAGCCTAGGGTGATGTTAGCTGAAGCAGAGTTTCCACGAACTGAGTTCAAGCCCTGTGATTGGCAAGTAAATAAATAAATGAATGAATGAATGAATAATTAGAACCTAAAAATATTGAAAGGACTAATGAAGCTCCCTGGCTTGGAATTTGTGCCCTTTTTTTTTTTGCTAGGCCTAAGGTTTGAATTCGGAGTCTGAGTAAATCTGGTGTACTGTGGGGAAAGGGGAAGTTTACCCTCCTGGAAGATAAGAAATTCAGGACAATTTCCTAGGCCTGAATTCTAGCCCCAATCCTGGAGAACATAACATTTATAGTAATTTTTAGTATATGATTTATACTAACATCCATATGTTCAGTCCATATCATGTTTGTTGGAGTGTTTAATTATATTTTAGTATTTATTTATGTATTTACCAATTATTTTATTGATCCTGAGTACACCTATAATATTCATTACATTTATTCCAATCTATTCCATAGCATGTAGCTTTGCAGACATACTATATACATCATACCTGACACCCAGCATTTGCATAGAAAAAGAAAATAGGTGTCACATTTGGAATCTTACTGCAAGATGAAATTTTTGGCAATGCTGGGACCTGAACTGAGGGCCAAGGAGGCTCAATTCATGAATGGGTGAGTGTCAGCACAGCAGCCTCTAAGCCTCTAGCCCATTAAGCTGCCAAGTGGATCCCAGGACCTGGGATGGAGCCACAGGTTTGGCCAAAACAGCAATACCTTTCTATGCAGACAGTGGTATACAGATAAATATATATTTAGGTATTTAAATACTGCCAGTGATGTCTATCTGGTATTAAATGACATATATTGTGTTCCTACGGATTCTCAGGTCTTTAGTGAGAACTCCATTTAATGAATAGTATTCTTTTAATGCATAATAAACTATGAATTAAAATCATTTGTGTCCTGTGATTATTAAGTCTAATTTTATGCTAGACTGATTGATGAACTACTCATCCAATGATAACATTGATCACATTCCTCTGGTGTTCCTAGGGACAGACAATAGTTTCTTAGGCTCTCCAGCCCTTTATACTGGCATGACCGGGATACAAACTTAGGGCCTAGGTGTCCAGGTTGGCCTATGACTTCGCTACCAGCCTGCCAGCCTTCAGCAATGCTAGGTGACCTACAGGTTGCAGCCTTGTCATTTGGATCCAGGATGGTCACCATGCAAGTAAGGAAAACCAAGAAACCGCTATCCATCCACAGTTTGTGATGTTTTTTCAGTGCCGTTTTCATTTTGTTTTCCTGTCATTCCCGGAGGCCTGGGATCCCAGGATGGGCTATGGGTCCAGAGACTGCACCATCCCAGCCTAGGGTGATATTAGCTGAGGCAGAGTTGCCACGACCTGAGTTCAATCCCCGTGCATGGCAATAAGGAAATAAATAATAAATAAAAATAATTTTAAAATATTAAAAATAGTCGGGCACCAAAGGCTCATGCCTGTTATCTTAGCTATTTAGGAGGCAGAGATCTGAAAATTACGGTTCAAAGCCAGCCCGAGCAGGAAAGTCTTTGAGATTCTTATCTCCACTAAACCACTAGAAAACCAGAAGTAGCGAAGTAGTGCTGTGTTTCAAGTGGTAGGGTGCTCGCCTTGAGCTGAAGAGCCCAAGGACAGCTCCCAAGGCCAGAGTTCAAATCCCACGACCAATATATATATATATATATATATATATATATACACACATATATATATATATATATATATATATTACTAATGAAGCTCTGTGGCTTGGAATTTGTGCCTCTTTTTTTTTTTTTTTTTTTCTGCCAGACCTGGGAATTGGATTCGGAGACTGGGTAACTCCAATGCACTGTTGTGGACAGAGAAACACCCGCTTTGAAGACAAGCAATTCAGGCCTGCTCCCTAGGCCTGAATTCAGTCTCCATCCCTGTTAATATAATATTCATCCACATTTGAAATAATGATTAATATCTACATACTTCTGTTTATTGCATATTACTTTGAGCGTATTTATTTTATTTTTTGTATTCTTCATTCATTCATTATATTATTGACTATTATTATACTTATGTATTAAATTGATTATATCTTCTGAGAACTATACAGATTTGCATATGCATTATATATCTTACCTCAGACCCAGGACATTCACAGAAATACTATAGTAGATCATCCCATGCGTAGAAAAACAGAATGAATGCACCAGCCAAAATCTAATTTATCCCTAGGAACCCCAGTGGCTCACATCTGTAATCCCAGCTAATCAGAGGTGAGAAGTGGAAGATTAAGTTTCAAAGCCAATCCAAGCAGAAAACCCTGAGAGATTTCATCTCCAATTAACTGGCCAAAATTCAGGCTACAGGGATGGCTGAATTGGTAGAAAATCAGCTATGAAAAACCAAGCCAAGATAGAGCAAGCTGAGTTCAAGTTCAAGGAGAGGGGGTTTGGGGCATAAAGGGGAGAGAAGGCCTCCAAAAACAGAGAACAAACAATAGTACACAAATCCCACCTAATTTAGGGTACCAACCAAAGTGAAAAAAAAATCAAGCTTGTGCAGTTGTATAACTTTACATGAGCACATATGTTCTTAGGTACATTTCAAAGCTATGTTTTTAGTAATATATATGTATATATATTAATAATGTATATATTATGCATATATATTAATAATGTATATATATATATATGAATAAACTAAGAAACCAGCCAATGAATAAATACTTCTGAATTAGTGCCTTAACCATGGCATTTTAAATTATTTGTACTAAAAGTATATTTCAAGTTTCTTTCTTCAGGATCAATCTTTAAGATGTTTGTTCATGTGCCAGGCGTTGGAGGCCCATGCCTATGATCCTAGTTACTCAGGAGGCAGAGATCTGAGGATGGTTGTTCAAGGCCTGCTCTGGCAGGAAAGGCCGTTAAACTGGAATTGGCACTGTGGCTCAAGCGGTAGAGTGCACACCTTGATCTGAAGAGCACAGGGATAACATCCAAGCCCAGAGTTCAAGCCCCACCACCAAAGAAGTTTGTTCATACAAAATTCTAACATTCTAAGCTTTAGGAAACTTTTCTTCCAGGGTCTTATGCTCTTTAGGCAACTACTCCACTGCTGGGCTACATCCCAGTCCCAATGTTTTTGTTTTTAATTTTACAATCCAGCTTATTCCCAAAATGCTTACAAGTACCTACTCTCCTCACAGAAGTGAGTTTTTATTCACAAACCCAACCTTTTTGATATGAGGACACCCCTAGTGTATTTCTTGGTAGGCACTGAGGAAAACTCACACGAAACAATTGCAGACAGTTTATAATTAAACCACTTTTTTGAAAAACTCTCATGTTTTAAAATCAAAATGTATCAAATAAAGGCAAAGTGAACTTTAAAAAAATATTAAAAATGCTAATGAAGCTCCCTGGCTTGGAATGTGTGACATTTTTTGTCTACAAGGCCTGGGATTTGAACTAGGGGTCTGGGTAACTCTGTTGCACTGTGGAGGAAAGGGGAATCTCACTGTGCTTGAAGACCAGAAAGTCAGGCCTGTTCCCTAGGCCTGAATTCAGGCCCCAGCCATGGAAAACGTACTCCTTATATACATTTTAAAGATAGGATTGAACTTCCATACAGATGTTCATTCTATATTATGTTTGATGGGGTTATTCATTGTATTTTTTGTTTTATTCATTTATTTACCATTTATTTTATTGACTGTGATGATACCTAACCATGTATTACATCCTATCACATAGCATCTAGATTTGTAGACACCCAGCACTCTCACAGAAAAGAAAAACAGATGTCACACTTGGCTTCTAACTCCAGGATGAAATTTTTGTCAGGAGCTGAGATCGAGCCTCAGGGGTGACCAAAATAGCCATAGATGGATAGGCAGGTGGTAGTATACTAATAAATGTGTATTAGTACAGAGTGCCATAGCCATGTATCTAGTAAATTCCTACCAAGTCTTTGGTATTTGTTATGCCTCAATTGAAGGAATATTATTCTTTTTTTGCCTAATTAACCATTAATTAAATTCACCATGCGTCCTAGGATTATTGAGTCTAATTTGAGACTAGACTGCTGCACGGACTATTCATTCAATCATGACTTGGATACCATTCCATCTGAACTTCTATGAATGGGCAGGAGTCTCTTGGGATCTTTTGCCATTGGTAGGTGTCAGGACTTGGATTTGAACTCAGACACGCTGTTGTGTGGTTGGCATATGGCTTTTATGTCAGCCAGCCTTCAGCAATGACAGACCACCTGTGTTTTGCAGCCATGTCATTCAGACCTATGATGAACACCATGCAAGGAACCAATGCCAAGAAACCGCCTACCATGTGTGGCTCGTGGCTTTTTTTTGGTGCCATTTTCATTTTGTTTTCCTGTCAGACCTTGGGACTTAGGATTCCAGGATTAGCTTTGGTTCTGAGGGCTGCACCCCAGCATAGTGTGATGGAAGCTTATGCAGAGCTGCCACGATCTGAGTTCAAGCCACATGCATAGCCAAAATAAAAGAAAGAAAAGAAAAGAAAAGAAAGAAGAAAAAAACTTAAGACAACTAAAAAAAGTAAAAGAAAAACAAAAAACAATTACATAACTCCCTGGTTTGCAGTTTGTGGTATTTTTTCTGCCAGGCCTGAAATTTGAACTCAACATCTGGGTAAATATGCAGCACTGTGGGGGAAGGGGAATCTCACCATGCTTGAAGACAGAAAGTCAGGCCTGTGCCCTAGGCCTGAATTCAAGCCTCAGTCCTGGAACACATAATCCTTATATATATTTTAAAGATAGGATTTATACTTCCATACAGATATTCAGTCCATATCATGTTTGATGTCATTATTCATTTTATTTCTTGTTTTATTCATTTATTTACCATACATTTTATTGACTCTGATGACACCTATGCCATTTATTACATTGTTTACATTCTATCACATAGCTTCTAGATTTGCAGATGTGGTCTCCATCATGGCTGACACCCAGGAATCTCCCAGAAAAGGAAAACATGTGTCACACTCAGCTTCTTACTCCAATATTAAATTTTTGGCAGTTCTGGGATCTGAAGTCAGGGCCTAGCAGGCCCAATTCATGAATGGGTGAGTGTGAGCACGGCAGCCTCTAGAAAATGAAGCTGTCAGGTAGTTCCCACATACTGAGATCGAGTCCCAGGTTGGCCAAAACAGAGATACATGGATATCCAGACGGTGGTACACAAATAAATATATATTGATAAAGAGTGCCAGAGCTGTCTATCTATGACTGAATGACCTCTACTACATTCTGACCAACTCTTAGGTATTTATTAACTGCCATTGAAGGAATACTATTCTTTCCATGCTTAATAAACTATTAATTAAGATCAATCTGGGGCTGGGAATGTGGCTCATTGGTAGAGCACTTGCCTTGCATGCATGAGGCCTGAGTTTGATTCCTCATCACCACATAAGCAGAAAAAAGAAAAAAAGCAGGAAGTGGTGCTGTGGCTCAAGTGGTAGAGTGCTAGCCTTGAGCTGAAGAGCTGAAGGACATGCCTAGGCCCAGATTTTAGGCTCCATGACTGGACACCTCCCCCCAAAGAAAATGATCCATCAGTATCCTAGGATTATTGCATCCAATTTTAGACTTGACTGATGCACAAACTACTCTTTCAATCGAGTCTCTTGTGATCTCCTGCCATTGGTAGGTGTCGGGACAGGGATTTGAAGATGAGGCTATGTTGACAGGTCGGACTATACCTTTCCTGATAGTCCACAAGCCTTTAGCAATAGCAGGTCAGATACACTTTGCAACAGAGTCGTTGCAGACCCAGGATTGTCATCGTGCAAAGAAAAAAAATGTAAAACCCCCAGCCCTCTGCAGCTTGCGACTTTTTGTGCTGTCCCACTTTTTTTTCATCCTGCAAGCCCTCTGGGCCTAGGATCCCAGGCAGGATCGACTATGGGTCTGGAAGCTGCACCCCAGCCTAGGGTGATTAAAGCTGAGACAGTGTTTCCATGACCCGAGTTCAAGCCCCATGGCTGGCAAAAATAAAAAGAATAAATACACATAATTAAATATTTAACTAAATAATAAATCTCCCTGGTTTGAAATATCTGCTAGTTTTCTTTCCTAGCCTGGGATTTGAACTCAGGGTCTTGGTATATCTGTAGCAATGTGACAGAAGGTTCAGAGTTGCCAATACTTGAGTTCAAACCCCATGCCAAACCAAAAATAAAAAAAAAAATTAAGTCACTGACCTTGGCAGGGGGAGCAGTTGTGGAGATTGGAGGGAAGGGATGGTAGGCGGAAAACAAAGGAGGAGGCAACAATGCTCAATAGGAAATGTACTCATTACCTTGTTCATGTAACTGTAACTCTCAGTACAACATTTTTACAATTAAAAACGTGCAAACAAAAAAAGAAACAATGTAATGCTCAGAGAAGCATTTGGGGTAAGGGAAGGATGTCTAAATAGCTGTACAAAATTCTACACTGCTTTGCTTTTAATGCTCAGTATGGAACTGAATAAACATAACTGCTTCCATTAAAAAAATCAAGTCGCTGCCTTGGAACTGGGCCAGTATTTCTGCCATTGGTGGGATTTGATTGCATAGCCCAGTAACTCTTTTGCAACAAGGGTGAAGGTGAAGCTCACTGTACTTGAGGAAATGAAATTCAGGCTACAGTTCCCAGGAACTAAATGAAGGCCCTGCAATAGAAAAAAATATTTCCATGCATGTGTAATATATGATATATACTTACATGTGTATGTTTATTACCTATTATTATTTTCATTATTGATTTTGTATTTATTATTTGATTCATTTATTGTTTATTGTATTTAGTGTTATTATACACATATTTTTACATGTTGTAATGTATTATAAAAATATACAAAATAAATTAGGACATTGACTCATTTTTCATTAATACTATATTAAGTGTTGAAACATAATACATAATTAAATGGAGGTATTTGTCACAGTCTTAACATGTTTAGAATCTCTTCCCAGTATGAGGCTTGTCTTATTTATCTATGGACATCTTCCTATAGGGATTTCTTTACATGATTTATACTCAGAAGCCTTTTCTTGAGGATAGGCAAATTGAGGGATAAAATTGCAAGGGTGGGGTTAAAATGTGGCTTACTAGTAAAGAGCTCGTTCAGCATGCATGAATGCCAAGGATTGACTTCTCAGAGCCACATACTCAGAAAAACCCAGAAGCTGTGGAGTGGCTCAAGTGGTACAGCACTAGGCTTGAGAAAAAGAAGCTCAGAGACAGTACCCAGGCCCTAAGTTCAAGCCCCAGGACTGTCAAAAACAATAGGCCAGATGCCGGTGGCTCACTCCTGGAAACCTAGCTTCTCAGGAGGCTGAGATTTGAACACCACAGTTCAAAGACAGCCTATGCAAGGAAAGCCTGTTAGACTTTTATCTCCAATGAACCACCAAAAGACCTCACATGGCGCTGTGCCTCAAGTGTTAGAGTGTTCACCTTGAACTGAAGGGCTCAGGGACAGTGCCCAGGCTTGATACAAGACACACAACTGGAAAAAAAAGTGATGATTAATGAAAATACTTTTCCTAGTTGCTAATTATGAGAACATTCTGTGGAAAATGAACACAAATGCGCACCAGAATTAGAGTCAGAGCACAAGGTTCAATTGTCCACATCCATATACCCAGCCTCTCTGACTCTAGCATTATAACTTTATGTCCTACAGGTCTGAAAGGTCCAATGTTGAAGGGATTAATATGATCCCCAAGCCCTTTGTGATAAGCAGTTGACTTGTATTGTCAATTTCATTACAGTTCTGAAGGTAGCAGAACACCAGTAGCTCATGCCCATCACCCTAGCACAGGAGGCTGAGGTCTCAGTATCACAGGCTGAAGCCAGCCAGGGCAGGAACGTCTATGACACTCTGACTTCTACTTCCGAAAGGTCAGATGTTCAAGAACTTCCTGTGTTTCACTTGGTGATGAGAAGTTACACGCACTCTAAATGTTCTTAGAATTCTTGAGCTATAGAAGCAGGAAAGAAACATCATTGACCCATCCTGGGTTCAATTGAAGTTCTCAGGATCCAAGCCTTAATCCTGTTGGCAGGAAAAACTCCAATGAAACACTATATTTGAAGGACAGAAAACAGTTTCAAAAGCCGGGCTAGGTGAAGAGACCTAGGCCTGCAGGATTAGGAGGCAGAATGTACACACTCAACAGGGAAGTGAGCTGCAAAACCACTTCATTCATTCCAGGCACAGCCATAAATGGTGGGGGGGAACCTGAAATATTTGTTAGACTTACACCAGGGTCAGGCTTTTCTCAGCCTCTTCAAACAATGACTAATTAACCTTCCTCCCTCAGGTGAACCGAGCTTCAAGCTATCATTAAGTTCATAATAGTGAGCCAGTTTAGTGGGGGAGAGGGCAGGAACAGAGTAGAAAAAACTATGCTCTCTGGTCTTAGGGAGTGGATTTTCATCTCTCCATCTGTCAGATTTGAAGGCCCTTCTTCTACCTCTTCCAGTCCATTCTCCTTCCTTCATTCTGCACATCATTAAAGCAAATCCCCAGGCCAAGGAGAGGCAGGGCCCTTTCTCTACTGTCTCCAAGCACCTGAGTTAGAACCTGGCTGTGCCCTCTTGGCTCTGGGGCCTTTGGCTGCCAGAGAAGTGGGACAGAGACAGTCTTCTTGCTCTGTGGTTGTGTGAAGGCGATGCTGGTGTCCTGGCACACTGTAGAAGGCCTCATGACACCATTGTTTCCTTCTTTCCTTCTAATGAAAAAGACCAGCTTCATTTATCATCTATCTATCTATCTATCTATCTATCTATCTATCTATCTATCTATCTATCTATCTATCTATCTATCTATCTATCTATCTGTCTATCAATCTATCTATCTATCTATCTATCAATCTATCTATCTATCTATCATCTATCTATGTAGCTATGTATGTATGTATGTATGCATCTATCTATCTATCTATCTATCTATCTATCTATCTATCTATCTATCTATCTATCTATCTATCATCAATCTACCTACCTACCTACCTACCTAGACAGCTAGGTATCATTTTGCCAGTTCTTGGGTTGAACTCAAGGCCTGGACACTGTCTATAGCACTCTACTACTTGAGTCACAGCATCAATTCTGGCTTTTTCTGTGTATGTGCTATTGAGAAATAAAACCCAGGGCTTCTTGCATGCTAGGCACTCTCTCAGTAATCCACATTCCCAGTCCCCTCATCTTTTCTTAATGGTAGTTTTTACTTAAGCATGCTTCCATTTCACGTTTAATTTTACGTTAAATTTTCTGAATACTGGTTACTACTATGAAACCTGATCTTCTCTTTCCCTGCCTCATTTGTGGCCATTCCTGCATTGGCCTCATAATAAAATGTAAATAAAGGCTGCTAAAAGCTTAATTGTGCATCATATAAAGACACAGGCCAGGAACCCTAGAAGAGAAAAGCGATGGGCCTGAAGTGAAGAGAATGATGTAGCATGCACAATGAACATATCTGAAAAATCAATCAGTAAATAAAAGCAGAAGCATTACATGTGCTCTGTTTGCATTCAGGGAGATAATTTACATACATAAGTAGGTAGGGCACTGATTCATAAACTTGGCCTCCTCTTTTTGAATTTTCTTTTTGGCCATCCCAGGGCTTCAACTCGGGGCACGATGCATTCCTGAGCTGTTTTGCTCAAGGCTGAGGCTCTACAACTGCCACAGCTCCAGACATCTGGTTGTTAATTGGACATAAGCACCTCCCAGGCTTTCCTGCTTGGTCTGGACTGTATCTCTCACTCAGCTTGTTCTCTTAAAACTGGAGCTCTACCCTCTGGGCCACTGCTCCACTTCTGGTTTTCTGGTGGTTTATTGGAGATAAGAGTCTCACAGACTTTCCTGGTCGGGCTGGCTTTGGAGGTTTGGAGACACAAAACACTCATAATTATTAGATAATTTTATAGGCAAAAGGAGCAATGCAGACAGTATGAGGATTGCTCCAGCTTCGGTCCTCTCATCCTGAGACAGTAAATTCACTTCAGCTCAATGCTAAGTGACAGAACTGGCATGTCCTGTAGACATATGCTCCCAAATCCTGTGACACTCATTTCTCAATTTTGGCTTCAAATCTGTGACCAGAGAAGATAAGGAGAGAAAATCCTTCTCAGAGAAAGCAGCTATAAAGAATATTGGGGTAGTTTACTTATAAATTCAAACTATTGGAATGATCCTGTTAAGAAGTCAGATTGTCCAGATTAAAAAAAATGAAGAAGGAAAGTAAGGCAGGTGTCAGTGTAATCCCAGCTTCTTAGGAGTCTGAGACGTAAAGAATCTTAGTTTGAATCCAGCCATCATAGGAAAAGACATGTCATTTTTATTTCTAAGAGATCCCAGAAGAACCCAGAAGTGAGGCTGTGACTCAAGGTTAATGCACTACCCTTGAGTAAATGGAGCTCAGGGGACAACGTCTAGGCTCAATGTTCAACCCCTGGACCTGCCCACCCCCAGTAGAGCCTATACCTCCATGTCTTTGTGTATGTATGGATGTATTCCTATAGGCAAAGCTCCAGAGTAGATATGATAAATGGCACCAAGCTAGGAAATTTGTTTTCAATACAATGATTTCATAACACAGAGACTACTTTTATGTCAATGTGTGTTCCAGGGCTCCGTTCACTGTTCCCAGTGTAGCCTGAGGGTTTCTCTGCATCCCACGCCTGCTGGAAGAAGTCTCTCTCATTGTCTGTACAGGCAGACAAAAGGCCTCAGTGCTGTACAGCTTTGTAACAACAACTCCATCTGGGCCAATTAGTGAGGATGAGTATGGGTGGGGTCTGAAGGCCAGGAGATAAAGGCCTCTTTGTACTACAAGCTATCTCTCTTCCCAGTGCTCTGTTTTGACAGGAAGCCTTCATTTGTGCCACCTCGCGTGGCAGGCCAAGTTCCCTGCACTTATCCTACTTTTGTGAGACTATATTCCGGTGCTCAGATACAGTGCTCAATATAATTCAGAAGTCCTTCTGGCAGACAACTAGGGCACTGAACCTAATGAAATGTTTCATTGCCGGCGATGATGGGCCTATGATACCTCTCCTTGGTTTTCTGGAAGCTTGAGAAATCCAAGCACATGTCTGATATCACAAAGCTTCCTGTCAGCTAGGGCTGGTGAAGATCATCAGGTTCTGAAATCTTTGACCTCTCCTAATTGGGCCTTGGGTGGCTAGGTTTGGGGGTTAAACACAGGGCCTGGGTGCTGACCATAATTTCAGTGGAGAAGTCCAGTGCTTTACCTTTTTGTGTCACAGCTTCACTTCTGGTCTATGTGTGTGTGTCTGTGTGTGTCTGTGTGTCTGTGTGTCTGTGTGTGTATGTCCATGTGTGCCCACACATACAGTTGTGGAGCTTGAACTCAGCACTGCACCTAATTTCTCTTGTACAAGGATAACCTTCTCTCACTTGAGCCACAGAACGACTTCATGCTTTTTCTAGTGATGTGGTCCTGAGTAATCAAGCCTAGGGTTTCATATATGAAAAGCACTCTACCCCTAAGGCACATTCCCATCCCTGTACTTCAGGTTTGTTAGATTGTTTCTGGTTTTTGTTTTTTGGTTTTTTTTCTGATGTTGTCGGTTGTAGGAGTTGAAGTCTGGGCCTGGGTGCTGTACCTGAGCTCTTCAGCTCAAGTCTTTTGCTCTATCACTTGAGCCACAGCTCCACTTCAGGTTTTCTGGTGGTCCATTGGAGCTAAGTGTTTCAGGGACATTCCTGCCCAGGCTAGCTTTGAACCAGGATCCTTAGTTCTCATCCTCCTGAGAACCTAGGATGATAGTCATGAGCCACAAGCACCAAGCTTCCACTTAATGTTTCTTAGTGGTGAATTGGAGATAATAGTCTCATGGGACTTTTTGTGTCTGGGATAGTTTAGAACACAGATCCTCAGATCTCAGCTTGCTGAGAAGGCAGGATGACAGACCTCAGCTATCGACCCCTAGGCCATGGCACTCTGCTGCAAGGGGATCCTTGTCTCCACGTGGTGGAGTTCTAGCCTTGAGCCCAAGAGGTAAGGCTCAGAATCTAGGTCCTGAGATCAAGGTTCATGACTGAGAAAAAAAAAACAAAGCAAAACAATGGTCTGTAGGAGACAACTCACTAGTCTTCAGTAATACTTAAGTTTGTCCCTTCCATGGAGATATATCTGAGCCTCAATATTCTTATCTGCGTAAGCATTTCAGTTGTGGAGCTCTTACAAGGACCAGATGAAAGAATGCCCCCTGTGAAGGACACAGCACATGACACTGAAGGACTCAGCACACAGCATCATGTAAAAGACTCAGCACCCAGAACCCAATGCAGGACTCACCACACTGCAACTTGTGAAGGACTCAACACATAGCACCATGTGCTGTACTCAGCACAGAGCACCCTATGAAGGACTCAACACATAGCTCCATTCCACAAGCTGTCATCAGAATCACCATGCTTTCTTCAGTATCACCATTCTTTGAGGAACATTTCACAAACCACACGAGTTCACATCTAATGGTTTAGTGGGGTGTTTTTTTTCAGGGTGAGGTTACCCAAGGGGCTTGAACTCAAATATAGGGATACTGTTCTAATAACATTTGCTCAAGGGTACAGCTCTACCACTTGGAACCACATTTTGAAGAGTCTCACAGACTTCCTGCCAGGGCTGGGTTTTAAAGCCCACGAGCAGCTAGAATGACTGAGGTAAGCCAGCAGTGTCTGGTTCGGTGGAGCTGGTTGCAGTGATTTATATCTGGGTAAGTCAGGTTAGGTGGCAGCTGTCAGCACCAGAATCCTAGCTTGCTCTGTGATGAGGTATTTGAAGTCTTGACCTTCTATAGTTGCACTTAAAACAGTCTACCTTTTTTGGCGGCAGTCCTGGGCCTTTAGTAAGGGCTTATACACTCTCCCCAAGCGTTTGTGCTCCAGGCTAGTACACAATTGATTGAAAGAAAGGAGAACTTCCGATTTTTCTTTTTATGTGGTACTGAGGAATGGAAGCCAGGGCTTCCTGCTTACTAGGCGAACACTCAACCACCGAGTCCCAGGAGTGTATGAGGTATAAATAGAGATTGGTGTATATAAATATTATATATACAAAAAGAGAGATGTGGTCTGGGAATGTGGCTCAGTGATAGAGCACTTGCCTTGCAAGCATGAGGCCCTGAGTTTGATTCCTCAGCACCACATAAGCAGAAAAAAAAGCTGGAAGTGGTGCTATGGCTCAAGTGGTAGAGTGCTAGCCTTGAGATGAAGAGCTGAGGGACAGCACCCAGGCCCAGACTTCAGGCCCACGACTCAAACCCCCCAAAAAAATAAAGAGAGAGAGATGTATGCATATTATTAAATTATAGCTAATAGTACTACCAATTACTAGGTATTAAATGATGTCTCCATTTAATGATGTATCTCAGTTGGACCATTAATAAAACATTAATTATTACTCAATATACTCTTATTGTTTAACATATATGTACATACATCCATACATATAATTACATATTTTATACAATGAGATGTCTATTTATAATTAATTTATGCATCATTTGTTTCTACCAATTATTAGGTATTTAACTATGTCTCCATTTACTTTTCATTCTGTTAATTCTTAATAATATATTAATTAAACTTAATCCACGTCCTATAATTATTTTGTCTAATATTAGCCTAGAATGATTCACTACTAACTCAATCTGTTTTTCATTTATTGTAGTGACAATTCTTCCACCTATGACATTTTTACCTTTATGACATCCTATTACATAGCATATAGATTTGCATACGAATTATACATCCTACCGGACACTGAGCAGTTTCATAGAAAAGGAAAATATGTGTCACTCTCAGCTTCTTAGTCCAAGATTGAATTTTTGGCAGGGCTGGGATCTAAACTCAGGGCCTAGAAGGCTCAGTTCATGAATGGGTGACTGTCAGCACAGCAGCCTCTAGCCAATTCAGCTGCCAGGCAGTTCCCAGGCCATAAGACTGAGCCCCCTGTGTTGACCCCATATTGCGCTTAGTGTAGTTATGCATTTTATTTGTTGTTTTATTCATTTATTTACCATTTATTTTATTGACTGGTATTACACATAGAATATTTATTACATTTATTACATTGGATATAGGTTTTCCTATGTATGAAACTTCACACCTGACACCCAGATGCTCACAGAAAAGGAAAACTTGTGTCACCAGTGCTTCTTACTCCATGATTCAATGTTTGTGAGTGCTGGCATCTGAACTCAAAGCCTACAAGGCTCAATTCATGAATGGGTGAGTGTCAGCACGGCCAGCCTGGGCCATATGGAGCTAACAAGCACTTCCCAGCACCTGAGATCGAGCCCCAGGGGTTAACAAAATAAGATAGATTGACATGCGAATGGTAGTACACAAATAAATATAGATCTTTATAGAGTGCCAGAGATGTTTATACATTCTTCAGTTATATAGACTACATTTTTAACAATTCTTGGGTATTTATTATGCCCCCATGTAATTAATATTATTGTGTACATCCTTAATGAATTATTAATTTAATCAACCACTGTCACAAAACTATTCCATCCATGTAATTAATTGTATTCTTTTAATGTGTCAAAATATTCATTAAAATCCATCAGCCTCCTAAAATCACTAATTTTATAGTAGTATCATTCAGGAACAACTAATTTAATCTTGACATTCATAATCTTCCATCAGTACTCCTATGAATAGGAATGAGACTCTTAGGATCTCCCACCATTGGTAGGGGTCAGGACTGGGTCTCGACCACAGGGCCTATGTTGCCGTGTTGACCTGTGGCTTGCCTGGTAGCCCACCAGCCTTCAGCAATGTCAGGTTACAAAACTTTTCAGCAATGTCATTCAGACCTAAGATGGTCACCTTGCAAAAAAAACAAATTTAAAACAGACAGCCATGTGCAAGTTTCCAGATTTTTATCTGTGTCGCTTTATTTATATTTTTCCTGTAAATCTTTGGGGCCCAGGAACCCAGGTTCGGCTGTGGGTCCAGTGGTTGCACCCCAGCCTAAAGCGATCGAAGCTGAGGCAGAGTTGCAACAACCTGAGTTCAAGCCCTGTGCTTGACAAACTAAAAATAAAAAAATAAATAAATTCATTAAAAATATTTTAAAAATTATGAGGCTCCTTGGCTTGGAATTCATGCCATTTTTTCTGCCAGGCCTGGGAATTGAATTCAGAGTCTGGGTAAATCTGCAACATTGTCGGGGAAGGGGAAGCTCACCATGCTGGAAGACAAGAAAGTCAGGCCTGTTCCCAGGGCCTGAATTCAAGTCTTAACACTCAAAAAATAATATTCATATACATTTTAAATACATGATTTATATTTGCATACATATGTTTAGTTATATTGCAGTTAGTGTAGTTATTCATTTTATTTTATTTTTATGTATTTCTTATGTATTTTAGTGAGTATGATTACACATATAACATTTTTTACATCCTATTACATAGGACATAAATTTGCCTATGTATTAAACATCAATCCTGAGATGCAGGAATTTTGACACCCATAAGGAAAACAAGTGGGACAATTGGCTTCTTCCACCAGGATTAAGTTTTTGACAGTTCTGTGATTTGAACTCTGGCCCTAGAAGGCCAACTTCATGAATGGGACAATGTTAGCACAACAGTCTGATGCAAATGAAGTTGTTGGGCAAATTTGAGGACCTGAGATCAAGCCCTAGGAGTGGCCAATATATAAAATGATAGATATATAGATTGCATTGTATGTATTTACATATGAATATGCATCTATAAATAAATGTATACAGAGAGAGACAGACATTTATGTAGATTCTAGTGTATAACTCTATATAAAGTGATGTCTATATCTTATTTTTATATATTATATTACTACCAATTATATATTCTATTACTACCAATTATTTGGTCTAAAATTATGCCTCCATTAATTAATCACGGTAGAAGACTTAGTAAGTTATTAATTAAATTAATCAATGACATATATTTATGCATACAATATTATACTAGAAAGACTAGCTAAATAGTAATTCAATTTGTACATGTCAAACATTCTATTAATGTTCCTATAGATAGGAACGAGTTTCCTAGGATCTTCAGCTGTGTGTAGGTGGCATTCCGAGGATCGAACTCACAGCCTAGGTATCTGGGTGGGGTTCAGGCTTCACCAACAACCCGTGAGCCTTTGGCCATGGAAAGTCACATACAATTTTCAAGCCGAGTCATTGAGACCCATCGAGGTCACAGTGCAAAGGAAACAAAAGTAAAACGGTTGTGTAAAACTTGTTTGTTTTTTCCTCCTCCATTGTTTTTGGTTGATGTATTTTTGCCAGTGCTGGGAGTTGAACTGGGGTCCTAGGATGACTGGATCATCTGTGGCTGTAAATGCTGCAAACCAGCCTAGGGTAATCATGGGTTAAGACACAATACGGTGCTTCCTTGAGAAAAAGGAACTCAGGGACAGTGCCGAGGGTCACAGTTCAAGCCTCAGGACCTGCCTCAAAAATAGAGCCAGTAACTCCATGTGTCTGTGTATGTATGCATGTATTTCTATCACTGAACATCTAGAGTTGCTATGAAAAAAGGTTTGAATAGAATGATTTCATAGCACAAAGAGTGCTTTCAAGACAGTGCATGTTCTGGGGCTCCCCTCACTGTTCCCAGAGTAGCCTGAGGGCTTCTGTGCACCCCATGCTGCTGGAGGAAGTCTGCCTCATTGTTGGAACAGGCAGACAAAAGGCCTCACTCTTGAACAGCTATGTAACAAACAATTCATCCGGAGCAATTAGTGAGGATGAGCAATGAGTGAGGATGAGGCAGACTCTGAAGGCCAGGAGGAAAAGGCCTCTTTGTACCCCAAGCTATCTTTCTCCCCAGTGCTCTGTTTTGACAGGAATCCTTCATTTGTACTGCTTTTCGGGGCCTTCCATGGTCCCTGCACTCATCCTGTCTTTGTTAGACTATGTTCCAGTGTTGAAACAAACTACTACAATTAATTCAAGGGTCCTTCTGGCAGAAAACAAGCCAGATAAACCTAATGAAAAGATTCCTAATTGGCAAAGGTGCCTCCCTAGTTTTCTGGATGCTTGCTAAATCTAAGCACTTGTGCAAAATCACAATGCTTTCTGTCATCTAGTACTGGTGAATCTCATCAGGTTTTGAAACCTTTGCCCTCTCTTAGTTGGGCTCTGGGTGTTTCTATTTTGGGGTTGAACACAGGGCCAGGGTGCTGACCATAAGCTGAGAGCAGAATCTCTTTTCTTTACCATTTAGTGTCACAGCTTCACTTATGGTATCTGTGTGTGTGTGTGTGTGTGTGTGTGTGTGTGTGTGTATGTGCGTGTGTGTGCAAAAACCAGTCCTGGAGCTTGAACTCAGTACCTCAGCTCTGTACCTGAGTTTCTCCTGTACAAGCATAGTGCATTACCACTTGAGCCACAGAACCACTTTAGGCTTTTTTTTCCTAGGGATGTAGTACTGAGGATTCAAACCCAGGGTTTCATACATGCAAAACACTATACCCCTAAGACACATTCCCAGCACTTCACTTCAGGTTTCTTTCTTTCTCTTCTTGTAGTTGGAGGAGTTGAAGTCTGGGACTGGGTGCTCAAGTCTAGCACTCTACGACTTGAGCTACAGCACACCTTCAGGCTTTCTGGTGGTTCACTGGAGATAAGCATCTCAAGGAATCTCCTGCCCAGGCTGGCTTTGGACTGTGATCCTCAGCTCTCAGGATCCTGAGTAGCTAGGATGACAGGCATGAGTCACCGGTGCCCAGCTTCCACTTCAAGTTTCTAAGTGGTGAATAGGAGATAATATTCTCATGGGACCTTTTGTGTCTAGGATAGCTTGGAACCCAGATCCTCAGCTTCATGAGAAGGCAGGATGACAGACCTCAGCTAAAGACACACTTTGCTGCAAGGGGGTACTTAGCTCTGCAGTAGAGTGCTAGCCATGAGCCCAAGAGGAAAGTCAGTGCCTAGACTCTAAGTTGAATGTTCATGATGGAGAAAACTAAACTGCAAGAGACAAGTCACTAGAGTTCAGTACATACATAAATTTGGCCCTGCCTTGGGGACATATCTGAGCTTCAACTTTCTCATCAGCACAATCATCTTACTTGTGGAGCTCTAACAAGGACCAGATGAAAGAATAAACCCCGTGAAGGGCTCATAGCATAGCACCCTGTGAAGGACTCGCACACAGCAACCCGTGAAGGACTCAGCACCCAGCATGCCAGGAAGGGCTCATCACATAGCTGTATCCCACAAGCTGTCATTAGAATTCGGGTGCTTTCATCAGAATCACATTCTTTCAGAAACACATCACAAACCACACAAGTTCACATCTAACGGTTTAGAGGGGTGATTAATGGGGGGGAGGGTTGTCAGTTTGGGGGATTTCACTCATAGGTTGGGGGTACTGTCCTAAGACCTTTTCCTCAAGGCTAGAGATCTACAACTTTGAGCCACAGCTCAGAGTCTCGCATACTTCCTACCAGGGCTGAGTTTTCAACCCACCATTGTCAGATCTCATCCCCCGAGCACCTAGTGGTGAGCCAGCAACATCTGGCTAAATAGAGTTGGTTTGCAGCGGTTGACCTTTGGCTGTCTGTTTAGATGGCAGCCATGAGCTTCAGTCCCTCGGTTTGCTCTGTTATGAGGTATTTGAAGTCCTGGCCTTCTATCATTGCAGTCAGAACGTTCTAACTTGGTTTTTTTTTTTGTTTTTTTTTTTGGTGCTTGAGTGACAGCACCACTTCTGGCTTTTCTGTGCATGTGATAGTGTGGAAACGAACACAGGGCTTCATACATACTAGGCGAGCACTCTACCACTGAGCCCCAGGAGTGACAAGTGTAGACTTAGATAGGTAGATTGTTTTATATATACATATATATGCATAAAACAAGAGGGAGATATCTGTATATTATTAAATTATATATACCATATTACTACCAATTATCGATAAATTATTTCTTCCTTTAAGTATCATGGTTAAATACATAATAAAGTATTTATTGAAAATTAGTCAATGTACTATGATTATTGTGTATAATTTTAATATAATCATAGACTAAATACTAATGTAATTGTTACTTTTACAACATTCCATTCATATGGATGTCTATCGGAATGTGTTTCTTAAGATCTCCTGCCATTTGTAGGTAGTGGTCCCGGGATCCGAATCCCAGACCTAGGTTGCTGGTTTAGGCAGTGACTTCCCTGATAGCCCACCAAACTTCAACTGTGCAAGGTCATGTACACTTTTCGGGTCCTGTCATTTAGACCCAGGATGGTCACAATGCAAAGGAAAAAAAAACATGTAAAACCGCCTTCTGGAACTTCCCAGTTTCAGTTTCATACTTCTCCTTTTTTTCCCCATCGTTTTTTTTTTTTTTTTTTGTCTGTTGTGGGGCCAGAAGTCTGGGTCTGGGCGCTGTCCCTCAAATCTTCAGCTCAAGGCTATTGTTGTACCACTTGAGCCATAGCACCACTTCTGGCTTATTTCTGCTTATGTGGTACTGTGGAATCAAACCCAGGGCCTTATGCATGCAAGGCAAGCACTCTACTATTGAGCCACCTTCCCAGCCCTTCACCTTTTTTTTTTTTTTTGCCAGTCCCGAGATTTAAACTTGGGTCCTGGTAGATCAGGATGGGCTGTGGGTTCAGAGGTTGCACCCCAGCCTAGGATGATCAAAGCTGAGGCAGAGTTGCTACGAGCTGAGTTCAAGCCCCGGGCCTGGCCAAAAAAAAAATAAGGCCCTGTGTTGGAATTTGCACCATTTTTCTGACAGGCCTGGGATTTGAACTCAGGGTCTGGGTAACTCTGTGGCACTGTGTGGGAAAGGAAGCTCACCATCATTGAAAACAAGAAATTCAGACAAATTTCCAGGGCCGAATTCAAGCCACAGCACTGGAAAAATAATATTCATGTATGAGATCTTTTTACGTACATGGGTTTACCCCATATGACATTTATTACCCTTATTTATTTATTCTTTATTTTATTATTTTTACATATATAATATTTATTTCATTTATTACATCTTATTACATGGATATATTTGCACATGGATTTTACATCATACTGAGACCTAGAACTTTTACAGAGAAGGAAAAAAATATGTCAAAATTGGCTTCTTACTCCACCTATAAACTTTTGGCCATGCTGGGATATGAACTCACAGCCCACAATGCTAAATTTATGAAAGTGTCAGGAAGCTTTCATTTGTGTCACCTCCTGTGGCAGGCCAAGTTCCCTGCACTTATCCTGTCTTTGTTAGATTACGTTCCAGTGTTGAAATAACCTGCTACAATTAATTCATGGGTCTTTCTGTCAGACAATAAGGGAGCTGAAACTAATGAAAAGATTCTTAATTGGCAATGGTGCCTCCCTAGGTTTCTAGAAGCTTGCTAAATCTAAGCACTTGTGCAAAATCCCAAAGTTTCCTGTCATCTAGGGCTGGTGAAGTGCATCAGATTTTGAAACTTTTGACCTATCCTTTTTGAGCCCTGGATGGCTAAGTTTTGGGGTTGAACACAGGGCTAGGGGGCTGACCATGAGCTCAGAAAAGAAGTTCATTGCTTTACCACCATTTGGTGTCACAGCTTCACTTCTGGTATCTGTGTGTGTGTGTGTGTGTGTGTGTGTGTGTGTGTGTGTGTGTGTGTGTGTGCATACACTTGTCCTGGAACTTGACCTCAGGACCTGAGCATGGTTCCTGAGTTTCTCTTGTACAAGGATAGCACTCTACAACTTGAGCCACAGGGCCACTTTAGGCTCTTTTTCTAGCGATGTGGTACTGAGGATTCAAATCCAGGGATTCATACATGCAAACACTCTAACCCTTCCTCTTTAGGTTTCTTTGTTTCTTTTCTTTTCTTGTAAGTTGGAAGAGTTGAAATCTAGGCCTGGGTGCTGTCTATCCTGGAGCTCTTCAGCTAAAACCAAACGCTCTACCACTTGAGCTACAGCACCCCTTCAGGTTTTTGGTGGGTCACTGAAGAGAATTGTCCATAACAAGGAATTTCCTGCCCAGGCTGGCTTTGGACCATGATCCTCAGCTCTCAGGCTCCTGAGTAGTTAGGATGACAGGCATTAGTCACTGGTGCCCAGCTTCCATTTCAAGTTTCTAAGTGGTGAATAGGAGATTATAGTCTCATGGGAACTTTTGTATCTGGGATAGTTTGGAACCCACATCCTCACATCTCAGTTTCTTGAGTAGGCAGGGTGACAGACCTCAGCTACAGACACCTAGATCGTAACTCTCTGTTGCAAGGAGCCACGGGGGATGCACTGAAAATTTGGGGGTACTGTTCTAAGATCTTTTGCTCAAGGCTAGAGCTCTACTACTGTGAACCACAGCTCAGAGTTTCACAGATCAGCCCCGGAGTATCTTGGATGACAGTGGTGAGTGAACCAGCAGCTTCTGGTTCTGTGGAGCTGGGTTGCAGTGGTTTGCCTCTGGATAAGTCAGGTAAGATGGCAGCTGCAAGCACCAGACTCCATGCTTGTTCTGTAATGAGGTATTTGTTTTAGTACTATGCTTATATTGTTGCAGTCAGAACATTCTATTTTATTTTAATTTGGTGCCAGTCCTGGGTCTTGGGAAAGGGTCTAGACACAGTCTTGAAGATTTTATGCTCAAAGCAAGTGCTCAACTGCTTAAGCGACAGCACGACTTCTAGATTTTTCTGTGCACAAGGTAGTGAGGAATCGAACCCAGGGCTTTGTACTTAGTAGCCGAGCAATCCACAAATGAGCCCCATGACTGACAAGTGTATGAACACATAAATATGTAGATGGGTAGATAAATAGATTTATATGTATCAAACAAGAGAGAGGTGTCTGTATACTAGGAAATTGCATATAAAATATTACTACCGATTATTGGCATTTACACTATTCCTTCCTTTTTTAGTAACATGATTGAATAAGTAATAAAGTGTTAATTGAAAATTAGTCAATGTAGTATAATTGTTGTGTATAATTTCATATAATCATACACTAACTCCTAATTTAATTGTTACTTTTTTTCTTTTATTTTAAATTGTGAAAATACTGTACAGAGGGGATACAATTATATGGGCAAGACAATGAGTACATTTCTTATCAGGCATCGTAGCCTCTTCCTTTTTTGTTTCCCCTTCCTATCCTTTCCCATTCTCTCCCCGCCCTCTACCACCACCACCCCCCCGCTACAGTTGTAAAGATCATATTTTGACATAACGACTTGTATATCTTATTGTTGCAATGGCTCCACCTGTATCCCTATTTAAACGATTTTTTTCCCTTCCCCTCCACAAATTATACTGACATCAAGTACAGTGAAAGCAGGGGTTATACCGTGGGGGAGCAACAAAGAAATAATCTTATAAATGTGTTAGAAACAATAGCATAAAAAAAAAAAACCATTTGAATACGTATCTTAGGGTTCATTTCCCTGAAATCAACTTATCTGACCTTTTCTGCTTGACTCATACATATACTAGTTATTGCAAATAAGGGAAACCATGGGACCTATGTTTCTTTGGATATGGATTACTTCACTTAATATAATTTTTCCAAGTCTTTCCATTTCCTAACAAACGTGGCAATGTCATTCTTTCTGATGGAGGCATAGAATTCCATTGTGTATATATGCCACATTTTCTTGATCCATTCATCTACTGAGGGGCATCGGGGTTGGTTCCATATCTTATCTATGGTAAATAATGCTGCAATAAACATAGTCATGCTGGTAGCTTTAGTGTGGTCTTGTTTGTGAACATTTGGGTAAATGACCAAAAGTGGAATTGCTGGGTCATAGGGGAGCTCTATGTGGAGTCTTTCGAGGAACCTGAATACTGCTTTCCAAAGTGGTTGAAGATGTAGCCACATCCCCTCCAGCACCTGTTGTTATTATAGTTCTTGATTATAGCCTTTCTACCTGGGGTGAGGTGTTATCTCATGTTGTTTTGATTTGCATTTCTTTAATGGCTAGGGAGGTTGAGCATTTCTTCATGTGTCTATTGGCCATCCTCTTTCCTCTTCAGAGAAGTTTCTCTTAAAGTCTTTAGCCCACTTATTTATTGGGCAGTTGTTTCTTTGAAGATTTGTTTTTGGAGGATTTAATTTTTTGAGTTCCAGGTATATTTTAGATATGAGACCCTTGTCCATTGTATGGCTAGTGAAGATTTTCTCCCAATCTGTGGACTTTTGATTGATCTTACTAGCTATGTGCTTTGCCATGCAGAAGCTCTGCAATTTCATGCAGTCCCATTTGTCCACCCATTCTTTGATTTGTTGCGTTTCTAGGTCTCTATTAAGAAAATTTCTGCCTTTGCCAAGGAGACCAAGGTTTCTCCTATTACACCCTGTAATATTTTCAGAGTGTCTGCTTTGATTCTGAGGTCTTTGATCTTTTTGGAGTTGTTCTGGTGCAAGGAGATATATAAGGATCTAGCTTTAGTTTTCTAAAAGTAGTTAACCAATTTTGCCAGCACCATTTACTGAAGAAGCTGTCTTTCTTCCATTATATTTTTTTAGCTCTCTCCTCGAAGATTAGATGGCTATAGGTCTGTAAGTTCATTTCTGCGATTTCAATTCTATTCCATTTGTCCTGAGGTCTGTTCTTGTGCTAGTACCAAGCTGTTTTGATTACTATGGCTTTGTAGTAGAGTTTGAAATTTGGTATTGATATTCCTCTAGCACTGTTCTTCCTGTTGAGGATCGTTTTTGCTATTCGGGGTCTTTTATTGTTGCATATGAATTTTTGGATTGCTTCTTCTATTTCCTTGAAGAGTGAGGTTGGAATATTGATAGGTATCGCATTGAATTTATAGATAGCCTTGGGAAGTGTTGCTATTTTCATGATGTTGATCTTTACAATCCAGGAGCGTGGGATTTTTTTTGCCACTTTCTACGTTCTGTTTTGATTTCCTTTCTCAAGTTTTTAAGGTTTTCTTCATAGAGGTCCTTCACTTCTTTGGTTAATTCCTAGGTATTTTATTTTTTGTGGGGCTATTACGAATGGAGTTGCTTTCCTAATTTCAGCCACACTTTTCTCATTGTTGGCATACAGAAAAGCCAATGATTTTTGAGGGTTAATTTTATACTCTGCTTCTTTGCCAAAGTTTTGAATCAGCTTAAGTAATTTGGGAGTGGAGACTGTGGGATTCTTTAAATGCAATATCATGTCATCTGTGAAGAGGGAGAGTTTTACTTCTTCTTTCCCTATTTGGATCCCCTTTATGTTTACATCTTGTCTTATTCCTGTAGAAAGGTAATCTAATACTAGATTCAAAAGAAGTGGAGAGAGTGGACAGCCTTGTCTCGTTACTGAATTAAGAGGAAATGGTTTTAGTTTTTCACCATTATATATAATGCTGGCTGTTGGTTTGTCATACACAGCCTTTCTTGTATTGAGGAATGTTCCATGGATTCCTAATTTTTCCAAAACCTTCGTCATAAAGGGGTGTTAGATCTTGGCAAATGCTTTTTCTGTATCGATTGAGATAACAATGTGGTTCTTATCCTTGCTCCTGTTGATGTGATGAATTATATTAATTGATTTGCATATATTGAACCAGCTTTGCATCCCAGAAATGAATCCTGTTTGATCGTGGTGTATGATTTTTTGGATGAATTGTTGAAGTCGATTGACCAAAATTTTGCAGAAATATGATATTTATTACCTTTACTTATTTAGCATTATTACACATATAACATTTCTTTTATCACATCATATCACATAGTATATATGTACTTATGGATTATATATCATACTAAGACCATGGACTTTCCCAGAAAAGGAAAACAATATGCTAATATTGGCTTCTTACTCCATGAATTAATTTTTGGCTATGCTGGGTTTTCAACTCACAGCCTAGAATGCCCAATCCATAAATGGGGTCACAGTCATAGCAGACCAGCCTATTGCAATCTAAGCTGCCAGGAAGTTCTGAGGACCTGTGATCAAGCCACAGGAGTGCCCGATAATTAGATAGATAGACAGACAGACAGACAGACAGACAGACAGACAGACAGACAGACAGACAGACAGATAGATAGATAGATAGATAGATAGATAGATAGATAGATAGATAGATATAGAGCAAGTGTAAATTGATATACATATATATATATTTATATATACAAAGAGAGAGAATGTGAGGTAATTAAATTATATATATATATAAAATTACCAATTATTAGTTATTAAATTATGCCTCCATTTAATGAAATATCACTGTTGAATACTTATAAAAGTATTAATTAAAAATTATTCAATATCCTTAATCATACCATGGTGCTAGAATGGAAGAAATAAATCCAATATTATTTGTGTGGCATTCTAAAATAGAATCATGAATCAACGGCACATTTATTACTTTTATAACATTCCGTTAGCATTCACATGAACAGGAATGAGTTTGTCAGGATCTCCTTCCATTTGTGGGTGGCAGTCCTAGCATTCGAACTCCAGGCCTGGGTAGTGTACTTTGAATGCAAACCATTGGAATGACATGGTGAAAATTTCAGACTGTTACGATTGAAAAAAAGAACAACAAGAAGAAAGTAAAGTAAGGTGCCAGTGGCTCCAGCCTATAACCCTAGCTCCTCAGGAGGCTGAGATGTAGAAAATGTCAATTTAAATTCAGCTGGGGAAGGAAAGTCTAGGACACTCTTCTTTCTAAGAGATCACTGGAAAAATAAACATGAATGGGGCTGTGACACAAGGGCAGAGTGCTACCCTTGAGCAAAAGGAGCTCAAGAACAGGGCCTAGGATTATGTACAACAGTGTATCTGCCCTCCCCAAAAAAGGAGGCAATAACTCCATGGATGTGTGTATGGATGATGGGCATTCATCAGGTTGCCCATGCCCAGCTGCCGCAACCGGGGCAAACTGGGACAAGCCCTCATAGAGTACTAAGTGTGAACCAGCAGCTTGAACAAAGCACCCTCTGCCATTTAATAACTGAAACCCTGAAGGCTTTGCCTGGGCTAGTGTTTGCAACGGGTGCATAATGTTCTGGCTGAGGCATCCCATTGGGACATTTTGCAGCCAGCCACTGCCTCCAGATAGTCCACAGTCCCTAGGCTGTAGGAGTTGTCCGAGATTCTCTCTCCATAGCCTCTATCCCTCTGTAGGATGTGAGCCTAGACCTCTGGGGCCTGGTGGCTATCACTCATCTATCATTCCTCATTGCCAAGTCAAAGGCTAGTCCCAAATCTTGGCATAGACATGAAATAATCAGCGATTTATAAGCCCAAGGGGTAAGTCAATAAATCCCACCTTCATAACTTCCGTTAGAAGTGAGCATTGGGCTGCGAATGTGGCTTAGTGGTAGAGTGTTTACATAACATGCACAAAGCCATGAGTTCCATTCCTCAGTACCACAGAAACAGAAAAAGTCAAAAGTGGCGCTGTGGCTTAAGTGAGAGAGTGCTAGCCTTGAGCAAAAGAAGCTCAGGAACATACACAGATCCTGAGTTCAATCCCCAAGACTGGCAAAAAGAAAAAAAATGTGAGTCTGGTGAGACATATTCTTCTGAGACACAAAGAAGGGCCAAGGTTATAGGTAAGAGGTAGGGTAGAAGACAGGTGCTGCTGGTTCACCCCTGTAATCTTAGCTACTCAGGAGGCTGAGATCTAAAGATTCCAATTACAAACAGAAAAGTCTATATGAGACATTTTTCTCCAATTAAACACCCAAAAAGTGAGAAGTAGAGCAGTGGTTCTAGTAGTAGAGTGCTAGACTTGAGCACAAAAGCTCAGGGATAGGACAACTTCCAGGCCATAAATTCAAACATCAGGATTGGCACACACACACATGCACATGCTCGTGCGTGTGCACACACACACACACTCACACAACACACCAAGATAGAGCATTTGCCAGTCACCCTGCACAAAGTTCCTTCTATAGCAACTCAATATTTTAAAAAAGGGAGAAGGGAAGGAAAGACTTGCTCCAGGAGGTGATATAACCAGTGCCAAAATTCCACAGGAGTTCTAAGGCATGGAATGGGACAGAGAGCCTCATACAGAAGGTCCATTTATAGGCAAAGGTCCTTAGGTGTCATATGGAGCAAGTGGTGTAGGTGGAATGAAGGTTCTGTGGCTTCAGACATTCTGGCAGAACATTCAAGGCTAAGTCAAGGTTTGTTAAGTCACAGGTAGGGCAAATAGTGGGGTTCCAGAATGGGGCCCAGGGGGAAGATTAGCTTGGCTTTTTACCATGGACTCCAGCCATTTCTTGTTGGTGGAAGCCTATTTTTCACACCTCCTGACCCTCAGGCCTCCTTTGCATGGAGGATTCAAGGCAAACACAGGGAAGAATGCTTGCTTAAGAAAAGCTTCTAGCACAATGCCAGAGGGGCTCAAACCCTGTAAATCCTAGCTACTCAGAAGACTGAGATCAGAGATCATTGGTCACGGCAGTTCCAGTTATTTCCTAGAAAGCAGGGGATGGCGCTGCACAACAGGAAGTCATGCTGGGAACAGGCTGGGAAGCAGGAAGGTAAGACATGGGTGATCCGTAGTTCTATTGTCCTGCAGGGCCTCTGAATTCCATGGGCTTTCCTATCCAGACCCAGTGAGAACTGGTACAGAGCCCTTGACAGAGGAATGAGTATCTGAGCCAGCCAAGTGGGCTTTTGAACCCTCGGGGAGTGGGACCCTCAGAAGAGATTTGGGGGTTGGGAGTAGAAGGGGGAATGGGGCCTGCACCTGGGAACTTTGCCCCAGGAAAGGCCACTTTGGAAGGAGCAGGCCCTGAAGGGATGAGGTTGGAGCAAGATCCAGGACTGGGAACTGACACTTGATGGCCCATGGTGCCTTTGCCATTTTGAGAGGGCCGGGCTGCCCAGGAGGGGTGGGGATAAGTGGAAGGGGGATGAAACTTAGGACAGGGGCAGGCCAGGAATGGAGGTGGTGGGACCAATGGGGGAAATGGAGGAGCAAGGAGGGAGCAGATCGGGAGGGGGTCTTGGTGTTGTGCCTGCTGGGTCCCTAGGCCTCTATGGTTAGGAGAAGCAGGAGAGGGACTGGCGGGGCAGGAGAGGCAGGAACAGTCAGTGGGAAAGGGTCAGCCAAGCGGGCAAGAGGAAGGCAGGAGTTCTGGGCTTTCTCAATGAGAACCAACCCAGGCTGCCAGGGAGGTGCAGCAAATGGGGAGCAGGCCAACCCAGCAGTGTGGGTGGACTCAATAGGCAGAGCCCTCAGAGGGCAGTAGGGGAGAAGGGATGGGCCTCCATCTGGGAAATCTTGAAGTTGGAATTCAGGGAAGGGAGAAAGTAGGAAGGGGCAACACAGGGCTGCTGCCATCTGCCTGTGGGGGGATGGGGGCTAGGCCTCCTGCGGGCTTTGCTACAGCACATCCTACCATACCAGTGGGGCCACGGGGCACCAGCACCTCCTCCCAGCATAACATTCTGGGAAGGGGGAATGTAGGAGATAGGAAAGGCTGCCCTCAACCTGTGGGTCCTCTCTGGCTCCTGAAGCCTCTCTAATTCAGACCCACTGTGGCTGACATGGCCCAGGAGCCAACAGAAAGCCTTGGCTCTGTGTGTACCTGTGGCATTGAAGGTTATTTCCTGAGGAAATAGGTGAGCTTGGTGGAGGGAACTCAAGAAATATCTGGGAGCAGTGGAGGGGGGAGCCTCCCACGGGATGCAGGACAGCTTCTGGATTTCCCACACAGATCAGACTTGGTTGCGTAGGTCTGGGAAGCCAGGAGGGAGCCAAGAAGGAGCTGGGGATGAGGGTGCTGTGGGGGGTGAGGAATCAGCTGGTGACCTCCCCAGGTGGGGTGAGGAAAGGCATCTCCAGAGAAAAGGGGTTGGGCGAGGCCGCGTGCACCTGCAGAGCCCACAGCAGAAACAGGCCAGGAAGGAAGAGGGGGAAATATGAGCCAGGTGCTTGGGCTTACCCCTGCCCCACCAGGGAGCCCATCTCTCCCAGTCAGCTGTCTCCCTGGAGTGGGGCGAAGGGTGAGATTGTGCCTTTGGCTCCCTAGGAGGGGGAGGGGGCAGGGGCATGTCCCACAAACCTTATCCAGCCATGGAGAGGTCCTTCCTGCATGGGGAAGGTGGAGAGGGAGAGCACAGTGCAGAATCAAGTCCAGGAAGGAGCAATGGAGGATGCACGGTGTATACGGAGCACCCTTTGGCTCAGCAGTGGGTGGAGCAGGGAAGGGCTGGTGGGGGAGAGTGGGAGAGTGGGTGGTCGGTTCAGATGCGGCCTCTGGTACTCTGTGTTTGTGGGGGGGATCTCCTAAAATCTATTCCCAACAGATTTGGAGAGCCCGCATGCAGGAAGTGAAGAAGCCTGGAGAGATCTTGGTGGCCATGAGTAGCCAGGGATAAAACAAGGAAGCAGGGATGAGGAGGGAAGATGGCCCCTTTTGGGGTGGTGCAGGACCTACTCAGCAACTTGGGCTTCTGGGGGCATTTGGGTGCAGATCTGATGTGTTTGTGTGTGGGGGGAAACTTTGGCACCTGTTTTAGGCAGGGCTTCTAAAAGGTATTGCTGCTGGGAGGGTGGGCAGGAGGGGTTTCTTAGAGCAGGAAGATTTAAGAAGCAAAGGTTAAGACATTAGGCCATGAAAAATATGTAAAATTGGAAAGGGTGTGGAGGATTTGACAGGAGGGTGCTGGGGTGAAGAGGGGCTGCATGTGGTGGAAATTAAGGAGATGTGGCTCCATCTGCTCAGCTAATCGGCAGCTCTGGCCCCATAGAGCCCAGGGATGGGGGTCTCATGCAGAGGGACATTTCCAGTGTACAGGTGTCAGGGAGAAAAAGGGGGGAAGGAGGTTGAATCAGATACCTTCTAAGAAGTTATCCAGACTTCCATTTTCCATTGGTCTCTGTAGGCTCCAAGGTAGAAGGTGGCTCTGAGGCTTTGCATAGAATCAGGGTCAGGAGACTTCAGTATTATAAGATCCACATTCAGACCCCCTTGCAGATACCAGGGACTCGGGAGGGAGCTGGACTCGGAACCGTGGGTCTCGAGCAGAAGAGTGCCTGCCACGTGGGAGAAAGACATGCCGGATTATACAGGCATGTGGGACCAGAGTCTGGCTCTGGTGTGTACACACACACACACGCACACACACACACACACACACACACACACACACACACACACAGGCCTAGCATAGAATACCTATCTATAGGTAATGGTGAGAGAAAGAAATACTACACAGGGAATATACACATAAGGTGTCTTCAACCTAAGCTAAAATGGCTTAGGACCAGTTTGGTTGGCCATTCAACCAAGGGCCTGTGAACCCTTGAGTGGGCTGGAGATCCACCTGTTCAAGTGGGGATAGGGTGGGGAGAGGGAGGAGATAGTCAAGGTTGACTGATAACGGCTTTCATCAGCCACTAGGTTTCTGGTCCAGGTGTCCCTGTGCTCACTCATGGGGAGATCGCCAGGTGGGTGTAATGGGAGGGGGTGCTGCTCTGGGGGAAAGGGGAGGGTCAGGGGGTGGGGCTCAGGATGGGGGCAGAGATTGTGACACCTTGGGCAGGGGGAGGTGGCCATGGCTCTGGCTGCAGACCTCCACTCTCTGGGTGGCTTTGCACTTGCCAAGCAGCGCTGGCAGAGGTAGCCAGACAAGTGGGGCACAGACCCGGGAGCTAAGGATTCAGGAGACTTGGGGAGGATGGGAGAGCAGGGGATTGCTCCAGTCCACCCTCACAAAGGCCACCTCCAGCGCCAGGGGCAGGGGCCATGGGCATGTCCCCCAGAGGGTGGAGCAGGAAGAAGGAAAGGGAGCACGAGAATTCCCTATGCGAAGGCCGGGCCAGTTTGAGGCAGCGAGGACCGGTGGCACAGGGCCACCCCTTCAGTGACCAGGGTCCCTGGGGGCCATCGGGTATAGACAGCAGCCCTACTTCTGCCTTCCCCTCCCACCTTGATCTACTTCCCTCTACCAACCTTGCTTCCCTCATCCTTCCCGCTACCTCCCCCCCATCTATCCCTCCTGGCCTCCATCCACAACTTTCTTCCTGACTCTCTCCTCTACAGCCCTAACTCCCTACCTCCCCACCTCTGCCTCTCTGACCCCACCTCTCTCCCTGACTTGCTTCCTGCCTCTCCACCTCTGCCTCATCCCCCTGCCTCCCTTTGCCCACCCTGCTTCCCTTCCTGCTACCTCCAGCAGCCTCCCACCTCCTCCTCCCTCCCACCTAACTCCACCTACCTCTCTGCCTCACTCCCTCTATCCCTTCCTCTTTTCTCTCCCATCTCCCACTTGGCCTTACTGGCAGGAACACAGAGCTTGGTTGGGAACACCACTCCTGGACACCACACTCCATACTTGGGTGGGTGAGTCAGTGGTTGGGCTGGCGCATGTGCAGGCGCACAACCACTCCTCACATCTACTGCTGGCCTGTCCACACACAGATACAACTTTTGACTGCTCTACTTTCGTGTTTAGCCTTTATTCACAGCACAGCAACCCATTGCACACACATGGGGAGGAGGGGGTGTGCGCAACCACAGGACACCATCTGCCCCCCATCTCCAAGACATCTGCCTCCACTGAGGAGGCGCCTGCACTGCTGCTGCTGCTACCTGCCTCCATCTCCCATCTTCCACATTCCCCCACAACCCTGGAATGAAGCAGCCATGTTGGGGTACACCCTGGAGGAACAGCCTTGACCCTTCCCTACCGTGCTCCCTAGAAAATGATGGAAAGATAGGTACTCACCAGACTCAGTCAAAACAGCCGGGGCTGCCGGCAACTACATGGCAGTGTGTGGTGGCTCCATGGACTTTGGTATCCTGGGGAGAAAACTCAAAGTCCGAGGTCCATCTCGAGATTCAGTATGGGACCAGTCCTCACCCTGGGCAGGGAGCAAAACTCTGCACAGTCCAGGTGCCAGCCCTGCGGGTCTAGTGGGGCATGGGCCTGGTGGATGCTGGAACAGTGTGGTGTGATGTGGGTGAACCCATAGATGCTCCCAGAAGCCCTTGGGGATGTTCCAGAAGCCGGGGTCCCAGGAACGGCCTCGGTGACCTAAGCCTTGGAGGTGGCAGGTGGGCCAAGGTTCCCAGCCCCAGCTAGGGCATGGCTTTCCAGGAGTGGTGGTTTCTGGGTCCCTGTTATGGTTGGCCAGGGCCCTGGTGTTGGCCCTGGTCATCGAGCATAACTGTGTCCCAAAGCCCGAGTTCCCCACGGATGGTGGGACGGATGGTGGGCTTCTTGGACACCGGAGGAGAGCAGGGCAGAGTGGAGCAGAGCAGGGCAGCCTGGTGCAGGCCAGGGCCTGGCATCCCTCTGCAGCTGCTGGGGACCATGGCTTGGCCGGGTCCCTGCCCAACACAGAATCCATCAAGGATGGGCTTCAGGGTCCCGCTCTGATCGTGTGGTTTCAGAGTCCCCATCGGGGACTGGGTGAGAGGCACCGGGCGATGGCCCCGCCTATCCAACTTGTCCCTGTGGACCAAGGCCTGAGTTCCTCAGTGAGAGAGACTGCAGGCAGGTGGTCAGGCAGGTTGGCTAGGGTTCCCTCTGCTGATGATGGGGATAGGGCCCGGGTAGGGCCCCATCCAGGAGGGGACCCCCATGAAGGGCACACTTTGGGGTCTCTTCCTCCAAGCTTGGCTAAGCCCTGGATATTGACCTGTTGGTCCTCTGAGTTCCTCGACTCCCGCCAAGTTAAGGGGCCCAGGAAAGTTGGACTTGGAGGTCTCCTACCATGTGTACATTGGGCAGGCCTAGGGCATGGGCCTGGGGCAGCCCCTTCGGCTGCCTGCAGGCAGAAACTTTGCCCTCTGGGGTAAGCACTCGGGGTGGGAGGGGGAGGCATCTGGGGAGTCGAGGGCCTCTCTGTGCCAGGGCTGTATCACCTCGAGCCGGGCCTCAGCTTGGATGGGAGCTCCATTTCGGGGCTAGCTTCAGGGGCCTTCCCTTGTGAGGGCCTCTGGCCTTCAGAGGCTGTCTACACACTCCCAATAGTCTGAGGCCCGAGATAGGGGATGGAAGGTGGGCAGGGGGATTACTCAGAGAGATCAGCTGTCCTTGCGAGTCCCCTGGTTGACCAGTTGTTCCCAGGAAGGACTCAGGTCCACCGGCTGTCCCTAGGAGGGACCCTGGGTCGACCAGCTATCCCCAGGAAGGTCCCCCTGGTTGACCAGCTGTCATCAGGAGGATCTCTGCATTGACAGGTTGTCACCAGCTATTTTATCAGTTGTACAAGGGAACTACATGAGAGATCATTCGAAATTGTCATGTTCAATGTAATATAAATATAAACTATATAGTATAAATAGGTGATATAATCAATAAAACATATCAGCATGATAATAAAATATCGTCATATAATGTATACTAAAATTCATAAGATAGAATCCAAGTAATACAATATTAACTAGGATATATATATATAATATATATATAATTACAAATTCATACATAACATGTAACAAAATTCACATATAATATACTACCTACTATAAACTACGCAACAATGATAGATGTGAGAATAAAATAGAGGATGCTATAGAACACATAGTTTTGTATCTACTAAATAATACACAGTTGAGTAAAATAATACTAAATACTACACAGTTGAGTATACTATAATTTCAAGTATAATATATAATACAAAAGTAATTCATATATCCTACAATAGAACATATATTACCTGTGATAAGCATAGATATCTACATTTGTAATACAACATGAGATCTACCAACACGTAATACAAAAAAGTGACATAGACTAGAAAGAAACGTATACTATATCACAGTTCATACATAATAGGTGATATACTACAGATTATAAACATATAAGAAATGAACATTTCAACCACATAGACTCCCAGCCTAGGAGAATCCTTGGTGATGATGATGATGGTGATGATGATGATGATGATAATGATGATGATGATGATGATGAGGATGATGATGGGGAAGATGAGATGGGGATGAGTTTTGGTCTCCACAAGTCTATGGCCCAGAGCTCTAAGGTGGGGAGGGGATGAGGGGAGCTGAGTCCTGAAGTCAGCTAGTTCCTGGGACTGGATTGGGCCTGGGCCAGGCGTTGCGCATGTGTGGGTTGGCTGGGCTGGATAGGGGTGGGGAGGAGTGAAGGAAGGACGTGGCCTGGGTGCCTCACACTGCTGCCTCACTCCCTGTGGACCAGGGTCATCGCTGGTGGAGCCCAGGGCACCATGGGGCACATGTGTGGACATGGGGGTTATGGCCACTCCCATCCCCTTGTGCTTCTCTGCAGGCACCTCCGGGAGCCCCTGCTGCACAGGCCTCGGAAACAGGGCCCGGGCCAGCTGTGTGGCCTGGCTTTGCCTGCCAGGTGTTCACCCCTGGATCAGGTCCCCTCACCACTTTATTCATTATTTTCCAGTAGAGTCTCTTGTTTTTTCAGGAACTGTATGCATGTTTCACCATGCCCGGAGGGTTGGTGGAGATGAGATCTCGTTTCTTTGTTCATTTAGGCTTCAGCCTCAGTTTCCAAGGTCTGGCAAACCTCCACACCCCCGTCTGCCTCCCCCTGGGTCTGGAACCAATCAAGGGGGGTCTTCTCTGGAAATGAGGGAAGTAGGAAACATCCTCTCACCGTCCACTTTCCCTCTTCCAGATCTTGTCCACCACTGGATGCAGAGCTGATTGGGCAATGAACCCTGTGGGCCCAGACCCTAAAACTGCCTGATCCGGCCGTGCAGCCCCTACCAGCAGGGGCCTTCCTAGAGGAGGTTGCACAAAAGACTCCCATCTGAGGCTGGTCCCAGGAAAATCAGAAGACCCTAACTGAGCACTCTGTTAAATCCCATCCTCCCTCTGCTCTCCTCAAGCATTCTGGACTCCACATCTCCACATCTGGCTCTGCCCTCTCAGCCACCCCACACGGGTTCCCTTCTCCTGGGACCGCCCTCCTTGGTGGCATCTAGAGGACTGACTCCTACTCTTTGCTCGGGTCTCTGGGTTCACTTCCACCGTATTCAAGGCTTTCTCTGAGCCTCTTGATAACCATAAACCCCTGCTTTCCTTCTTTCCTTCCCTCCCTCTAACCCTCCCTCCTTTCCTGCATGGTTGCCTGCCGTCCTTCCCTTTCCTTCCCTCCCTCCCTTTCTCCTCTCCCTCTCCTTCCTTCCTTCTCTGCCGGTACTGGAACTCAAACTCACGGCCTCACACTCTGGATGGGCTTCTTCACAGATGACTAGTCCTCTACCACTTGAGCCATGCCTCTACTTCTAGTCTTTGACTGCTTAATTGGAGATGAAGGGTGTCTTCTTGGGTCCATCTTAATCAACCCTCAGAGCTCAGCTCCCGGAATAGCTGGGATAACAGGCATGAGCCACCTGTGCCTGGCTGCTTCTTTCTCTTTTCCTTTCCCTCCTCCCTTCCCTCCTGCCTTCTTCACATATTTCCCTTCCTTCCTTCTCTTTTTCCCTCCCCTTGCCTCTCTCCTTCCTCATCTTCCTTTTCATTTCCTCTTTTCTTGTGAGTTCCTACTTATAATGAAACATGAAGGAGGCTCCCTGTTTCCCTACATCCCCACTCAAACCTATGTTTTGCAGGGCAGAGCGGGTGAGATAGTGCCCATGATCTCAACCTGAGGATTTCAGTTTGGAGCCAGACTGGGCTTATCTCCAATGCACCACCCAAATGCCTAATGTGAAGCTGCAGCTTCAGTAGTAGATTAGTGGAGCTGTGGCTCAAATGGTAAGAGTGTTAAGTGGCCTAGTAGTAGAGTGCAGCCCTGGGTTTGAATCCTTGGTATCCCGTAAAGACAAAAAGTGGGAAGTGGTGCTCTGGCTCAACAGATAGAGCACTGGCCGCCTTGAGTAGAAGGTCTGAGAGATGGCACTCCAGCCCAGAGACAAGCCGCATGACATGTGTGAATAACACGATGACAATAAAAACTAAGGGGAGGAAAAGAGATCACATGAGGTCTTAAGCAGTACCCAGATTTATTGAGAGCTTCCTTGCATCTGTGAAACACCTGCACATGAGTTTACAATGTTTGTTTTGAAACTCCTTTGATTAAAAAGATATTTCATTTCGATGTGTTCTGTACCGAACAGGATCAAAACCACATCATCAATCTGCAGGTAGACTCACGGCAAACAGGATCTCCACCCTCTCTGGCCTGCAGTTGACCTAGCATCACTTGTGTCCCCAGAATTGTGGGTGAATGACCCTTGGCCCCATCCTTTACAGCGAGTGAGGAACCAAATGAATCCCCGAACCAAAGTTCAAGGTGCAGGTCCAGTTGGGAGGTGTGTTGTAAAGACACACAGAGATGTGTCCTAGAAATGGGGAGTCCAAGTGGGGCAGAGATGGAAATTGACATTGCTTTGGGCAACCAGAGTTGTGAAAAGCCCCATCTGGTGCTGGGCACAGAATTGCAGGAAGGTTCCAGTGGGCCTGTTGTCCTAGTGGCAGGCACACTTACATTCTGGACTGCTGTACGTGCAGGAACAGGGGCCTGGAGAAACAGGAAAGGGGGGAGCAGTTAGCATCCTGTCTCCGGGGGATGGGAAGGGGGTGGGAATGGCTGGAGAGCATGAGGCCCGTGGCGGCCATGGGAACAAAAGGCCGGGCGGACTCTACCTCCCATGCCAGTCCTGGCACATGGAGAGAAGGAGGTTTGGGTTGGCCCGGCTCTGGAGCCATTTCCGGGCCCAGAGTGATGGCTGGGGCATGCCCTTACATGATGGGAGTGAGTGGAGGAGGCCACGGAGATTGATCTAAATGAACTTTCCGGTCCATACCCAGAGGCCTTCAGGAGCCAGGGGCCAGGGTCGTGATTAAATCATCTACTTGAAAAGCATTTTGTAATGTCTTATCGAATATGAAATTACAAATCAAAAAATTATTTTAAATCTAAATTCTAATTTAGCCAAGTCTACTGAGTCCTACATTAAATGAACTTTGCTATTTCTCCAGGCTTAAGCTTTCATAATCCTTCATCATTTCTTTGGAATTCAACAGAATGATGCTTGCTTTTTCAAATTTTTCGCTGGGAATCATGAGCCATTTTGCATCTAGGAATGTTCTGTAATGAAGAGAGCATTTAAAACGCAACTGAGGATTATGTATGAGTTGCATGTCAATAGGAAACTTGACATCTCAAAACATAGTGACAAAATTAGCCCAAACTTCAAACTGTGTATTCCTTTCTTGTTGTTTGGTTTGTTTTATTGAGACAAAATTATGCTACTTGGTTAAAGGAAGGTATCGCTATGTAATTCCACTCTCTAATCTCCTGTCTTACTCTCAGTGCTAGAATTCTTGACTTTTATCACATTGTCCTACCATGGTTTGTTAGGTTATTTAATCTAGATACAGACTAGCAATTCTGAACTTCTCTGATGATATTCTCTATAAGACTGACTGTTCAGACTGTTTATGTACAGTTTTCAAAGATGTTCTAACATGTGACACAGGATATGAACATTTTCAGATGCACTTGCAGGGGTCTCTGATTCATTTCTCCATGGATCTGATCCCATTAATAGTGATTACTTGACTCTCTTACTATCTCTAGTCCCTACCTATGTAATAGTCTCAAACTTTTTTGAAGAAAGTTCACTTGAATACATTCTAATATTAAAAATTACCACTTGATTCTAGTCTTACTCAGGAAATATTTTCTATTGTTTTCTAACTTTTCTACATATTCTGAGAGTTGTTTCATTTGGGCATTTGTGCCTTCACATATAAGTGCCTCTGAGTGTATGTGTATGTGTATGTTTGTATGTATGTATGCAAAAGCCTCAATCTCTTATTCAGCCATCTTGCTCATGACTGGTATTCCATCTCCTGAGCACTTTTTCCAATTCAGCTTTTGCCTGGATAATTATAGGTAGTATCTCAAAACCTGTTCTGCCCAGGCTGAATACAAACCGAACTTCCCAGACTCCTTTACCTTCTTAGGTTTTATTTCTCCAGGAGAATCAATTTTTAAACGACAAACATTTTTGTGAGTATAAAGTCTAAGTTGTAGCCCAGATTTTTAACTCAAGAATACACATAAAGATAGATGAACATACACATTACATATACTGAGTGTACACTGTTAGAAATGTGATCTTAACCCAGGTTGCAGTGAGATCTGAGGATGGGGTTCAAAGCCAGCCGAGCTAGGAAAGTCCAGGAGATTCTTTTCTCCAATTAACTACCAGAAATCTGAAATGGCACTGTGGCTCAAGTGGTAGAACACTAGCCTTGAGCTGAATAGCAGAGGGACAGTGCCCAAGCCCAGAGTTTAAGTCCCACTACCATAAAAAAGAGAGAGAAAGAAAAAGAAAGAAAAAAGTAAAAGAAAAGTGATCTTAGCCACCAGTTCATTGCTAGCATCATTCCTGCTCTTTCAACATGGCCTTTTTTTCAGTTAAGTCCATGCTCTTATATCTGACTTGCTTGGAACCAAAATTATACTTCCTCCTAAATTTTCACTAATTTACATGATAAGCTACCATGATGAAAGAGATGAAAGAGCCTTATACGTCATATTTCACTTAGTAGTAATGCTTTCTCTATATCACTCTCATAGATCTACATATTGGCCTTGGCCTTATTGTTTCAAAGTTGTCTTATTTGTAGAGTCTTCTATAGTGTTTTGAACCATTATACTTAAACACAGAACTTCTCTTCCTCCTATTATTACTATTGTTTCTCCTAATATTAACCTATGTACACTTGGGAAAGAATGAACAACACACACACTCACAAAAAAATGTTTCTGAGAACCTTCTTCCCAATTAAAATTGGTCTTAATTTACAGAGCACTTAGGAAATTTGTATTTAATGTACTCCAAGATACTGTTTTCTTTCATGTTTTTTATGGTGGGTTAGTTACATAAGTAAGTTAATGAGTACATTATCTAACGAGCATTGTTAGCTCCTCTTTTGTTTGTCCCCTGCCATCCCTTTTCTCTTCCCCTCCCCAACTCCTCCCCTCCCCAAGTTGTAAAGTTTGTTCTCTACATAGTGTCTTGTTCATCTTATTGTTACAATGGATCATACTTTATCCTTGTTTCAGCATTTTGATATTTCCCTTCCCATCCCCACATTAGGAAAATGTATGAGCAAGATGCAGGTCACCAAACTCAAATACATTGAAAACAGGGGTTATACCGTGGAGGATGAAAATAGAACAGAAACAAAAAAATGACATAGTTAGATATATTTTAAACAATAGCAAGAAAGAAAAAAAAAGTTGTATCCTAACTTGGGATTTATTTCACTTAACATCATCTTATATGGCCATATGTACATGGATAATTTTTATAAGCCATGTAAATTCCATATTTTCTCATTTCTAAGTTGTTTCTGAAACACGTGTTACCTCATGTCCAAAGATGTACTTGTATTTCAATGAAGCCAGAAAATATTCATTTTTACTGGGAGCAGCACCATAGATTGTTACTGGAAGTAAATGGAAGGAACTGTTATGGGCAGTGGAAACTGATTCCAAGACAGGAATTGAACATAGAGAAATGACAAAGTTCAAGTTAATTTGTGCTGTTCTTTTTACTGAACAAGAAAATAATCCAAGGCTAGAAGGAAAATCTGTCCCTGACTTTTTCGAGTGTGTTCTTTACTCATATAAAACTTTTCTGTAAACTTCTATTTGAGAGTATTACAAAAAGAAACAATATGCCATTTGCAGGCCAGCATAGAAAAAAAGAGAAATAACTTTGTTTTAAAGTGTTCTACTGCAGGCATGGGAAGGTGGCTCAGTGGTAGAGCGCTTGCCTTGAATGCATGAGGCCCTGGGTTCGATTCCTCAGCACCACATAAGCAAAAAAGAAAAAAGCCGGAAGTGGCGCTGTGGCTCAAGTGGTAGAGCGCTAGCCTTGAGCTGAAGACCTGAGGGACAGTGCCCAGGCCCAGAGTTCAGGCCCCACGACCAGACCCAAAAAAAAAAAAAAAAAGGTTAAAGTGTTCTACTGCAAAGAAAGAAAGACATGGAGGTTTTAAAATGTCTTATGCATGGATATTTCACTCCTGACATGATTGTCTTGTTGCAGAAGTCAGTTATCCATTTCTTTAAACTGGTCCTGAGTTTTCCATAGCAATAAAGATTCCAAAAAGCAGAATGCAGTGTGTATGATCAGCAAAAGGGGCCTCTTCTCAAACAGTGCTTAAACGATGGTCCCAAAGAAATATGTGGGGTTATTTTTGTTTGTTTGTTTAATTTGTGCTGGTTCTGGGGCTTGAACCCAGAGGCTGGACCCTGTCCCTGAACAATTGTCCTTCCTGCCCACCTGACCCCAAAGCTAGTACACTATTGCTTGAACAAAAACTCCACTTCTGGTTTTTTTGGTGTTTAATTAGAGATAAGAATTTGACAGACTTCTCTTGCCAGGGTTGGCTTTCAACTGTGATAGTAAGAAAGCCAAGTGACATCAACTATATGGACTTCTCATTTGAACAGAGAAATATTACATGAAGTTTATTATAAAGCTAATATTTGACAATTTTTAAAAGAAGAGAATATGTCCAACAAAGAAGCCATAACAAATAACAGCAAAAGAAGGTGCACTGAATCATTTTGGAATTATTTTTTCTGCTTGGGAAGATTACTATTGACTTTGTAGTTCCTTTTGGGGAAACTTAATGTCATATTTGCTCTCTTTTAATGGTCGTGTGGCTTGAACTCTGATCCTGGGCAATGTCCCTCAGCTCTTCAGCTCAAGTTGAGCACTCTATCACTTTAGCTACAGCACCACTTCCAAGTTTCTGGTGGTTAATTGAAGATAAGAGTCTCATGGACTTTGCTGACCAGGCTGGCTTTGAACTACAGTCCTCTTGTCTCAACCTCCTGAGTAGCTAGGATTACAGGCGTGAACCACCAGCACCCAGCTCATATTTGCATTTATGTTCACTTAATGACACTATGTAGACAAAGAATGGAAATTTGAATCAAATGATGTGGCATTGCAGCTTTTCAGAAAAATTTGAGGTAGCAATAAATATGTCCTCCTTTTCCATGTTGTTACATGAATGACTCATGAGTTATGGGACTCTTACATTAGCATCCTCTGCTGTCTGCAAATTTGGACTTAGTATCAATAACTGTTAATAGAGAAATAGAGAAAGACAGATTTTTAGAAAGCAAAGAAGATCTGGTATGAAAAAACAACATAGAAATAGATACAACTTATCCCACAGAGATTAATAACTAACCTAAGAGATTTAGTATGCTAAATGCAATGAGGAATAAGTGTAGTTGATAACTAGTTCTTTAATAACCAAAACTGGTTTCTGGTATAATTATTTATTATTATCATTTATTTCTCTCATCTGGAGTTATTCCTTCACTTCTGTCAAAACTGTTAATTAGCCTTGCCTTTTTGGTGCCATAACTGAACAAAACGTTTTCCAAATCTCACTTACACTATCCTTCTCATTGTTATTAACAGTGACCACTCAGAAGCCTGGAGTCTTTGAATTTCCAGGATTAATCCTCACCTGATATCTAAGCACATTCCTGACATTAATTGCCATGACCTATTAACAAACCTTTTTTTTTTGTTTCTTTTCAACACAGTATTCTAATATAGGTAAAGTTATTGAATTAAGGACGATTGTTAGACATAGTTGGAAGGAGCAATTATATATTCCAAGTATAGTTTCTTTATTTGTCATTTACTAGCTAAATGACTTTTTTGCCAGTCCTGGGGCTTGAACTCAGGACCATGGAACTGTTCCAGAGCTTGATCTTTCTTTCTTTCTTTCTTTCTTTCTTTTTTTTTTTTTTTGCTCAAAGCTAGCACTCTATAACTTGAGGCACAGCACCACTTCTTTTTCTGTTTATGTGTTACTGAGGAATTGAACCCAGGGTTTCATGCATGATAAGCAATCTCTGTGCCATGAAGCCACATTCTCATAACCCTAAATGACTTTCTTAAAATGGCATTACTTTTTCATTCCATTATTTTAATTTAGACTAGATGGTGGAAAAGGAACTGGAAACCAATACTAAGTCCAGTAAGGTTGACATTCCTATCACATCACTAAGGAAGTACAGTGTTAAGAACTGCAGGACTTATAAGGCTGTTGCATGTAACATTATTATGGAAAAAAAAAAAAACATTTAACAGTCATCTCTGACATCCAAAACATTCTGCTTCACTTACACCGTCAAGAGCCAAACGATTTGTTTTTCCCCTTCCCCTCTACAAATTATACCGACATCAAATACAGTGAATGCAGGGGTTATACTGTGGGCGAGGGACATACAAAGCAACAAAGAAATAATCTTATAAATGTGTTAGAGACAATCGCATGAAAGTAAAAAAAATTGAATACATATCTTAGGGTTCATTTCCTTAACATCAACTTATCTGAACTTTTCTGTTTGACTCAGACATATACTAGTTTCAGTTCACAGACAAGGGCAAACAAGCCCTAGGATGGGAATTAGGAAAGCCTAGGGGACTAAGATTGTACAGATGGGGAGAGACACATGATGGCATTCTCATAATCCTACAAGCAATTGCCACAGCCAGTTATTCCCCTTCAGCAATGCGACCAAACACAGTTTTAAAACCAGTCTCTGCCATAAACCCAAAGTAGACAACAAGAAAGAGCCCTGGGTTGTAGTGACCCCACCTCCTTCGAAAAAGGGGAGAGCATCCCCTTGGCAGAGGATTCCCTATGGCAGCTGTTGGTTCAAACTTACAATGTGATCAATCAGACCCATGCTGATATTACAAGCTCTTGTTGGATGTGTTCTGATATGAGACCTCCATTTTATGAGGGTATTGCAGTGATACAGAATGTGACTAATGTTAAAACAAGTAAATCATGCAGATGGGAACAAAAGGAAGCAAAACTTACTCTACAGGCAGTTATAGGACAAGGGTTATGTGTGGAATGAGTACCAACTAACTTTACTCACTTAAGTAATTAGACTCAAGAATGGATTCCAGAGGAAGGATATCTATTACCTCCTCAAGATGCTTGGTGGGCATGTTCAACTAGCCTAACCCCCTGCGTCCATTTAGAAATTTGAAATAGGTCTAACAGTTTTTGTGTCATGGTACAACTTATCCCACAACTGTTCTACCATTCTCAGGAAGACCTGATGATAAAGATGTCTGAAGCAAGCTATTGGCCATGAAAAGCTAAAAGAGAAATAATAACAGCAATAAAAGTTGAGGTACTAGTGGGCTTACCTGGACTAGGAACTGGGGTGGCATCCCTAATTACTCAGAGAACATCTTACGCTAGTCTTCATGCCAATATAGATGAGGATATCAATTACCTGGAAAGCGCTATAGCCTACCTTCAAAAATCACATGACTCCTTAGCTGAGGTAGTGTTGCAGAACAGATGGGACCTGGACTTAATTTTCTTACAACAAGGAGGTCTATGTGCTGCCCTCGGGGAAGAATGTTGCTTCTACGCCAATCATTCCAGAGTTGTAAAAGAATATTTAGCTAAAGTAAGAAAGGGACTAGTAAAACGAAAAAGAGAAAGAGAAAAACAGGAAGGATGGTTTGAGTCATGGTTTAATTATTCCCCTTGGATAAGCACCTTAATATCCACTGTGTTGGCTCCATTATCATTCTGGTACTTGTGTTCACACTAGGGCTTTGCGTTGTCAATCTACTAGTGATGTTTGTTAAGGAATGCGTTAATAACATGCAGCAGATGGTATTGAGAACACAATATCTACTGATTCCTGACAAAAGACATAGTGCAGGCCCGTAAGGACCATGATTGGCCCTTAAAGTGCGTATTAGAAAGGGGAGAAATGAAGAGCCTAAAGTTTAAAGAGGCACAATGAAGGCCTAAGTAACTCCATTACACGCTAGCAACCATCTTGTGAGGTATGAATTATAAAAATAACCATGGGTTTGACCCAGAAATGACACAAAAAGAAAAACAATTCCCAGACAATTGAGACATAAATAATCCTTGAGAAAGCCACAGGAATTTCCTCCAGATGCATTGACCAAACACTGGGTGGCCATGCAGGACACAGTGACCCAGTGGCCAGAAAATTCCCATCAATAACACGTCAATAATAATATTACCAATCACATATGCATAGCTTAGTTTGCTTAAAATTTTAGCCAATCATGTAATTTCTCATGTAAAACTTCTTTAAAGTTGTTTGTTCAATAGTATAAAAACTATGCTGATTCTATGCTGGGGGGCCTCTTAGCTTCACAGGTTACTGAGTGCGTGGAGGACCAACCTTGAATTTGCAAATAAACGACTCCTTTGTTATTTGCATTGGTCGTGGTCTCTGGTGCGGGGGGGTGGGGGGGGGTTCTCCAGTCCATGTACAACAAATTTATGATATTACATTGAAAGAAAGCGAGCAGACATTTTAACCTATTTGGTACAAGTAAATTAATATTAAGCAAAGCTAATTAAAACAATTACTTATTTACTCCAGAGAATTAGTATAGTACTCTTGGATATCTTGGAGGAAAAGACTTTAGACTCATTACAATTGATGCTTTACATTGAAATTACTGGCTAAATTTTCCTTTTCAGAAAGGCAAAAGCTCCATTTCTTTCATGTTAGTATTATAAAATCATAATATCTGCATGTTGAATTATTTTCCTCTGCTGTTTTCAATACCATTCTTCATCCATTAGGTATCTAGGGCTTGGAATGACCAATTCCTTAAAATACCTATATTGCTTATATTGTGATTGAAATCTCAATAATATTAATATGAATTTATCTGAGTCTCATCTTGAGCTACATTCAGATGAAATTTATGCAATCTCAAGCAAGAAACCTGGCTATTTTACTTCTATATTTTAATCAATAAATCTATTCTCTTTAAAAATATATTCTCATCTTTTATATTGCTCCAGTAAACATCATGTATTTCTAGTACTTTTACTGAAATAAATATAAAGTATGGAACATGAAGACAACCCCCCTCATCACTTTAAAGTAAATCCTTTGGGACTATTTTATATATAAAAATAAAAAAGTGCAATGCACATGTTTATACATGAATAATCTAATGGTTAAGTCAATTAGACACAAGAATTACCATACCACATCAAGTCTCAATTTACTTAAAGGCACCAAAATATGTGTTCATGAATAACACTCATTTTAGAAAATGACTTTTCACAACAAAGTTTATATTATATTTCAAATTTTAAAAATGAAAATTACACCCAGATTAGATGTGAATATCCTGTTTCCAGGAATACATTTATTCAGCAAACAGGTAAATAAAAAAGTCAGGGTTTGTCATATAGAATGAAAGATGTAAAAGCAGACTATCTTTCCTTAAGATGATAAGTACATGCAAATCGTGTGATTTATTCAAAGATACTCTAAAAATTCATGAAAGGATTTGTGATCAGAAGTGATAGGTAAGCAAAGTAACTGGAAAACTGTATATGTAAATTGTGCTTTCAATATAGGATGACAAGTTTTCAATAAATGAGCCTATAGATGATAATTTTGTATCTGTAACACACATCCAGTATTCTACATTTTAGACATACTCCCATTCCCTTACCCCAGTTATTGATCTATATTCCTCTACTTTCATGATGTCAATTGCTACTAAAGTAACAAGGTGGGGGTTTTCTTGGTTTCTAGATTGAATAAATTTTAGTATTTTCAAACAGTAGTATAAATTCATGGAGTTTGACTTGAATGTCAAGTTTGAGGATACTGTATTCATGGTATTGTTAATTGGCCTGAAGCAGCGAGGAACATATTATGAATACACAGACACACAGTATACTAAGAACTAGAGACTTGATCTCAGGGAAAGATAAAGGTCCAGGCAAGATCTTGAAGTCGAGATAAAGAAATGGAGCAAACATCAATCAACTATCATAATAAAGGAATGGAACTGATCTCTGATGTGTCTGGGTGACAGCTGTGTGTGTGTGTGTGTGTGTGTGTGTGTGTGTGTGTGTGTGTGTGTGTGTGAGAGAGAGAGAGAGAGAGAGAGAGAGAGAGAGAGAATTTTAGTGTGGCTTCTATATATACAGTCTATAGAGCATTACTTGTTAGGGAGAAGGTGCTCATACCAGAGCTTTGATACCACTGTCATCACTTTTTACTTCAAAAAGCACTTGCTTAATCCCTAAAAAGGGAAAAGTAAACTAATATCATACATGATTGTTTTGAAAATTAATTGGCATATTGAAGGCCAAAGGGAGGAATTGGAGAGTAATATAATCTCTCTTCTGATTATTACACCACAATAGCCATGATTTTCAGGAGTCTTCTGTAATGTACTTACAGCTGAATTACTACTATGGTTGGTAATATGAAACATATGATAGAGAAATAGATCAGCCTGCAAGCACAAAGATCTAGTGATAAGATCGAGGTTTTCAGCAAGGTTGCCACATCTTTTAGGAATGCAATTCCTTCATATGAACTTCAAATTTTATGGCTTTCCCTGTGTGATTAAAAGGTAAGAAAGTACTGTAGAAACAAGAATTCCTGTTCAGCCATGTAGAAAGTGCTCATGTTCCCATCCTCATGTTGCAAATTTCGATTTCATAAAGACTCTTTGTTAGAGTGCTTTCATTTAATATACTTCAGCACATCATCCTTCCCTGATGGAGACAGGAAAAAACATAATTTTGTTTGAATATTATCTTATGTAAGTTATTGTGTACAGGCATGATTTGTGTAATTACAAAATTTTGCAATAAATATAATTAGGGATCATGTCACAACTAAAAAATGTAATTAAAATCACATAACAAGACTAGAAGTCAAAGCATTTTTGTGCATGCAAACATACATTGAATTAGTTGCAGAATTTCTATTTTGAGATAAACTTAATATTGAAGTTTATATATAAACTTCATATATATATATATATAGTTATATTTGAGATAAATTTTATAAAGCCCTTTACTAAGGGTTGAAACATTTTATTGAAAGATATATTTCTTAGAGATATTTTTGCTTCATAATTTTAAGAAGAAAAGTGGTCCCAAAGTAATTATTTTTTAATTATTTTCCTGTTTTCATGTGATTAACCTTCAAATTAGAAATCCAGATATATAATTCAATTTACTTTAACCAAAAATATTTATTGAGTATAAGAACCTTCTACTCTCTACATTCTTCTCACTAAGTTTACCAAATCTGAGTCTGAAATACTTTGTGACCTGTGTTGATATTATTTACTACGTGAGTGAAATATTTAAAAAGTAGTATTTACTTTAGCTTAATTGCTCTGAAGAGAAAATAAGTGATATAATCAAAGGCTAAAAATGATTAAATTTAAAATTTAGAAATCAGGAAATGTTTTCGACCACACTGGTTACTGGAGCCTTCACAACAACCTCATGAGATAATTTATATTGATGAATCAAAAATCCCAGAGGTTAGACATTTACAAATACAAAAATCGTGTCATTCTGAATATGTAGAGCTTCGTATCAAACATAGAAAATTTAGCTTTTTAATACCTGAATATACTAATACATTTCATTGCAGGGAAAGTACTTGTTCTGAAAGGAGATAAAATTGCATTTATTTTGATAACTATACCTAATTAAAGACAATGTTTAAAATATCACTCATTCAAGAAACAAGATGTAGAGTTAGTTGTTTTTCATGTCAGTTATGTTCTCTAAACTTACTAGAAGTACTAGATTAGTAAACCTAAACCATTGCTTTGTAAGGAAATAGAAATTTAGTTCCCTAAAACTCATGACTATAACTTTTTCTCAAACAATTACTAAGTAACTGTTTAATGTTTTTTGTCATGGAATCTTATTTGATATATTTTTATTGATTAAGCTAAATAATTGGCCAATAACAATATAAAATATGCAAGAACAAAGTTTATCTAACACAAGTATTTTATTCACAAGACATACCATGGCTCTCTTAAAGAACACTAGAAGGCAGTGTTTTTTCTAATTTTTAGTTATTTTGTTAATGGTTATTAATTGTCAGAAGTGGCAATTCCATAATATATTTAAAGCATTTGATTTTACTCCCTCTATTTTCTTTTCATTACTCCTTCTCCCAAAAATCTTCTGTTTTTTACATAAAATTACATCTTTATATAAGCACATATAATCTAATTTGGATAAAAAAAGATTTAAGCTAAACTGCAAAGAGATTCAAGATCGACAGTGGATTAACAGGATGAATAAAAACTTGAATATTTTTTGTTAACTTCTGAATTGAGCTATCATTACTATTATAGTTAGGGTTAGGATGGCAGACAGAATTAGAATTAGGGTTAGAGAAATAGAAAATTTAGCTTCAACACCGGATGACACGTTGTAACAATGATATTCACAAGACACTATGCTAAAAATGAACTTTACACCATGGGGAGGGAGGAGTAAGAGAGGTAGGGTAGAAGGAGAACAACAAAGAAGGAGGTAACAATGCTCAACAAGAAACATACTCATTACCTTACACATATAACTAATCCCTTTTTAAAGCATCTTTATAATAAAATAAAATTTAAAAAAAATAATGAAGACGGGAGCTGGTGGCTCACGCCTGTAAACCTAGCTAATAAGGAGGCTGATATTTGAGGATCATGGTTCAAAGACAGCCCGGCAGGAAAGTCCCTGAGACTCTTATCTCCAATAAACCACTAGAAAACCGGAAATGGCGCTGTGGTTCAAGCAGTTGAGCGCTCACCTTGAGCTGAAGAGCACAGGGACAGCGCCCAAGGCCAGAGTTCAGGCCCCACGGCTGACCAAAAAACAAAGAAAAAAAAAAAGAAAACCTGACAGGAAATCAAAAAACACTTAATTTAGGCTCAAAATGCAAGTAAAATTTAGACCTATGCGCTGAGCAAGAGAATAAATGTGCAATAGAGGTGTGCTATTAACAATATGATTCAGTTTTTATTTGTAGGTTTAGGATTAGGAAAGGTTTTCCAGTTAGAGCTGTGGTTAGATTAAGAAAAAGATGTAAGATATAAAAAGGTGTATATAAGTAAGTTGTATATAAGATTTAAGATATAAAAAGGTGTAAAACTGCAACATATTTTAAGAATAATGAATGGCATCAAGGTTAGCGTCAATGAAAACCAGTGTCTGTTACTTTAAACATTCAGATATAATTTGGCTTAAAGTGTGAGTTACTTTTTTGTTCTGGTTAGGGTTAGGGAAGGATAAGCTTTAGGGAAAAATTTAGTTTTCCAATAAGAAGTAGAAGCAAAAATAATGTGTGATTGAATAGAATCTAGACAATTTCCTTACATTAACCATTTGGTGTTAAATCAAATTGTGATTAGGATTAGGTTTCTGGCTAAAGGGGGTTGAGAATAGGATAAAGAAATTGGTTAAATGGTCTGGGAAGGTAGCTCAGTAGTAGAGCACTTGGCTTGCATGCCTGAGGCCCTGGGTTCGTTTCCTCAGCACCACATAAACAAAAAGAAAAAAGCCAGAAGTGGCACTGTGGCTCAAGTGGTAGAGCACTAGCCTCGAGCTGAAGAGTTGAGGGACAGCTCCCAGTCCCAGAGTTCAGGCCCCACGACCGGACCCCCCCCCAAAAAAAATTGGTTAAAGTAGTGGCTCGTGCCTATTATCTTAGCTAGTCAGGAAGCAGATTTCTGAGGATCCCAGTTCAAAGCCAGCTGGGGCAGGAAAGTTCATGAGTCTTTTATGTCCAATTAACCACCAGTAAACACAAAAGTGGTGCTGTGCCTCAAGTGGTAAAGCAAACACTTTGAGCTAAGAATTCAGGGATCATATCCATTCCTAGAGATCAGGGATCGTGCCCTGGCCCAGAGTTCAAGCCCCACGCCCGACAAAAAGAAAAAAAAATGTGTTAAATGTTAAGTAAAGCTGAACTTATTTTACATTCTAGGAATGCAGGAAAAGCTGGGATAATGGAAGCACAATGTATTTCATAATATCAGGATTTGCAATCAATGGGTTTAATGATTCCTGTTATGGAACATGATAGATTCAGAGTTAAGAGTGAGAAAATCTGTAGGGTTTAGGAAATCCTGAAATTTATTTCAAGAATTACAAGTAGAATTTCAGTTAGGATGATACAAAATGAGCATTTTACATAAATTTTAGAACTGGGATACTATTAGTGTCAAGGACATGGTTAGGATTCTAGCCATAGTTAGGGTTAGAGTGAGGAAGAAAAAAATGAGAGTCAAATTAAAGGTAAATTTTAGAATAAGCATGGTAGGAATTAGAATGAATACGAACTAGAGTATTGCTAATAATATTAGAATCTACTTAAAATTAGCCTTATGGTTATTCTCAATGTTCCAGTTTAGATTAAGTTTAGGGTTAGAAAATGACAGGTGGAACTGTTGCAACAATGAGAAGTACAAGTTGTCATGTCGAAAATGAACTTTACAACGTTGCTGGGGGGGGGGGGAGGATTGGGTGCGGGGGTAGGAAGGAGGCTGGGAAGGGATGTGAAGGGTAAACAAAGGAGGAGGTTGCAATGCTTGATAAGAAATGTATGCATTATCGTGCCCATGTAATTGTAACCCCTCTGTACAGTATGTTCACAAAAATAAAATTAAATTAAATTAAAAAAAAAGAAAATGACTAAGATATTGGAAAAAAAATTGAAACCTGGGCTGGGAAGGTGGCTCAGTGGTAGAGCGCTTACCTTGCATGCATGCGGCCCTGGGTTCGATTCCTCAGCACCACATAAGCAAAAAGAAAAAAAGCCAGAAGTGGCGCTGTGGCTGAAGTGGTAAAGTGCTAGCTTTGAGCTGAAGAGTTGAGGAACAGCGCCCAGGCCCAGAGTTAAGGCCCCACAACTGGACCCCCCCCCCCATAAAAAAAATTGAAACCTATTTTTTGAAGGCTTATTTGAATCAAGTTAGGATGAGTGAAAACTAGTGTACTTGTGTTTGTGTTAGTATTGACATATAATTTGGATTAAGATTGCAATCAGTATTTTGTTCTGATTATTATTAGTTTTATAAATAGTAAAATTTTTAGTATAAAATTTATCTTTTACTAACAAGTAAAGGGAAAAATGTGACATTGAATAGTATCTAGAGCATTATCATTATATTTATTTCTCAGTGATCATTCTTGTAATGATTAATGAGAGTTTTCCAGCCAGGTTTAGGTTGAGAGTTAGCATTAAGTAATGGACTAGATGGTAAGTAAATCTGAAATTGATTTAGGGTACAGAGGTCCAGGAAAAGGTAGGATCAATGGATGGAAACTACAGTATTTTTCCTGATAAGAGAACTGGAGGACAAATAATATAATGGTTCATGTTAAGGAACAAGATAACTTCAGAGGTAGAGTCAGAAAATTGTGGGAACTAGGTAAAACTGAAACCCATTTCCAGAGTGCAAACTGGAGTGTTCATTAGAATGAATAAGAACTGGAGTATTTTTCTTAAACATTAGAATTGGACTATCATTAGGGTGAAAGTTAGGTTTCAGATCAAGCTGGAGTTAGTGTTAGATTTAGGGAAAGGGAAAGTTTGGGGTCAAACTGAGAGTAAATCTTTAAATAACAAATCGAATTAGAATTAGGATGAATGTGAAATAGGAACCTGGTGACAATATTCAGATTAGTGTGAAGGTTATTCTCAATATTATGATTAGTATGATTAGTGTGATTATTATTAGTATGATTAGTGTGAGGGTTAGTCTCAATATTCCAGTTAGGTTTAGGGTTAGAAAAATGGCAAGATATTGAGTAAAACTATGAACAATATTTTTTGAAAGATGAATTGATTCAAAGTTAGAATGAATAAAAACTAATGTCTTGTATGGCTTTTAGAATCCAAAGGCTATTTAGTTCTATGGTTAGGGTTACATTTCTAGTTCAGGTTAGACTTAGGCTTAGGAAAGGGTAAGCTTTAAGGTAAAACAGTTTTCTGCTAACACTTTCAAGTAAAATAAGTTTGAAATTTAAAAAAAACTACAGAGTTTTCCTGTTCCTATACAGGGTTCAATAGGGTTAAATTTAGAGTTAGGTTTCTAGTAAGGTTTAGATATATAGTTAGGGTTAGGAACTAGAGTAGATATAAAGTAAACCTGCAACTTCTTTTTGGAGATCTAGGAGTTCAGTAAAAGTTAAGATCAGTGGAAACTATGGTAGTTTTCAAAATATGAAGATTTGAGGCTAATGATTCATAATAGAGAACAATTTCAGAGTTCAAGGCAGGGAATCTGTAGGATTTGGAGCAAACTACAAATCATTTCAAAGACAACGAGTATCTGTTAGGATGAGCTACCAGTGCCCAGGAAAGTGCCTGACTTACTGATTGTTTTTACTTTTGTTCCAGATCGAGACTTAAATTCAATATCTGACTGCTTTGATCACTAGGTGGCACTGCCACTTGAGCCATATGTCCAAAAATGATTACTTTAAATAGCTGAAAGTCATTAAATTTTCTTCAGATGATATGAACCATTAGTGTTGTTCTAAAACTTATCTTAACTAAAAAAAGTTAAATAGACCCTAGAGATGATCTGAGGAGATTCCCATGCTTTGCTTCTAATTGCATAACATTTTAGGGACCTGATTTTTAAATTATTATTTTAAGTAGCAAAGGATTTCTCATTAAACACTGCAGTTTATGCGTACAATATACCTTGGTCAATGCCAACACTTCAACATTCTCATTGATCCCTCCCCTATGCACCTCTTCCTTCACTCTGCTTAATTTTGTAGGATATTTACTGGATTCCTCTGCATTTCCCCCTTTTCTCCTGTTCATTCTTCTACCTTTTCCAACTTCATCCCTCTTTTACTACCCAGTTCCATATGATCCAACAACTCTACTTCTGGGCATTTACCTGAAAGATTACAAACCAGGATATAGTAAAGGTTTCAGCTCAACCATGCTTACTGTATCAGCCCAGATACCCCTCAAGAGAGAAATGAATCAAGAAAATGTAATACACACACACACACACACACACACACACACACACACACACACACACAGAGGAAATTCTACTTACTGATCAGAAAGAATATTGTACCATTTGTGTCTCTCATTTCTCATTTCATCTACCTAGTATCCCATTGTCATCATATTGTCCCTGTACTGCGGTAACCGACATAGGCAAACTGATGTAAAAGATTTTCAAGGTTATCGGCTAGCCAGATTCCTGAATATGAGTTTTCTGCTCATTCTCTTTGTCTATTCATGCCTTTGAGTAGTGATTGTACAGATTCATTTGCTACACAGAAAAGAGATGAACCACTTGTATGTATATATATATATGTATAGATACATACATGTATATACATACATACATATATATATGCACACATATGGATATATATGAAATACTGAGTACATTTTATGTTTTCAAAATTATGGAGCTAACAAAAATCACATGCATTTTTCTTCCTTTTCATTTTTTCAAAACCTAAATAACTTTGTCTCTTTTGAATACCTAATTTTAAAGAGAATGTCATCATCTCTGATCTGTCAGTGGCCTTGAAATTAGATGTTCAAATAGGACAAAGTTGGTTAGGCTTTTTGGTAGAGGAGAGATGTTACTAGGGTTCTATTCAGGGGTTCTCTGCTTGCTAGATAGGATTTTGTTGTATCGCACCAAGCAGCTCAACTACTTTTGCCGTACTTCTAATCCGTTTCATTTACTTGAGGTCTTGAACATTTTGCCAGGGTCTGATCTTACATTGACTGAGACTTGGTAACTATGCTTCCCACATAATTAGCTAGGATTACAGATGTTAACTATTATGGCAAGCATTTGTTGAGATGGCTGTCTTGGCAGTTTTTTATCTGGTCTGGCCTCAGACCATGATCGTTTTCATTTCTGCTTCCCAATCAGCTGGGATTACAGATGTGGGCTACAATACTTGGTGTACATGACACCTCCTTTTTTTTAAAAGAGGCTTTTATTGTAAAAATACTTTATAGAAGGGTTATAGTTACAGGAGCAAGGTAATGAGTACATTTTCTATCAAGCATTATTACCTCCTCCTTTGTTTTTCCCCTGCCCTCCTTTCCCTCCCACCTCCACAACTACACTCTCCCTCTCCTACCTTCCCCGCTTCCCCACCTATATTGTAAAGTTCCTTTCTCAACATAGTGTCTTGTGCATCTCATTGTTACAATGGGTCAGCCTGTATCCTTATTTAAACATTTTGGTTTTTTCCCTTCCCCTCCCCAAGCTAGAGAAGGGTGTGTACAAGATGCATGGTACCAACATTAAATACAGTGAAAACAGGCGTTATACCATGGGGGAGGATCATACAAAGAAACAAACAAATCACATGGTAGATTATAAACCCTATCTTGGGTTTCATTTCCCTAAACATCATCTTATCTCGTCGTATGTACATAGCTTTTGAACTTTTATGCTTGTCCAGACATATACTAGTTGTTGCAAAAAAGGGAAACCATAAGACCTATGTTTCTTTGGGTCTGGCTTTTAATATAATTTTTTCCAAGACTCCACGTAGAGCTCCCCTATGACCCAGCAATCCCACTTTTGGGCATTTACCAAATGATCACACACAAGAACATACTAAGCTACCAACACAACTATGTTTATTGCAGCATTATTTACCATAGCTAAGATATGGAACGAACCCAGCTGCCCCTCAGTAGATGAATGGATCAAGAAAATATGATATATATATATATACATATATACATACACACACATGGAATTCTATGCCACCATCAGAGAGAATAACATAGCCTCATTTGCTAGGAAATAGAAAGATGCAGAAACAATTATATTAAGTGAAATAAGCCAGGCTCAAACAACCACAGGTCCCATGGTTAACCTTACTTGCAGTAATTAGTACATGGTACCATGTAACCATATAAGAGGATGTTATGTGAAATGAACCCCAAGATAGGGACACAAATGAGTTTTTATTCCATGAGATTCTTATCTCTATATAATGCCCCAAATAAAATTGGCAGGAGAGCTGTGGTTCAAATACAGAGCACAACATTTGAGGGAAAAAGCTTAATTGAGAAGGTAAGGTCCTGAGTTTAAACCATAATATGAGCACTCAAAAAAGTTGATTTTTTTCCTGAGGTTTTTATTAAATTGCTCAAATAATAATCAACGTTGTATTTATGTTTAGCATTACTGTTAAAATCATGTTATATTTCTTGATGTTATTCTTTATTTTCTTAAATTTAATTTACACATTAATATCCAGTAATGATAAGAGATGATTACTGTTTCACAAGTTTTTATAGCAGTTGAATATATGGATGAGAGGTGCATACAAGGTGTTTGGACAAAAAATAGATATTTGCAAGCTCTTCACATAAATCAATGATAGTTGAAGAAGCTGTTGGCATGTATTAAATAAACTAAAGGAACCAGCAAGGAAAGATAAGGTATTATTCTGGAAAACATGCAATTTTGGAAGAAAAATCAACAAGGAAAATCTGTATCTTTTGGTAAGTCTTTGTAACCCACCTACACATTTGATTCGTTATTTCTAGTGGAAGGCATTTCAGTTAACTTTATTTTACAAAGTTAAACATGATTGACATTTAATACTAACTGGCTTCTGTCTCAGGTAAGCAATTATTCTACCCAGGTGACAGGCCCGTATGCCTATAATCCTAGCTACTCAGAGGGCTGAGATCTCTAGATCCTAGTTCAAAGCCAGGTTGGAAAGGAAAATTGGTGAGACTTTTCTGTTCAATTAACCACGAGAAAACTGGAAGTGGCACTCTATGGCTCAAAGTAGCAGCAATACTATTGAGTAATAAAACTCAGAGACAGAACCCAGACCCTGAGTTCAAGCTCTCTGACATTATTCTTAAAATACTTGTTCTCACTGTTTAATTTGTCTAGAAGAATGTTTTAAACTAAGGGATTTTTTTTATCTTGTCAGGATTGATTTTTAAGATGTGCAAAGAAAAATTATAGTCAGAACTGGTTTGTATTGCTTTGTATTATGCGTTGACTCTACATTCAGAGATCAGCTGGAAAGCAGATGGCCAAATCTTATCTCTTGGCAATGAAGATGGATATGTGTTTCTTTTAGGAAAGTAACAAACTTATGAAATGGTAGCCTTTATATATAATATCTTAATAGTAACAATAAAATTAATATTATTGCTATTATTTTTTGTCTGTTGTGGGGCTTGAACTCTGGGTCTGGGCATTGTCCCTCAGTTCTTAAGCTCAAGGCTAGCACTCTACCACTTGAGCAACAGTGCCACTTCACATTTTCTGAACCGTTATTTGGAGATCTGGGTCTCACAGACTTTCCTGCCCTGGCTGGCTTTGAACAGAGACCCTCAGTTCTCAGCCTCCTTAGTAGCTAGGATTACAGGTGTTGAGCAACTGGGGCCCAGCATAAAATTATTTTGAAAAAGAAAAAACCCACGATTGTATACTTAAAACAATCACAATCTGGGAATTGTGTCTCTAAAGTTGTTGTATCAAAGTAACCATAGGCAGCAATCATTTTTAGATCTCACTATGTCCTGTCCAATGCCAGATAATATTTCACCAATTAATTTTAATTTTTCCTAACCAAGTTCATTATGAATGCCCAACAGCACAATTTTCTAGTGAGTATAAAGAATTCTTCAAAATATTTATTTCAACAAACTGCATTTTGCACTTGGTTGGTTTTTTTATTTTTTAATTTTGCCAGAGCTGGAGTTTGAAATCAGGGCCTGGGCACTCTCTCTGAACTTGTTTTACTCAAGGCTAGCTCACTACCAATTGAGCCACAGCACCACTTCCAGTTTTTCTGCTTATGTCATACTGAGGAATCAAATCAAGTGCTTCATGCATGCGAGGCAAGCACTCTACCACTAAACACATTCCCAGTCATTGGGCCTTTTGTTTTTGTTTTAAGATAGCATTTTACTATATGTCCTCTGTTGGACTAAAACTTAGGCTGGTCTCAAGCTAACTTCTAAATTAGCCTCCCAGTTTCAGAGATTACAAACAATGGCTACCATATTCAGCTCAGGATTCTTTGTGAGAGAATACTGTTTTCACATATAGAAAGAGTTATTCTGCATATAAGGGAAACCATGGGACCTATATTTCTTTGAGGCTGGCTTACTTCATTTAATAAAATAACTAGTATATGTCTGAGACAAACAGAAATTGTCAGACAAGTTGATGTTAGGTGAAATGAACCCCAAGATAAAGATTGAAATGTTTTTTTTCTTTCTTGCAATTGTTTCCAATATATTTATAAGATGATTTCTTTGTTGCTTTGCATGTACCTCCCCCATGATATAAGCCCTGCTTTTACTCTATTTGATGTTGATATAATTTGTGGAGGAGAAGGGAAAAAACAAACCATTTAAATAGGGTTACAGGTGGACCCATTACAACAATGAGAAGTACAAGACGTTATGTCAAAAAAGAAGTTTACAACTTTGACGGGGGTTACGGGGGTGGTGATGGTGGTGGTGGTGTGGGGGTCGGGGGGTGAAGAGGGGAAGGGATGGAAAGGGGAAACAAAGGAGGAGGCAACAATGCTTGATAAGAAACATATTCACTATTTTGCCCATGTAATTGTAACCCCTTGTATGGAATTTATCACAACTAAAAAAAAAAAGACTTGAATTTAAAAAAAAATGAAAGGAGCTATTCTGTCTTCCTTGGACTGGATGTTTTTTTGCATTCAGCACTGTTAATCACATTTCTTTTTTTTTTAATTTAATTTAATTTTATTTGTGAACATACTGTACAGAGGAGTTACAGTTACATGGGCAGGATAATGCGTACATTTCTTACCAAGCATTGCAGCCTCCTCCTTTGTTTACCCTTCACACCCCTTCCCAGCCTCCCCCCTCCCCCCAATCCCAATCCTTCTCCTTCCCCCCTTCCCCCCCTTCCCTCTCCCACCCCCCCCAGCACCAACGTTGTAAAGCTCGTTTTGGACATGACAACTTGTACTTCTCATTGTTGCAACAGGTCTGTTAATCACATTTCTTGTCCTGGTATGATTCCCATTCTAGATCAATAGAAATATTTCAGGTTCTGAACTTGAAGCTGATCCTTGGCATCCAACAACATCAGATTGTTGTGAATAGCACTAGCTGGCCTCATGAGCATAGCAGCCAGCTGGAGTTCAGCTATCTGAGGGCATTCGGCTCCAACAATGGAATCATTTCTGTTCACAGACTGAAAACTGTCATAGGTAATTTTGATTTATTCCACTCTATTCTCAACTACTTGCCATTCTCAGCTTTGTATGTTTTAAATTCTGTTAAACATTGATTACTATTTCCTGCCATTCTCAAAAGTAACATATATGTCTTACTTTAAAATTCATTCAAACATGCAAAAATGTTAACGTAGTTGCTGTCCACCAGTGGCTCATGTTTTAAAACCTAGATACTTAAGAGGTCAAAAACTGAGGATTCAGTTTCAAATCAGCCCATGCAAAAAATCTGAGATATTTCATCAATTAAGAAAGCAAAATCCAGAAGTGGAGATGTGGCTCAAGTGGTAGAGTATCAACTTTGAGCACAAAGTCAAAGCAAGAATAATAGGTCTAATTCTAACTCCATTATTTACTCATAGAAAACACACACATGCACACACACACACACACACACACACACACACACACACACAATTTACATTCTCCTGGACTCCCCTTCTTGAACAGTATTCAATGTCATTAACTTAATGCATGTTTTCTCCAAATTATTATGGTAGGGATTAAACTATATTTGTATTTATGATAATGTATTTTTTGTGCATTTTGTTTTGCAATTTTGTGAACTTACATGACAGAACAGTGTTTTGTGAAGACTAAACAGAAATCAATGTGTCAGTAAAAATGTAGGTGACATGTAGACTGAAAGATGCAGATAGTACCACTTGAAATTTTATTTCTCCAAGTTTAAATATATATGCATATGTATGTATTTAAAATTTCTGCCAAGATTTTACTTCCATTAACAATGATCTATTTGTTCCATTATATAAATTTAATATATTGTATGTTTCATAGTAGATTACTATTTAAGAATTCCTCACCTCCTCATTCTCCTGTGTCAGGTTCTTGATTATTGGCAGGCATTACCATATAGTAGAATAGTACCATGTCTAGCTATATTATTTACATTTTGTTCAGTAGAATTGTTTTGCCAAGGTCGCAGGACCCCCACCAAGAAGACTACCAATAGTCAGACTCTACAGCTATTTTATTTAAATGGGCTGCAGCTCAGCCTCGTCCTAAATTCTGACACAGTGGAGCCCAAGAGTAGATCCCCAAGCTCAGGATTTTCTGGTCTTATAAAGGCACACAATCAGGTGGTTTAGCACCACGTGTTTCTTTGTTCTGAAACAAGCAACAAATGATCACTGCCTCAAGTACTTTAACCCTTCATTCCCCCCTTGACTTATGGTCCTGAGACACAATCTTGTGTCTCCGGCCCAAAACTTATGAAGGGTTAAAGTTTTGAGGCAGTGACAACTTGTTGCTTGTTTCTAGCAGAGCAACATGTGGCAGTAATCCAAACACCTTTTTGGTTGTGTGCCTTTATAACCCCTGCAAATCTTTCGCTTGGGGCTCTCCTCCTAGGCTCTGCTATGTCAGAGTGTAGGATGAGGCCCAAGCTGCAGCCGTTTAAATAAAATCTTAAAACAGCTGTAAAGTCTGACTCTCAGTGGTCTTCTTGGTGGTTGTCCTGAGACCTAGACACAACATATTAGTGGGGGCTCATCAGGAATCCCCCCAAAGACCCCCGAGACCTCAGACTCCAAAGGTAAAACAGCACTATCTTTGTTAATTTGTCTTGACCTGTCCTTTGTCTATTTTACTTTCGTTTTCCCTTGTGAGGACAGCCCTCAGATTCGTAAAGGGTTGTCAAAGCAGATACACTTGCATGACAACCATCAAGGAACTGGGAGACATCCCATATCCTCTTGTGGGGCGGGGGTCACCCTGCCATGTGGAGCGGGGTTCCTTGGAAGCTCGCTGTGTGGAGCGGGTCCTTGGAATCCCCGCCATGTGGGGCGGCGGGGAAGGGGTCCTTGAAACCCTGCTGTGTGAATTGTGGGGCAGTGGTCGACTCTGTGTTGGGCCGGAATTGACAAAGAGGGCCTCCTAACTGAGGCCCAACTCCTCCACTGTGGGTCTGCACCTTCTGCTGTGGGGCCTGGGTGTGGAACCCGCCATGACAGGAGTCAGTGGACCAATTCGGGAGATCTCCACTTTGTAAGCTTTTTTTTTTTTTTTTCCCGTAACCATCAGGCCTGCATGTGTTTTGTTTGTACTGTTTATTGTTTTTTGGACTGTACGATTGACGGGACTGGAAACCATGGGCAACACTAAGAAAGAGGAAAAGAAATTGTACCCCCCACCCCCGTTTTTCAGGGAGATAACTTAGAAGAAGAAATGTTTCCTTCCCCCATACTTCCCTTCCCAGGTTCCTTCTTCAGAGCCTGAGAATAATCAAGAGGAGGAGGGAAGCTATAGAACGAACAGCCGAACACTCAGCACCTGCCCTTACATTTTCTGAGGGGCCAGTCACTCGACGATGCTGTGGGATCAGCCCCCTTTCTACTGCAGCTGTTTTTCCCTTAGGCGGTGTAGATCCTGTGGTTGCGGATAGTCAACATCAACGCCAATATTGGCATTTTCTACCAGTGATCTATACATTTCATGCACCCAAAATGCCCCCTTTTCTGAGAAACCCCAGGATTTAATTAGTTTGCTTGAATCTATTCTCTTTACTCAGCAGCCCACTTGGGATGATTGTAGTCAGCTTTTACAGGTCCTTTTTACAATGGAAGAGAGAGACCATATCAGAGAGGTGGCCCAGAAACATATCACTGGCCCCACAGGAGTGCCCATCATGGATCCTGCCCTGATCGCTGCCCATTTTCCTGAGATCCAACCAAATTGCGTCTACAATAAGGTTGAAGTTAGGGAGTGACTCCTCATCTACTGCCATGCTCTGTTGACAGGTCTAAAGGCGGAAGCTTGCAGACGTACAAACATGGCCAAAGTTTATGATGTTAGACAGGGAGGAAGGGAAAGTCCAGCAGCATATCTTGAGCGGCTCATTGAAGATTTTAGTCAATATACCCCGTATAATCTTGAGACCTAGGAGTTGGCTCAGATGATTATGTTTGCCTATATAAATCAGGCTCTACCAGATATAAAGCAGAAGTTGCAAGCTCTGGACAGACTTGGTAAAAAGGGTATTAGGGATTTAGTAGCCACGGTGGAAAAGTTTTACAATACGAGAGACAGAGGAACAAAGACAGGAAAGGAAGGACAGAAACATGAAAATGAGCGTGAAAAGAGAGACCGGGCCAAGAAAAGAGGCCAGACTTGTTGGACTTGCCACCATTGCATTCAAGCTTACCTGGTTCACAGACAGCAACAGTTTCATTTGAGATGGAGAAAGGTACATGGGCACAGCAGTCACCACACTGAGATAGTGTGGGCAAAAGCACTCCCCAGGGAACGTCTGCACAAAGAGCAGAACTAGTGGAACTAACAAAAGCCCTACAAGTGGGAAAAGGGAAGAGACTAAACATTTACACATACAGTCGGTGTGCTTTTGCCACCGTGCATGTCCATGGAGCCATTTACCAAGAGAGGGGGCTGCTGATAGCTAAGGGAAAGACTATTAAAAACAAACAAGAAATTTTAAGCCTCATCCAGGCCATATGGGAACCAGCAAATATTGCCATTATGCACTGCCCTGGCCATCAAAAGGGAACTGATTCTATAACCAAAGGAAATAATTTGGCTGATCAGGCAGCTAAGGAGTCGGCCTTCCAACACAGAGCAGAAGTACTGACTCTAGTAGACCCAGGGCCATGAGGTTTGCCTTCTGAGCCTCAGTACTCCCAAGAAGACTTGGAGTGACAAAGAAAATTCCCATGGCCTATAAACCCCCGGACAGAGAAGGAAACAAAGACTGGTGGAAAACTCGTGAGTGGAAACTTATCTTGCCACAAAGATTGGGCAAGGGGATTCTTAAGAGAATCCATCGGGTCTCTCACATGGGAACCCGAAGAATGCAGGACTTGCTCCGACACTCAGAAGTAAAAATTAGGCAAGGAAATCAACTAATTGAAGACATTGTTAAAAATTGTAAAGCCTTTCAGCTTACCAATACCCCCAATCAACCGGTTGCAAAAGGAGCTCTCCTCCATGGAGATAGGCTAGGTGTGTATTGGGAAGTAGACTTCACAGAAATTAAAACTGCAAAATTTGGATATAAATATTTGCTAGTTTTCATAGACACCTTTTCAGGATTGGTTGAAGCCTACCCAACAAAGCATGATACCGCGAATGTCGTGGCTAAGAAGATCTTGTATGAAATCCTACCCAGGTATGGCTTCCCATCCACCATTGGGTTGGACTGGCCGTCGTCTCAAAAGTAAGTCAGGGAATAGCCATGGCATGAGGGACAGATTGGAAATTGCACTGTGCTTTTAGACCCCAGAGTTCAGGCAAGTAGAAAAAATGAATCAGTCTCTAAAAGAGACCTTAACTAAATTGGCCTTGGAGATTGGCACAGACTGGGTATCGCTCCTTCCTTTTGCCCTGTTTAGAGTAAGAAATTCACCCTATCACCTTGGCTTTATTCTTTTTGAAATAATGTATGGACACCCTCCACCCAATATCTCTAGCTTTCAGACTGAATTGCTTGCTGATTTGGATGATACTGAATTTCTGCATAAGCTTGACTATTTACAGGTGGTGCATAAGAATATGTGGCCCCAGTTTAGAGCATTATATGATTCTGCTTCTATTCCTACTCCCCATCTGTTTAAACCAGGGGACTGGGTGTTTGTTCGAAGGCACAACTTGAGATCTCTGGAACCACGGTGGAAGGGACCTCACATGGTGCTACTGGCTATACCCACTGCCCTTAAGGTACATGGCATTGCTATTTGGATCCACTGCTCTCATGCCAGACTGACTGACCCCTTTTCCCTGGACGACCATGGGGGAAACATGGGAAGTCTGCAAGCATCCTACCCAACTACTCCGCATACACATCAAGAAAACAAAAATGAACTGATTGTTATTGGTATTGTTGTTTAATAGTATGGCTAAGGTCAGTGAGGGACTATACAGGTTCAAGATCAAGAACTGTTCGAGTTTAATTTTGGGCCAGAGCTACAAGATTGTATCTCAGGACAATAAGTCAAGGAGGGGAATGAAGGGTTAAAGTTTTGAGGCAGTGACCACTTGTTGCTAGTTTCTAGCAGAGCAACACGTGGTGATAATCCAAACACCTGGTTGGTTCTGTGCGTTTACAACCCCTACAAATCGTTAGCTCGGGGCTCTCCTCCTAGGCTCCGCTGTGTTGGAGTGTAGAACGAGGCCCGAGCTGCAGCCCATGTAAATAAAACCTTAAAAAAGCTGTAAAGTCTGACTTTCGGTGGTCTTCTTGGTGGGGGGTCCTATGACCTAGGCACAACATATTAGTTTAAATTTAACATATTGTATGTTTCATAGTAGATTAATATTTATAGAATTTCTTTCCTTTAGAGACCAGGTTCTGCAGTGTAGCCCAGGCTTTGCTCACCTCCTTATTCTCCTGTGTCATGTTCTTGAGTATTGACTGGCATTACCATGTGGTAGGATAGTACTATGCCTAGGTATATTATTTGGCATTTTGTTCAGTAGTATATTACTATGAACAGCTTTAAGCCATATATCTTCATGAGTATGAATGAATTTCTTGCAAAATGTTATAAATAGAGTTACTGAGTGAAGCCAATTATAGTAGGCATGCCTGTAAT